>NC_053171.1:8487035-8787035 GCF_016835505.1 Polypterus senegalus
GGGAACGTATCGAAGCGTGTGCTCGCGCTGCGCGTGCATGTACAAAAGCGCGCACCCCAGAGTGTATATTTATATCAGACCAGCAGGCTTCGAGTGTTTATTAACGTAAGATAACAGTGAATAACAAAGAAGATAATAACCGCACATCTCAGGCAACCCTGCATGAACAAACTCTATGGCAGCCAAGGAAAAGGACTCTCGGGGGGTGGCAGCATTTAACATTATGCTGAAAAGGCAAAACAAACAAAATAAAATCATAATATTAGAAGGTGATATGGTAAAAAGTATTAAGCACAACATGGTTTCTGAAAAAAAAGGATGTCGCGGGCTTTGCATTAAATTCTCGTGTGATACACAGGTACATTCAACAGACGCTATATAAATAAAATGGACATCAATCCATCCATTTTCCAACCCACTATATCTTAACTACAGGGTCACGTGGGTCTGCTGGAGCCAGTCCCAGCCAACACAGGGCACAAGGCAGGAGACAAACCCCGGGCAGGGCGCCAGCCCACCACAGGGCGCACACACACACACAGCCACACACCAAGGACAATTTAGAATCGCCAATGCACCTAACCTGCATGTCTTTGGACTGTGAGAGGAAACCGGAGGAAACCCACGTAGACACGGGGAGAACATGCAGACTAAGCGCTCTTAACTGCGAGGCAGCAGCGCTAACCACTGCACCACCTTGCCTCCCATAAAATGGACAAGCTTTGTATAATATAGAAAAAGGAAGGAAAGACGAAATTTGAATAGCTAGACAAATGTAAGTCGCTATATGAAACAGACAGAGATGAAAGGCAATATACAATACATAGGTAGATAGATGAAATGTACCGTAAAATACGCAAATAGATAAAATGTATCTTTATATATAATACGCTATCGTGGCTGTTCGTTTGTCTGTCCAGGATTTTAAATCACCTGCAGCTCGCAAACCGTTTGAACAACTGACCTGAAATTTGGTACACATATACTACGTGACGTCTACTGTCCGCTTTCAGGGTGATGATTGACCTGAAAGGTTATTCCTGCTTTTATTTTTTATAT
Organism: Polypterus senegalus; assembly: GCF_016835505.1. Taxonomy (NCBI): domain Eukaryota; kingdom Metazoa; phylum Chordata; class Cladistia; order Polypteriformes; family Polypteridae; genus Polypterus; species Polypterus senegalus. Next base: position 8,488,095 of record NC_053171.1, read on the forward strand.
TATTTTATTGTAGAAATAACTCTCTGCAGCGGCCAGCTGAGCGGCTGAGCGGCCGCGTGGCGCATGCGTACGGCCGCCGTTCTCATTCCCTGCTACCATCGCTGCCACTTCCCCTACTTCTTCATATCTTAAGTCTTCAATCTGCCTCAAGAATGATTTAAGTGCCAGCTTAAGTGAAAAATGAAAGAAAACGTACTAAATAATTGCAACACAAACAGAGACTTAATCAGTTTTAACGTGAAAAGATGCCGACGGAAGAAGAGAAGAAGCGGGCCACTGCACGTTATTGTATATATATATATATATTGTACTGTATATATAATACACACATGAATGAAAGGCACTATATAATACATAGGCAGATGAAAGGCACTTTATAATTCATAGACAGATGAAAGGCACTATATAATGCATAGATAGATAGATAAGGGTCTGCGAGGGTGGGTTGGGTTTAGGGTATAAACCAAGTTATATTTTTCCATTTTTGCCGTCTCACAACAAGGAGACTGGGGTTCAAGTCCCAGATACTCTCTGCTTGGAGTCTGCATGTTCTCTCCGTGATGTAGGGTTATTTTAAACTGTCCTGTGCTATATAAGTGTGTGTGTGTGTGTATTTGCCTTGTGGTGAACTGATGCCCTCTCCCTGGATTGTTCCTGCTTCACTGTGCCAGATGCTTACTGACAAACGCGTCAATGTCCTGGCGATCTCTCTCTGGCTGGATAAGATAGTTTGGAAGAAGGATGGATGTCTTTGCACTAATAAATTAGGACTAGAATTACGATTTATGAACAAACACGCTGTTTAAGTTCATCTTTTTTTCTGTTTGTACCATTGTACTAACCACAGCATATTCCTTCATTTTTTTGGTTCACACAAAGCTTTACTCCCAGGGGAAAAATTAGCTGCGGATGCCAAGTGTTTTCAGTTATTTTATGACGAGTTAAAATTACACGGAGCCACTGACGACGTCTCAACGCAGGTATTCAGTAATCAAACGTATAATCAACAGTTCAGATTTCTGCTCGTCAAAGCTAAATTACCGAAAGTGAGGCATTCAAAGACGAATTTCAGTGCACGCGGCACAATAAACTTGCACTTGATGTCGGTTATCGTCACCTCCGTTAAACTCCCAGTTCAAACGTCTGGACTGGCATCCTGTCCGCGGGTGCTGGTCCTGCCTTGTGCTCTGCGCTGGCTGGGATGGACACCCGCGCCCCCGTAACCCATAAACAGATTTAGAAAATGGATGGATGAACGGATGGATGTTCTCACTCTTCACTATCCAACTGAAATGACAGAAATCAGCACATCAAAGTCAGACCTGTCAAAAAGCAATTATAGATAACAGTCATGGCCATGGATCTGTGTTTGTAAAAAATAAAAAGGTGCCGGATTGGTTGTTCAGAGTGATGTCATAGGAGACTCATCCTCATGAAGGTTCAAGAAAGAACTTTAATTTAGATCTGTAACAGCCTCAGTAACCAGTGTGGACCACTGGAGTGCATACAGATGCCCTAACCCCAACACAGACAGAGCAGGACACAAACTGCCACACAGCACACCTTTATTTATAGGTGGGGAAGCGCTTTCTTTGCTCCCCCCAAGAGCACAATGTCCTGAAGACAAAAGCATGATCCTTTTTCTTATTCTTCTTCTGACTCTGGGTCCTCGAATGGAGTGAGGGGCTCCTCTTATTCATGTCCCGGGAGTGCTCCAGGTGGCTCATCAATATTACCTGGAATCACTCCCAGGTGTGGTGGAAGTCGATTGCACGACTCTGCGGCTCCCCCTGGTGGCCCCCACTTATCCCAACAGGGTTGTACCAAACTCCAAGTCCCAGCATGCCCTGTGGGAATCCCTGTGGTTGCACAGGTGCCCCTGAGGGCTGCCCTCTAGCGTCCCGGGGTAGGTAGTGCCTCTCTCTTCTCCAGTCCTTCCATCCAGCTGGTGTTCCGGCCAGGTAATAGCCGAGATCGCCCATCACACCAGTCATGAATAGATGGTAACAGATTTGTGAAATCCCAGTGGGTTCCTGAGTTGTAAATGACTCTCAATGGGCTCAGTTCAGGTTTTCTTAATCTGTTATGAATGTCCTGCTAGGCAATCCACCATGCATAACAGATTTCAGTTTGTTTCCTACGTTTGTCAAAGCACCAAGTCCCATCTTGAAATGCAGAGAACCCATCAAAGAATGAAATGGCGCTCAGTCAAGCAATGAAGCTACGAGGAACCACACAACCCGGTAAAGGACCATCAAGTGCTATTAAACAAACAGCGTTGTTAAGACACCTAAAAATAATGCTTCTGAACTTCATGGGGGTTTGTGGGTCTTTGCTGGACAACAACCCATTTCATTCTGGAAAAGGGCTCTTTGCATGTGAAGTCGGTTCTTTGGGCTTTGGAAAACTTTTCAAAATACGTAGAAGAAACTTGAAATCTGTAATGTCTAGTAGCCTGTAGGACCCCGAGAGATCAAGAAAAGCTGAACTGAACGTGCGTTATTGGCTGCGGAGAGACTCCTTTTAAAATCAGGAACCCATCGCTATTAATAAATCTGCTGCCGTCTAATCGTGGTTATTTGGTGTAAGCTGTTACAGATTCAAAGGAATAAAAACGTCTGTCTGGAACCTCCATGTGAATGGTTAGTTAGGGAGCCAGAAATGGTTCTCCTGTGGCACTCCCCTACAGAACCACTTTGACGCCTTTATTATTATTAATAATAATAATAATAATAATAATAATAATAATTTTTTCTTGTTGTTGTTATTATCTCCTTAGCAACATTTAAGCCTAACAACAAGAAAAGTCTAACCTTCGCCCCCAGTCCTGGCACTTGCAGTAATCTGTAATCCCCGCCCCACTTCAAGACTCGCGATGATAAACTCGTCCAATCAGAATTAAATAAAACTCTTTTAAAAAAAAGACCTGAGCGAGTTGGCCCTTTTACAAGATTCACGAGTCTTTTGAGGTCACGTCGCCGCTAACAGGTGTTGGAGGAGGTGCAAAGTTGTACCTGGACATCACCTGTGCGTTGGGTAAAGTCCATGTTGCATCAGACGACTTTTTCAGCGATTTTCAGTCGCAGCCTTCATTTATATAATCTTAAACAATCTGAGGCATGTCGGCCGCGCGCACCTGTTAAATCAGCGGCTAACATGTCATAGCCGACGACTGAGACCATCTAGCAGTGGCGGATTTAGGTATGTGCGACATGTCTTGCCGCTGGCTGAACGGGGAACCCGCAAAAAAATAGAGTTCTGATTACAGTTTAAGACAGTCAATCCATTAGGGGCGCAGTTTATTGTATAAGGGCGTTTGCCTCCTTAAGTTGCACAGTGTGAAGCCCGCGTTACGTACACAGAAGAGCGTCGATTATGCAACTGAAGGGTCGCGTATTGCGGACACTCAGGGGGTCCTTAAAGTCTAGCAATATTGTTTGGGGCCGCGCGCTCAGTAAAGTCTCTATTATGTACAGAGAGGAGCACCAATTATGCAACCGTAGGGACGTGCGCTCCAGACACCGAGGGGCACCCCGATGTCCAGTCGTCCGTTTCTACTAATGTTGTTTGCACGCCGTTTATGAAAGCTAAGGGGCGCGCGCTGTGGACACCAGCGACCATTAGGGTCGTCGAAGTCTAATACTAATTACCCGTTAAGTACACCGAGGTGCGGCACGGTGATAGATAGGAAGTTATGGAAGGCAAAATATAATAAATTGATATATTGTGAATGGCACTATATAATAGACAAATAGATGTGTAAAGCAAGTCACTGTATAAAAGATAAAATGTGAAAGCAGACTGATGGATATGAAAGGCACTGTCATGTCATTATCTAACCTGCATTATCCTGGCCAGGATCATTGGGGGGTGCTGGAGCCTATCCCAGTTAGTATAGGGCACAAGACAGGAACAAACCCTGGACTGGGTGCCAGTCCATCACAGAGCAAACATTCGCACACACGCCCACAAAATACACACTTGGGCCAATTATACATCCCCAGTTCACCTAACCTGCATGTCTTTGGAGAGTGAGAGGAAACCAGAGGCCCTGCTGGAAACACAAGCAGACATGGGGAGGACACGCAAACTCCACACAGGGAGGAGGAGGAGGAGGAGGAGGGACGCGAACCCTGGTCTCCGTACTTCAAGGCAGTGGCGCAATCACTGCCTAACAAGACACTGTATAATGGATAGATAGATAGAAATGAAAGGCTCTATATAACAGATAGATAGATAGATAGGAAAGGCACTCTATAATAGATAAATAGATAGGTTGGTAGGAAAGGCACTATAACAAATAGATGTGAAAGGCACTATATGATAGATAGATAGATAGATAGATAGATAGATAGATAGATAGACAGATAGATATGAAAGGCACTATATAACAAATAGATGTGAAAGGCACTATATGACAGATAGATAGGAAAGGCACTATATAACAGATAAATGAATTTCCCCTTGGGATTAATAAAGTATCTATCTATCTATCTATCTATCTATAAATGTGAAAAGCACTATATGATAGATAGATAGATTTTTTTTGTCCCCAAGGGAAATTTGGCCTAGGGTTCTAAATGGGCTTTGATTGGCACAGGTGACCAGTCTGCGACTGGCTACGATAAAATCAACCAAGTCTGATTTTTCTCTTTGGTACGAGGGGAGGGCCTTGTATGCTGGAGAGCTGACAAGCAAATGAACCAATGAAGGCTCATCCAGAAGTACAAAGTCCAAAATGTAGTGATGAGGAACAGGTGTGTCTTGAACCTCACAAACAGAAGAGAAGCCCGTCTGTCTGATGTCTCGTGTTTTACACACCATAATGCGGTAAAAGAATGAAAGGGCAGAGACTGCGGCTGAACTTGCTACAGCTGTTGACCTTTCTTAAAACATCACTCCTCTAGGCAGCATGCTATTGGCTGTCTGAAAAAGGGGCGGAGCACAAATGCGCTGGAAGATCAGCGCTCCATCTGTAAATGTGACATAACCCTAATCTGACAGTGTGCGCCGATGAGACCAGTGACTGCGATCGGCCAATCTGACATACCCCACAACAAAAAGTCATCGTCAGTATTCCAACAACTGCACAAGGTCTGCTCATCGACAAAGATTATATATACTGCTATATATACTGTAGCTCCAGTCACAGTCTACTGTAGTACCCATGGCTGTTTATGCTAGTGAGACCTGAAGGATGACAAGCCACATCACTCCAAAGCTGGATATGTGCCGTCAGACACGCATATAGGGTGACAGGAGTCGCCTGGAGAGACCAAGTGACCAGTGAGTCAATATTGCAAACAACTGAACATTGGCATCCAAGTGCTGAGGTAAAGTCACAGGTATACATTTAACCTGTGTGTGCTGATGGGTCTTCCTGGTGGAAGTCCATTCGGAGCCCTACAGGTGGTGTTGACGGATGTGGCCCCTCATTGTCCATGGCGGGTTGGTATCATTAAATTTTGACAATGGGCGGGGGGTTCCCCCTCAGTATCCGGAGTGCATGCCCCTTCAGTAGCACAAACTGCACCCCTTTGTGCATAAACTGCCCACTTTAAGTGGTGTGCACCCCTTGGTGTACGGAGCCTGCGCACTCTTTTACTTTCATAAATGGTGCATAGTGGGTAACAACAGGCCCCTTGTTATCATCATAGTTTGACGAATGGGTGGGAGCGGGGGTTCCATGGAGCCAGTGGTCTCTGTAGCAACCCTGGGTGGTCGGCAAGAAGCAACCTACTGCTGGTACCATGGGGCGTGAGCGTGACAGGGAGAGGTTAAGGATGTACAGAGCGTGCAGTCAAGTGACAATCCCACAACAAAAATGTCCAGCCATACATTTCATTTCAACGAGGTGAAGTTTAGTAAATGCAGCGCAGATGCCTTCACACGGGCAGAGCAGGAGTTGCAGAACTAAAATCTGTGATTTGCGCCACCCGGCTCTGCTGGGGGTTTGAGTGTTCTCCCCGTGCATTGCAGCTGCTTGAATGCCAAGTGCGAGCTTAACGTCTCCCACCACACACGTTACCAAACCTGCAAGATCTTTGAATGGCGGAAATGCGACAGCAATATGTCTCAATTTACGAAAAAAACGATTAGCCCTTCATGAGCTGTGAAGTTAATAACATTCATCCCCCACCTGAGCCCACCCTCCATAGCCGTCATATGACGTCTGGGCCGCACATGTGCACGGTGACACCGACTGAGCGCACCAGACAGCATCTTTAGCATAAGAGCACAATACTTTTGAAAATGACATAATATTAACTGTTTATTAATAATAGTAATGCAATGCTTCTGTGAGCTAACGTATTAGTTTTGCAAAATAAAACTTTGTGGTTTTTTTTTTTTTGGAGAGAGGAGGGATGTTGGGAGCATGTGCTGATTACAACGCCTTGCCGGCACCCACCACCCAAATTGGGACCCGAGTGCAGCCGTGCAGCGGGCGACCCCTCAGCACCACACTTTGTATGCTGGCTAGGGCTGCCAATCCTGCCACCAAGCCCCAAGTTTTCCCTGCAAGTTGCAGAATAACATCCTACCCAGGACAGAATGGTAGAAATAAGCCCCCATAAGAGCCTGGTGACACAGCAAAAGGGGAAATTAAAGGTAGAGATGGAAAAGACGTTTTGCTGAAAATTACTGAAAAAAAAAGCCCAAAATGATGATTTGAACAGGCCATCCACACGACAGACCAGGGACTAGGGAAGGGTGGGCCTGGCTGCCCACCCTGATTGGCCATGGACTCCGCCAATCAGTTCATTGTATATGAAATATTCTGATTGGGCATTTGTTATTTTACCTTTCCTTCGGTTTCAAAGTGCTATATCAAATCCCATTGGCTTACTGAAATTTCAATAAATAAATAAATGGGGCGGGGTTACGGTGTACCTGTAACCTGATTGGTAGTCGTCATTAGAATGAATATGAATATTTTTCGACGAAAACCAAGAGACAGTTTCTTATTTTGTGGGATTATTTCTGACATGGGAAAACAAATGGAAATATCAAGTTTTTTTTTTTTTCCAAAAGGCTTCGTTTAGATGAAGAGGACCACCCGGGCACAAATGAGACACACAATATACAACAACAGTGTGCGGCTGAGAAAATGACTGGAGCAAATATTTCAATCGCGTCTACGACTGAGGAGACTCTGACTTTAGCGACCCCAAATGACAAGTACAGTATGATGTCACGAGATCATCAATGTCACCAGGTCGTTTCGGCCATTTGACAACCTTATCATTCGAACCCGATCTTGCTGAAAATCTAGATCGTGACAAAATCATCGATCAGTTCAATCTAAAAGCCCCGACGCCTGCGCCTGGCATAAAACTTTACGGGACAGGTAGGGGCTGATTATGTGTGCGCGTGCGCGTGGGCCTAACAATTCAGTTATGTGACTGCACCACAGTATGAATATTTGGAAAAGTGCCCATATATATCCTTCTAAAAACTAGAACGCCCATTTTTACACAGACCCACCCTAAAATCTATCCCTGGCTACGCCCCCTGCCGCAGACTAATGAGCCCGAATATGTCCGCTTCTGTCAGATTGTGCAGTGAAGGTAAAGCCCGTTTGACATTAGACGACATTTCCAGTGTTTTCATAAGTCGTAGCCTTCCTTCGTGCAAACCTAGCGAGTCAGAGGCAGCTAGCGGCGTGTGAAGCCCATCGCCTAATGAGACCCACCCAATGACTGAGACCACCTAGTCTACGAAAAAATTAAATCAATCAGCTTTGATGTTTTCCTTGGATGGAGGATTGGTCTCTTTGCGTGCGAGGGTTGAGAACCAAGGAATGAGGAACACGCGTGTTTTGAAACCTCAAACGAATTGAAAAGAAGCTCATCTGCCTGAAACCAGCGGGTCTGCGACCGGCTAAGATAAATTCAAACCTGTTTGGTTTTCTGTTAGTCGGAGGGGCGGGCTGTATACATGAGAGCTGAAAACCAATGAATGCTCGTCGGGAATTGCAACGTACAGAATGTAGCGAGGAGGAATAAGAAAACACGCGTGGCTTGAACAGAAGAGATGCTCGTCTTTCTGATCTCCCAGGTTTTACGCATTTTACATCAGAATGGAAAAATAAGCACCGAGAGTGCAGCTCAACTTGCGCAGCTGTGAACCCTTCCTTCCGTCAGGCAGCACGCTATTGGGTCTCAGAAAAAGGGGCGGGTACGACTGCGCTGGGGTGGACAGTTGTAGCCTGGTCGGGAAAGCAGACACGCGCAGCGCCTGCGGTCCGCTAATCTGAACCAATCAGACGTGACGGAGCTCAACGGAGAGAAGACGCACCAAAGCAGGCCAAACTCGAACGAAGGAGTTCCGCTCGTTCAAAACTACACAAAAGAAATGGCTCCTTGGAATTAATTCTTTTTTTTAAGGTAAGTGATTGTGCGAATTGTTTCATGTAAACACACAAATGTACAGGGTGACACAGAAAAACAGGAACTTTTGAAAAACCCTATAAAAATAGAAGAAATCCAACAAAAAATTTTATTGACAGCAATTGAACAACTACAGTTTGCCTTTTAAGAGACAGTAATCCAAATTATCAATGTCTGAAAATTACGTCCTGTAGATGGCGTCCTCCTGCATTCTTCCAATCTGCTGTTGAGGTTCTCCATTGATCGCTGCAACGTCTCAGCTGGGATACCACGAATTTCGTCTTGAATTCCTTGTTTCAATTCATTCGGTGTCCTTGGCCGAGTCGTGTAGACCCGACTCTTAAGGTAGCCTCACAAGAAAAAAATCACAAACGGACAAATCCGGTGATCTTGAGGACCAGGGAATGTCACCGAATCTTGAGATGACACGGTTACCGAACAATTCAAGCACAGCCGCCATTGATTGCCTTGCAATTGATTACTAAATTAGTAAATGGCGAGATTGCGTACAGCTCAAGGTTCCTGTTCCGCAGTGCTGCCAACTGTACATGGCTGCCACTACACATTTCAAAAGTTCCCGTTTTTCTGTGTCGCCCTGTATAATTGGGTTCAATTTGCCAGCTGTTTTTTAACCAATATCTGCTCGAGTGTTCTGAGTAAAGTTCACATCAATTTGTCAGGTAATTGCAACTCACTCCAAAAATTGTGGGATTTAATTAACTTATGTCACGTTTTTCCACCAAAATAAATTAAACCAATTTTACTTGAAGTAATCTGTTGTTTACTAAATATATTTAAAGTCTGATGAAACTGGGTAATTCCCACATTGAAATCAGAAGTACTAAAAATACATATAAAATTAAAAAGAATAGCTGCAATAAAGTATTGCACAAAAAGCATAAAGCTTAAAAAATACCTTTTCTTGCTCAGTTCCCTTTATTTTCTTTAAAAAGAGATTCATTTGTCTCTCCCAGATTTCCTCTTTTTTCCATTTATTATTTAAGAGGTTACTTTTTCGACTATACCACTTTATTTCTTTACTTTTTCTTCCCCCCAAAAACAGCTATATAAACTTATAATCGCTTAATTTTAAAAAGTTTTTACTTTTATTTTGGGATCTTGGTCACTTTTGAACAAATACCTGCAACACTTTTTTCCTAAATCTTACAACAGAATTTAAAATCGCTATATAAACTTAAAAGTCAATTCTCTATCAAATGAAGTGAATATAATTGGGGGTCGTCTTTGACACTTTTTGTAAATACCGGTACACTTTTCTTCCTTTTCCATCCATCTATTATATTATATCCTAACTACAGGGTCACGGGGTCTGCTGGAGCCAATCCCAGCCAACACAGGGCGCAAGGCAGGTAAGGGTGCTTTTTTCCTTTTTTTTCCATCTAAATCGTACAACAGAATTTAAAACAGCTGTATAAACTTCTATTCATTTATTTTGATAAAGAACTGACTTTTAATTTGGGGGTCTTTGACACTTTTGTACATCTCGGTACACTTGTTTCCTTTTTGTTACCTTAAACAACAGAATTTAAAACCGCTGTATTCACTTAATTTTAAAAAGAATTGACTTTTATTTGCGGGTCTTTGTCACCGTGGAGGTTTTAGTCTCCCTTGTCTCTTTGGTGCCTTGAAGCACCTGATGTGGTCCACGGCCATCTCAAAGCCCTCTCTCATGGCGGTCGTTTTCTCTTCGTGACACATCAGAACCTCCTTACCGTATCATTCTCATTTCTTTGTTGCAGTTTATTTATTCTCAGCCATTGTTCCTTCTTTGTATTGTGGTGTTTTTCTCTTGTGATCCTTTCTCGACCTAAAGCGCCACACTGGTGAAGGTGCCAGAGAGGTTCTTGAGAGCAATGCCATAGGAGGACCATTCTTGGTTCCCAGAGGTCCCATTCACACGAATGTTCCAGAAAGAACCTTTTAGGTTTGCGACAGCCGCCATACAGTAAAAAAGCTACGAACAGATGGCGTGAAATCCAAACGGGTCCTGATTTTAAAGGCACTAAACGCTAAAGGCTCAGTTCAGGTTCTCTTCATCTGGTTAGTGTCCTTAGGTAGCCCACCATACACTAAACATTTCAGATTCCTTCCATATTTTAAGGCGTTTTTTTTTTTTTCAAAGCACAAAAGCCAACTTCACGCGCAAAGAACCCGTCCCAGAATGAAATGGTGCTCAGTCAAGCAACGGAGCTACAAGGAACCACACAACCCAGTAAAGAACCACCAACTGCCATTAAAGAAGCAGTGTTTTTAAGAGCGAATGAAGGGTCCGTTTAACTTTTGCTTTGTTTTTTGCATCCATATAACGCATGTTTAGCAGATTCCACCTCGTTGCATCTCTTATGTGGGCACTTTGCACTTTTCAGAAGAGATTATTACTTGTCGCGTATCGTCTTTAACACGCGTTCATTTATGTCGGCTGACTGTGCTTTTCGCGGAGTCTCAACGTTAATTATCGTGTTGTACTGGAAGTAAAGAAAAGGACGTTTTTGTGGTGAAGGGGCCGTGACAAGGTTGTCAAAAAAAGGATCGCAAGTCAACTTCCATTAAAACATAAAATCAATTTACGAAAAATCTTGAACTTTCTTTAAGTCTTCAGGACTACAAAGAAACCAAGGGGGCGGGGCCTTATTCAAAACAGCAGGCTTTATGCAAATATCAGTGAGTTGCGTCCTTAAAGCGCGTTTCTTTGAAGCTAAAGGCACTTGTCGGTAATTCAGCTGTGTGTCGGGAAAATCGGAATATTGTGTTTCGAGGATTAGAAAAGCATTCATTTTCAGAAAGATTCCCATAAAATATAATAGGTGAGTAATTAGAACAGTCGCCAAGGCTGATTACGCTTTTATTAAGAGAAAAAACAATGTTGTGGCTTTGTCTCTAGCACTCATAAAATATTGGTTCTTTAATGGCATTTATTTGCGTGTGTGTGTGTTTCTTTCGTTTTTTTTTTTTAGACAGGTTATTCTTTTCATTATTGCGCACGATTAAAACTAAAAGGTGCCAGAGTAGTTATCCCAGACAATGCCAGATAGGGGAACCATTCTTGGTTCCGAAAAGACCCGTCCAGTGGAAGGTCCCAGAAGCAGATCTGTGTAGGGCTCTGTACAGGAAGTAACCACTGAGAGATGGTGTGGGATCCTGATTTTAAAGGGATCCCCTGCTGCACGCAATACCACGGGCTAACTTCAGGTTTTCTTCATCTTTTATTCAGCCTGCACAAAACATTAAATATGTCAGTTCTTTTAATTACAAAACTTAAAGAACCAACTTCATATGCAAAGAGCCCTCCTGGAATGGCAATCGGGTAAAGCAATGGGCTCAGCACTATTTAAAATGATGGCTTCTTTAATCGCACTCGATGGATCTTTACTGGTTTGTGTGGTTCTTCATAGAGCCATTCCTTGAACGAGCACTATTTCATTATAGGACGAGCTTTTTGTGAATGAAGTTGTTTTGTTTTGTGCTTTGAAAATTTCCAAATATGTAGACAAAAAAAAAACAAAAAACTTGGAAGTCTTGGTAGGTTCAACATGCTGTCAGACGAAGAAAGCCTGAACTTTGCCCGAGTTCTTGTATTCAGCAGGAGTCCTTTTAAAATCAGGACCCATTGCAATTTCACAGATGTATTACCATCAATGTGTGGTTCTTCACCGCATGGAACCTTCAATTGGATGGAACTTTTGGGAACCAAGAATGGGTCTCCATATGGCACCGCTCTGATGAACCGCTCTGGTGCCCTTTATTGTTAAGAGCGCATTTTAATTAATTGTGTCAACGGGATAGCTGCATTATTTATTTATTTATTTATTTATTTATTTATTTATTTATTTATTTATTTATTTATTGCCAATGATAAAGCAACCATGTGCCAGCAAACTTGATTAGTTTAAGTTACGATAACCTTTAATTAGTTGTTTAATGTAAACCGAATAATACCATAATACCCCTCCCCCCCCGACACCCCCCCAGACACACCCACACACGACGTCCCAGGTCTTTTTGAGGTTTCCTTGAAGTTCGTTAACTGCGCTGTGAGAAGGCGGCTGGCTTCCCGCACATGTCAGAAGGATCATTTGAGTGACAATCAATACAAGAAAATGTGCTACAGAAAGAAATGTTGATGTTACTTTAAATGGGGAAATGAACGAAAAGGAAAGTGAAGCTGACCTGATGTCATATTTTATTTTATTTTTTTTATTTTTCCATGTACCTGATTCATTATGACGGCACGGTGGCGCAGTGCCTCGCAGTTAGGAGACCCGGGTTCGCTTCCCGGGTCCTCCCTGTGTGGAGTTTGCATGGTCTCCCCGTGTCTGCGTGGGTTTCCTCCCACAGTCCAAACACATGCAGGTTAGGTGCATTGGCGATCCTAAATTGTCCCACACATTGTGTGTGCTTGGTGTGCGGGTGTGTGTGTGCGCCCTGTGGTGGGCTGGCACCCTGCCCGGGGTTTGTTTCCTGCCTTGCGCCCTGTGTTGGCGGGGATTGGCTTCAGCAGACCCCTGTGACCCTGTAGTTAGGATATAGCGGGTAGGATAATGAATGGATGGATGATTCATTATTGACATATGTGATGATGATTATAATGTGTGAGTCCATGATGTGTGTGTCCGATGGGCTTTTGGACGGGTTTTTTTTTTTTTTTTTGGTCCTTCTCATCAAAACCGGGGTGCTGTCAAAAACAGGGCCTGTTAAAGCCCATTAAGGGAGTCCTTATGTGGTTTCCAGCTATACAAGAAATAAAATGTTCTCCTTCTTGTTTGAGTTTCGACACCCTGGGGTCCAATTTCTTTGGTCTTAATTCGGCCTGAATTTGCACGATACCCGGTTAAGTGTGCACAAATTGCGTGTTAGAGGGAAATGCTGTAAAACGAACCTGTCTGGAAAGCGGGAGGGGGGCTCCTGGCTCTCTCCGGACTCCCTTCGGGTCTGGTGAAGCAATAAGGAAAGGCGAGGAACGGAAGGAAGAAGCCGGCGGTCAAAGTCGAACCAGCGCGCTGCATGGGCTGGCGGCTCGGAAACCGCAGCGCTTCCTGTGAATTCCGGAAAGCCTGAAAGCCATTGAAACGAAAAAAAAAATCCGTCTCGTATACGGAGGTCTACACATCCATCTTTTTCATTTAGTGCCAAGTAATTAGGTCGTCTTCAGAAATATGCAGAGACGGCCATTTAGTCCCTAAGGGCACTTGCGGAGTGCTGAAGGAGTGAAGATGAGGGCAGTTATGACCGCGCGTTTACAGACTAGCAGATGTGACCGCGACATTTGAAGTGATGTCATTATAATTTTTTTTCCCTGTGTTCCCGTATTGACTTGTACCCAAATCTTCGAAAGTATTTTATCCGTCATTCGAGGTCCCTTTTCCTTATTATTTCAGTATAAAGATAAAAAACACAACTAGGCTGGTTAAGATTTTGGTAAACTGCAGAGCCACGACACTAAAAGCGTGTCGTTTGTGCAAATTTAATGACATTAAAGCGGCAGACACACAGTCAAACAAGCATTAGTAGGCGTTCGCTTTTGGGGTGCACTTCACATTTGCTGTTCTTCTTTCTCTTCTCTGGTGTCCGATCGTCACAGAGTGGTAGTCCTTGAGGTGCACGTGCCGTTCCTGTACATGCTATCCGACTCCAGATTGTCCGGCTGAAAGTCGTCCACACTGTAGGCTCGGCTTTTCAGGGCGGTCGCGTAGTAATCGATGGGCTCCTCGGTCGCATTGTCCATCCAACTCAAACACAAAATCCTTTGGAATGACCTCTTGAAATTGTCCGAGAGAAATCCGTAGAGGATTGGATTGGCACAGCTGTTGGCATAGCCCAGTATGACAGAAAGTTGGCTGACGGTGGCATTGTGCTGCCCCACGAAGACGTTCAGCAGCTGAACGATGTAGAAAGGCATCCAGCAGATGACAAACACGGTCACCACCATCATGACCATCAGGGTGATCTTTCTTTCCGACTTCTTGCGCTGCTGCCAGCCTGCCTTGAGTGCCACCACTCTCATTTTAACTATGATGAGGACGTAGCACATACAGATGGCAACGACAGGAAACAGAAAGCCCATTAAAAAAGTGTAAATCACAAACACGGCCATCCACTGGCGCTCGGGTTTAGGCATCTGCATGTTGCACGCGACTGAGCCATCCGAGTTCGGTGTAGTTGTGGAAAAAATGATAATTGGCAAAATGACCATGATAGAGAATATCCATACCCCCAAGTTGACCATCTTTGCTATAGTGGGTCTCCTGTATCGGGCGGCTTTGATCGGGTGCACCACGGCAATATAGCGATCTATACTGAGAACCGTAAGGCAGTAAATACTCGTAAACATGTTGATGGCATCTACGCTGAGGACAAGGCGACACAGCAGTGATCCAAAGGGCCAGTGGTGCAGCAGCGACGAGGTCACCAGAAACGGCACGCTGAGCATCAGCAGCTCGTCCGCGACTGCCAGATTGAGGATGTAAATGTTCGTGGCTGTCTTCATTTTTGCGTAGCGCAAGATGACATAAATTACCATGGAATTCCCGCATAGCCCGACCAGACAAACCACCGAATAGATGAAGGAGATTAGGATGGCACTGCCGTGAGAGTCGCCGCTCTGCGTCTCGTTCCCCGAGCTGTTTAGCGAATAAAACCCGTCGTCTATGTTCAGATGTCTGGACGAGTTGTTGGGCAGCATCGTGCCCTCGGAATGTGCCAGTCGACTCGTCTTCTCAGCTCGTCCGGCCACTCATCTTCAGACTGGAGCCCGACACCTGCCCGGACGTGCTGAGCTGAAGCGCTGCGGGACTATAGCTGTCGGCTCTCTGCTGCTGCTGCCGCGCTCCTCCGGTCGATCCGCTTCAGCACCACGGACAGCTCATCGCAGATCCGATACGCGCCTATGAAGCGCCGACTCGTAGCACGCTAAAGATTAATAGCAGGGACGTCAGCCGCGGCAAAATGACGTCAGAGCCGTAAGAACAAAAAAAGTGACAGGCGTAGCTGGGCTTGGACTCCGCCACCCTGACACAACTTCGAGACGCGGCGTATGTGACGGCGCAGCGGATCGGAAAATGAAAGACTTCCCTTCAGCTGGAAGCTTCTGTTTCACTTGTAATTTATCATTTATATTTAAACTTGTATCTCCCTAGGGAGATTGTCTGTCTGTGTTAAAGAAGCACGATTGTTTTCTCCATGCTCAAGATATCTGTCAGATATCCGCTACAGAAGTACTTATTTATTAGTATTTATATTCAATGGAGGCGTGGATAAATTCCAAACCTGTCCGAAATCTCAAAACCTGCCAGGCGAACAGCAGTGTATGTGTAAGAATGCAAAGGGTTAAAAAGTCATAGTCTGTCATTTTTATGAAACCCCAAAAAATCAAAGCTGCAAATGACAAAAGGTGTAAAGAGCGAAGGGGCCTGAATACTTTCTGAAGGCACTGTATGTGATAGATAGGCACTGTATAATTAGATGTGAAAGGCACCATATAATAAATAGACAGAGAGATAACTGTGAAAGGCACTATATGAAAGATAAATAGATGTGAAAGACACTTTATAAGAGGCAGATAGATGTGAAATATATAATATAAATATATATAATAGAGCTATGGATGTGAAGGATACCATGGGATTGATAGATATAAAAGGCACCATATAATGCAAATGTGAAAGGCACAATATGAAAGATAGATGTGAAAGGCACTATATTATAGGTAGACAGTTGTGAAACGGAATATATGAAAGATAGATGTGAAAGGGACTATATAATAGATAGAGACATAGGTCAATGTGAAGGGTACCATGTGATTGATAGATATAAAAGGCACCATTATAATAGACAGAGGGGCAGCATGGTGGTGCAGTGGTAGCGCTGCTGCCTTGCAGTTAGGAGACCCGGGTTTGCTTCCTGGCTCCTCCCTGCATGGAGTTTGCATGTTCTCCCCGTGTCTGCTCCGGTTTCCTCCCACAGTCCAAAGACATGCAGGTTAGGTGCATTGGTGATTGACGCTACTGTGTGTTTGATGTGTGTGTGCACGCGCCCTGTGGTGGGCTGGCGTCCTCCCTGGGGTTTGTTTCCTGCCTTGCACCCTGTGTTGGCTGGGATTGGCTCCAGCAGACCCCTGTGACCCTGTAGTTAGGGTATAGCAGGTTGGATAATGGATAGATGGATGGATAATAGACAGAGATACAAATGTGAAAGGCACCATATGGAAAAATAGATAGATGTGAAGTGTGATATTAGATATATGTGAAAGGTAACCTATGATATATAGATAGATGTGAAAGGCACTATATGATAGATAGATATAAAAGGCAGCATATAATAAACAGAGATACAAATGTGAAAGGCACTATATGACAGACAAATGTAAAAGTCAGTATATAATATAAACTGAGAGATAGATGTGAAAGGCACTATATAATATATAGACAGATCTTTATTAGTTTCCCGGTTGGGAATTATTCTTTTTAGTAGCATTAGTCATCATAGGAGGAGTGTCTTCCCAGCGTAATACGGCAAGGTAAAATAAAACAAGTACAAAAAATTCAGAATATTGGATTATATTTTCAAGGTACCCCAGTAAAGACGACTTCACACTGATGCCTCAGGGGTCCAGGGACTCGACCTCGACTCCCACTCTGCTTCTGCCCTTATCTAGCGAATCTCCCAGTGTGGCCATGACTTGCACCTTCACGTCCCTGCTTGTTTGAATTGATGACACGCAGTCCAAAGGCATGCATGCTAGTTGGATTTTCTTTGTAAGCAGGCCCTATTGTGTGTGTTCACCAGGCAATGGACTGGCACTCTGTGCAGGTTTTATTCCCGCCTTGCACCATAAGTTTGTCAGGATGTGCTCCAGCTTCCCCACGACCCTGACAAATGTACCCTAAATTGTCCCAGTTGGGTGAATATTTCAGAATGTCACCCATCCAGGGTTTATTTCAATCTTACGCTGCGGCTCCCTGTGACACCATATGGACTAAAAATGGAAGTTAAAGGGGTGATTCTGTTTTGCTCTGCTGCCACCTGTCAGGTGTATTCTTTGAAGTATCCACTATTTATAAGCACTTGGCATTCAATAGGAAAGCGTGCGCCCATTAAGTAGCTGGGCACAAACGAACAATCAGTTGACACACAGCAATATAAAACAGCGATGGCATCCTCTCCCTTCCAGTGCTGGCCTTGGGCCCATACGTGACAGGAGAGATGGGGTTGTACTGAATGTATAAGCATTTTCCAGAAATGACGGGATGGATGGGACGGTAGAGGTCTTCCCCCAATTTCGTGTCGCCTGCCCTCACTGTTTGTCTCGACTGCCTGCTGGGCTTCGTGTCGCTGATCGGGAGAAGCTCCTGCGAGATAAGAGATGGCTTCACAGTACAAAGGGAAACGCGGCTGAACGTAACCATGGAAATGCCATCCGTAATACGCCTGATAAATGCAGCGCTTCAGCTCCGACTCCAGTGATGTCGGATTATGAAGGCTGGGAGTTGTCGCCCGTCCACTATCTAGACCGGCTCAGCCCTGTTCACTTAATGTTAACGTAACATTTTCAATGCTGACTAAGACATTGGGGTTGGGGGGGCTCCGTGTGGGACTGGTATCACCTAAGACTGCCAATCCCATCAGAGCCATACAGGATGAATGCCGCTCATTACTCCATAGGTTGTGGCTTCATCTTTTAACATGATGGTGGGCTTCTAAACTGAGAAAACCGGAGCACCCACCTGTAGATGTAGAAGCGAATAGATTTGAGGACACATATAAATTCGGCATAAGGAGGAGAACTTAATTCTGATGTGGAATCCGAACCGTTTAACAACCGAGCCGGTGATCTCACAATGGACTCCGTGCAGCTGGAGCCTGTCCCAGCAGCGAACATTATGAGCACGTGGAAAGCGCCCCGTTGGCGACCATCGCAGTTCCATCAGCTGTCGAGCGGCACAGTGGAGGAACTGCAGTCCTGGAATGAAGCCGGGTCGAGTGGGAAGGCGCCTCCTCGACGCCAGCTAACAGGAAAAAATGAAAAAAAAAATCGCAAATATGAAGACGTGTTTGAGAGGAACGTAAAGATAATCGCAAGAGGAATTACTTAACCACGCTGACAACAGCGACCCCATGTAAAGTTTGGGGAAAAAAGAAGAAGACAGTAAACGAAGTCCAAGTCTGAATCTCCGACGATGTCGGGACCCCCTTGTCACCTGCGCGCACCTGCAACACTGCGATGCACTTCAGTCGCGGGCGTGACGAGGCGACACCTGCTCACGTGAACACACACCTGTTCCCTTGAGAGACTTCGGACACTTCACTGTCCCCAACTCGAACGATACATCCTGCGTTAGATAAACACAGGAAATTGTGCTTTCTATTGACTTTCACGCGTTGATGGCTCAGGTTGGGCGCATGCGCTGATTACAGCGCACCCAGGCTAGTCATAAAAAGTGAGAAGGTGGAGAACATTGAAAGTCTGTCCCTAGAAAAGGAAAAGAAAAATTTAAAGTCAATTCTACACGTATTGGAAGGGCTTCCGGACAACAGTCTAACCTGATAGAAGGTAAAGGTCACACGGAAAGTGACACCCATCCTACCCACCCAAAGCGTGCAAAGGAAATGGAATGGCGGCGCTCACCTGCCCTGTTCGTTACGTTCTAATCAAATGTGCTCAGTCAGTTTGAAATCCATCAGGGCTTTGCGAAAGGCGCTATACAAGTTCACTGCGTTTGAACGATCCTACTAACTGAAAAAAAAAATCTGATATTTGGAGTTTATTGTCCTAAGAATTCACCGATGGTGCCTAAGGGCCTTGACCGGACAGCCACACGCACGGGTTGATCCACCATCAGGGTGCGCTTCCAGGGGTCCATGACGGCAAGGGGACATTTTCTCCAATCCACCCTAGTGACGGATTAAGGTATGGGTGACATAGGCAGTCGTCCAGGGTGGCACCCGCACCAAAACAATCGGAATGGTACTTACAATCCACTAGGGGCGCCATTTATACATACATACGCGGAATGTACAGAGCTTAGCTTTGATAACCCAATAAACCCCCCCCCTATTTCGGTTGATGGCGCTCATACAGTTTTACTCGACTTTGATGACCCTACAGGGGGGATCCGCGTTTCGTCCTTTTGTCCACTTATGTTGTTGCAGTACTGTTCATTTACTTATGTTGTAGTACTGTTGATTCAGCAATGAGGACAGCAACTTTAACTGCCAGTCTGATAACTTAATTAGTCCTTTAAAGGACAGCACCCCCCTCTTGGCACCCACTGGTATTTTCTTCTAGTACTTCTGGAGGTCCAGCACCGAGGACAGCGCCTCCTCCTGGACAGCAACTTCAACTCCCAGTCTGGTTACTTAATTAGTCCCATAAAGGACAGCACCTAAACCTGGCACTTTGACACTCACCTCTGTGCCAACTGGAGGATCAGCACTGTCACTTGTGGCACACTAGAGGTGCAGCAATAAGGAAGTGAGGACAGTGCCCCCTCCTAGCCCCTAGTGACCCTCAATTCTTTAACAAAAGGGTGTGCACTAATGACTGCGCCCTCTGCTGGCACCTTTGATACTCAATTTTGTTACTACTGGATGAGTATATTAATGAAGGCAGAACTAATGGCACCCTATGACACTCACCTCTGTGATAACTGGAGGACCAACAGTGTCACTTGTGGCACACTAGAGGTGCAGCAATAAGGAAGTGAGGACAGTGCCCCTTCCTAGCCCCCAGAGACCCTCACTTCTTTGACAAAAGGGTGTGTACTAATGACTGCGCCCTCTGCTGGCACCTTTGATACTCGCTTTTGTTACTACTGGATGAGTATATTAATGAAAGCAGAACCGCCACCCCCCCCCCTTCATTACATTGTATGACATTCACCTCTGTGACAACTGGAGGACCAAAAGTGTCACATATGGCACTCTCCTAACCCCCAGTGACCCTCACTTCTTCGACAAAAGGGTGTGTATTAATGACCGCACCCTGTCCTGGTATCCTGTGATACTCGCCTCTGGTACTGCTGAATGTGTAGCAGTAAGGGCAGTGCCCTCTGCTGGCACCTTGTGACACTCACTTTTGTTACTACTGGATTAGTATATTAATGAAGGCAGAACTCCCCCTTCATGGCAGTTTGTGACACTTGAGCAGTGCCACACTCTATGCCCATGGGTGATGGAAGTTCTGCATGTCCAACTGTGGCTCAACGACAGAGGCGACACAAGCTGGTGACAAATCTTTGTCATTTAAGCCACTGAGGTGGAGCTCAGACTATGAGAACATGACACTGGAGGCACAGGGGACACCTGACAAAGGGGACACGAGTGTCACATCTAACCTCCCAGCTTTTCACACACTCCTTGGACCAGCTAGCAGTGGCTGTTCTGTCTAGTGAGGTGGCCATAATGCCCGGGAGCTGCTATTGATAATCCATATTTAAAATAACAGCGGATTGATTGATTGATTGACTTGGTGACCCTCACAGGGACAAGCGGAACAGAAACTGCTGAATCGATTGATCGATCGATTGGTGGTTAATCACAGCTGCTGCCCACCCTGACCTTTCACTGACAGGAGTGATGACCATCAGGGTGAAAACAGAGGAGAGGGTGCCCTCTGCTGGGGGGGTGGGGGTCATGTCACTGAACATCCAGCCGAGCTTCACCTCCTCTTTGGCTCCCACTTTCTGTGAGGAGAGGAGTCGATGGTGAAAACTGAGACCTCAGTCAAGAGTAAGGGAACCAAAGGGGCTTCAGCTGGAAGACGAGGGGGCATAAAGGAAAGAAAACAAAGACCAGCAGGGATTGATAAGAGACAAGTGCCTGGGAGCCGAGGAGCACACGGTCCAAAAAGGAAGCAAAGTTTACCAACACCTAAAGATAAGTGGCACACACAGAATATGGAAGGTGTGGCCTGAGCATGGCAAGGAGCATGGCACGGGTTGTGGCACAAAGTGGGGGCACAGCAGTGACAGCTTCCCACCCAGCACATCATGACACTCGCTTCTATGGCCGCTGGAGGTGCAGCAGTGACCAGAGTGCCCATTCCTGCCACCTAGTGGCACTGCTAGAGGTGCAGCAATGAAAATGGCACCTCCACCAGGCACCTAATAATATTTTCTTCTGTGACCACTGAAGGTGGTACATGTCACTCGTTTCTGAGAAAGCTGGAGTTTCAGTCAATAAGGACAGAGCGCCCTCCTGAGACCAAGTGGCATTTGTCTCTGGTACTACTGGAGGTCCAGCAATGAAGATGGAGCCCCCTCCTGGTGCCTTGTAATGCTCCGCACTATGACCACTACAGGGTGCAGCAATGAGGGGAGTGCCCTCTCCTGCCACCCAGTGACTTTTATCTCTCTGATTGCTGGAGGTGCTGCATAGAGGACAGTGCCCTCACCTGGCACCATGTGAAAGTAACATCTATGATGGCTGGAGGTCCAGTCAATGAAGACAGCGCCCCCATCCTGAGACCAAGTGGCATGTGCCTCTAGTTCAACTGGAGGTGTAATAAGGACGAGAGCCCCTCTCCAGGCACCTAGTAACATTTGCTTCTGTGACCACTGAAGGAGCAACAAGGAAGAGATCAGCTTCTTCTGCCTGCACATGACACTCATCTCTCTGAGAGCTGGGGGGTCCAGTAATGAGGGCACTGCCCCCTCCTGGCACCCAGTGGCATTTGCCTCTGGTAGTATTGGGGGTCCAGCATTGAGAGCAGCACCCACTCCTGGACAGCAGCTTCAGTTCCCAGTCTGGTTACTTAACTAGTCCTTTTAGCAGGAGCCTCTTCATTCTGCTTATAATACAGCAATAAGGACAGCGCCCTCTGCTGGCACCTCATAACATTTGTCTCTGTGATATTTAGAGGACCGAAAACAACACTTGTAACAGCATTACAACCACTCGAGGTGCAACAATGAGAAGAGTCCCCCTTCCTCGCCCCAGTGACCCTCACAGAGGTATATCAATGACAGTGCCACATCCTGGCATCCAGTGATACTCCTGTGCTGGATGTGTAGCAATAAGGACAGCACCCTCTGCTGGCACCTCATGACATTTGCCCCTGTGACATTTGGAGGACCGATAGTAACACTTGTAACAGCATTACGACCACTCGAGGTGCAACAATGAGAAGAGTCCCCCTTCCTCGCCCCAGTGACCCTCACAGAGGTATATCAATGATAGTGCCCTCTCCTGGCAGCCAGTGATACTCGTGTGCTGGACGTGTAGCAATAAGGACAGTGGCCTTCTGCTGGCACCTTGTGACACTCACTTTGTTACCACTGGATGCATATTAATGGTCACAGAACCCCCTCCTAGCATTTTGAGACACTTACCTCTATGAAGTAATAAAAAGTAGCCGGCCACGGTGCCATGCTACTCTATGCCCGTGGGTGATGTAAGTTCTGCATGCCCAGTTTAATTTTTTTTGTGGCTCATTGCAGAGCAAACGTGAGTTCAGATCTCTAGATTAAGATGTCTTGGCAACTTTACTTTGGTCACCAATCAAGTTAGGCCCCAGGCTCAGTGCCAACAAAGTACATTTTGGGTCAAAATGAGAAGGTGGCGGGTCCTCTAATAGGCTGGAGTCCTGTCCGGGGTTGTTTTTCCTGAGTGATTTGGAAAAAACAGCCTTGACTTTGAACGGAATCTGCAGACACGTGGCAGTCGAACTTTAAAGGTTTAGTGACCCACCGTCTTCGAGCCCATCCTTCAAGTGTGCTGGCGTCAGGGCGCACATTGAAGGTTCAAACTCCCCCTCGTTTCAGTTTGTGGTTCAGGACCAGGGTTCATCATCCAGAGAGTGCTGCCACCTTCCTGCCTCTGCTGGAACAGCGTGAGAAAAAAAAAAAAAACTGTTTCTGAGGTGCTGGGTGTCTCAGTGATTAGCCTCACTGCCCCAGGGACCTGTGCTCCAGTCCCATCCTCTTTTGGATGAAGGTTTTTTTGTTTCCTTGTGTAATCTCAATGACAAGCGGACCAGGTGTGTGTGTGTGTGTGATAACACGGCCTGTTATCCAGGTTTGGGTCCTGCTTGCACCTGATGCTGTAGCTTTCCATGAATAGCAATATAAATGTCATGTGACCCAGCCTGCTTCACACAGTGCTGCCACCTGATGGCTTAGCTGGAGACAAGTGGGCCTCCCAATCCCTGGTACATCAGGGTTTCCTGTATGTTATTACTTTTCACTTGTCACCAGAGTCACCAAGACTTTCTTCTCGTCTGACATCACTGAATTCCTGGCTGCGCTCAGCACAGTGACTTTTGGCATGAGATTTGTGACTAAAGAATTGCATTGTCTGCTCTGGTCACAGTCAAGGTGTCAGCAGTGGGATGAGTTGCTGAGGTCTGCTCAATTCCAGCTGAGTCTCAATCTGAGTAATGCAGTGGCTGTCACCTTCACTCTGACCATGACATGCTGGGGGCAGCTGAGGGTGTCCATCATTCTTATTTGCATATAGTGCCTTTCAAGGATTGTCAGGTAAACTTACAGGTACCTGGCTCCACTTTGTGACAATTATGGACAGTTCTGGACACAGCTAAGGTGTTCGCAGTGGGATGACTTGGTCAGGTCTACTTAGTTTCAGTTGAGTCACATTCTAAGGACCTCAATGGTTGTCACTTTTATTAAGACCCCGACATGCTTGAGACAACTGGGTGTCTCCAGGATTCTTAGTTGTATATAGTGCCTTTCAAGAACCTCAAATCAAGGATGGCAGGGTAAACTTAGAGATTCCTGGCTCCACTGAGCACAGTGGCATCTGTGATGAGATTTGCCACTAAAGAACGTTATTGTCAGTTTTGGACACAGTTAAGGTGTCAGCGGTGGGATGAGATGGTCAGATGTACTCAGTTCCAGTTGAGTCACATTCTAAGGACCTCAATGGCCATCACTCTCATTAAAACTCTGACATGTTTGAGGCTTCCTAGGGCCTGTCAATCATTTTTAGTTGTATATAGCACCTTTCAAGGATGGCAGGGTAAAACTTAACTGTGCCAAGTGGAGCCAGGAACCTCTATCGACAGTTCTGGACACAGTTAAGGTGTCAGCGGTGGGATGAGTCAGTCAGGCCCACTCACTTCCAGTTGAGTTCCTGTCACATTCTAAGGACATCAATAGTTGTCACTCTTAAGAGACTGACATGCTTTAGGCAGCTGGGGTGTCCTTCATTCTTAGTTGTATATAGCGCCTTTCAAGAACCTCGCATCAAGGATGGTCGGGTAAATTTAGAGACTCCTGGCTCCACTCGGCACAATACCATATGTGATCAGATTTGCAACTAAAAGAACATTTTTTTATCATTTCTGGACACCGTTAAGGTGTCAGAGGTGGGATGACTTGATCCCAACATACTTGAGGCTCCCTAGGACCTGTCCATCATTCTTAGTTGTATATAGTGCCTTTCAGGTACTGCACATCAAGGATGGCAGGGTAAGGTTAAAGAGGCCTAGCTTCACTTGGCACAGTGGCATCGGTGGTGACCAGTGCCATTGTCAGTTGTGAACACGGTCCAGGTGTCAGCGGTGGGATGAGTTGGTCAGGCTTATTCAATTCCAGTGGACTCACCTTCTGAGGACTTCAGTGGCCTTCAGTCTCATTAGGCGCCTGCCATGCTTGAGGCACTCTGGGCCTGTCTGTCATTCGTAGTTGTATATAGTGCCTTACAAGTGCCCCACGTTAAGAATGGCAGGGGAATAAACGCACTCTCCAAGGGTGGAAAGAGCAACGAAGAGCAACACCCGCCTGACAAGCTCCAATGCTGGCTTCTGACACTTTGCGAAGTGAGGGCAACTGGAAGAGCAGGAATTTGATGCCAGTGGCCATCCCATAATAGACAATACACTGTGTCCATTCCTTCATCCATCCATCCATCCATCCATTCTTTGTAATTCAGACCAGCTTGGCTAATGCTGAAGGCAATCCCAGCAGTCTTGGTGCCTCTAGTTAATTCTCCAATGACATTTATTAATATCTGATATGATATCTTGCCCCCCACCTGCCCCCCCCACCCCCTGATTGTAGGACCATCTGCTCACAGTCAGCGTCCGCCTGCTCGACCTTCTCTCGCTTGTAATTCCAATTGACTGCCAGCTGCGGGGGTCACTTCACTGGCTGGTGCCCCCCTGCTGCACAGCGCATGCCAGTTACCTGAAGCCGGCTGTCTCGTCGTGTGCTGTGGGGTACTCTTCGGGCATGGCGTTTTGAGTTATGTGGGCCTGTGCCCATCCTGAGGTCACATAGGTCACATAAGGGGCAGGGTACACATTTGTTTTTCCTGTGCCTGTGAGTTAGTTGCCCATCACACCATTTTCAATGAGCCCCCGTCATTATAGAGTGGAGAGCTGGGATTTCTGATTATTGGTGCCATACCGCTGCCAGCTACCGAGGGGCGTCACTGGCCACCTGACTAATCTGAATGGATCATGTGGGGAGAAGCCTGGATGGAGAGAACACCAAGGGGTGAGCAACTGTTTGTCATCGTTTATGACCGCTTGATTTTTATATAGCGCCTTTAACAGTCAGCACATCTAACGAGTGCTTGAAAAGTTCACAAAGTATAAAGGGGTAAGGCCCGCCCACCTTCTTGTATTGCACTTCTGTGTGCCCAGCACCTCTAATTAGTGCCCCCCACGTCACTTTGCATCCTGCCATCCTCCCCGCTGTGTTTAATTGCCATATGAACAGCGGGCAGCAGTCTCTCCGAATCTGAATAATTAATGAGCGGTTTAATGAGCGAGTGCCGCCGCCGAGCTGCCACTGTGCGCCAGTTCCAATGACACTTTGACAGGGACTGCCAGGGTCTGATCAAAAAGTGGGGGCAAAGCTGGCAAAGGGTTAAAGCAGGGCAGAGCTTCATCACAACAGAGAGGGCTCTTCACTGAGCGGGCGCGCACAGGCAAGGGTGTTGGCCTTACACATAGTGGGCACTACTTGAGACCATCTCTAAAGGGGTCTCATTATCCTACAATAGACCCTACAAGCGGCCCTTCACTGAGTGGACTGACGGCTGATTTCATCTCTGCAGTTGTCTTAACGTGAAGCCCACCCTGCAACCGGCTGTTCACTGAACAGAAAGCATACAAGGCCATCTTTAGGGGCTTCCAAATCTAAAGTCCACAAAGAGCCCTACACCTGGTGGACACATCTTTATGGGGGTGTCACATGATAGCAAAATACATCCTCAAAAGGGGCCTTTACAGAGTGGACACATTGAGACCACCTTTAGGAGTGTGTCGCAGTCTAAAGTCCATACCACAAAGACCTCTATGTATTGCTTGGGTCCTCCAAAGGGTCTGCATGGTGTGGGCACAAGCTGAGACCATCTGTAGGGGTGTTCCTAGCTATTCATAGTGGACACTGCTTGGGACCACCTTTGAAAGGGTCTTCATTTTACTCAAATACACCCTGCAAATGAAGTTTACAGAGGCCAAGACCTTTTTGGGGGCTGTCCTAATGTAAAGCCCACCCTGCCAAGAGCTGCTCATTAGATGGATACTAGACGAGGCTGTTGGGCTTCCCAAGCTAAAGTGCACAAAGAGCCACAGGGTGGGCACATCTTTAGGGTGTGCCACACGATAGTGAAATACACCTGGAAGTGGGCGTTTCAAAGAGTGGACAAAGGCTGGGACCACCTTTAGGAGTATCCATTCCACCAAAAGCTCTGTTCACTGATTGGGTCCTTTTGTTTGCAGGGGGTGTCCCTGTCTAAAGTGACCTTCTGTTAGGAGACAATGGTCAAGGTCACCATTAAGGGCATCCCAATGTGACATGCACTAGGCCTCTGTGCAAAGGGAACGCTGGTTTAGACCATTGTTTGTAAAATGTTCAGTGAAAGGGCCGTGGAAATGGCCCCTCATGGAGTGCTCAGAGGCGGAGACCACCCTTAGTCCAGTCTTCATGTGAAGTCCATCAGTAGTGGACAGTGGTTAAGGCCATCTTTAGGTCTGTTCCAAACTATAGTCCACATTGCAAAGGGTCCACCCTAAAGTCCGGCCATTTGCCGAATACACAGTGGATTGATGGGGTGACCCAATGTGAAGTGCACACCATGACTGAGGCCATCCTTAGGGGTACATCTGTTCTACACATAGTGGGCACCGAATGAGGCCATCATTGGAGGTGTGTCATGTTAAGAACATGCACCTAGCAAATAAGACCCCCATGGTGTGGATAAAGGCGGAGACCACCCTTAGTACTGTCTTAATGTGAATTCCCCCACAGGTGAGCAGTAGATAAGGCCATCCATAGGTGTGTCTAAAGTGAATGCCATAAAACAACCTTCCAAAGAAAGGCAATGGTGGACGTCACCTTTAGGGACATCCCAATGCAAAGAGCACCAGGACCCTGCACTGGTTAGGACCATTTATAACAAAGTAACCCCCTGCAAATGGGCCCTTCACTGAATGATCAAAGACAGAGACCACATTCCAGAGTGTCCCAATCTGAAGTTCACTGCTTAGGACCAACTTTGACCAACACAACGTTCAATAGGTGGACAATAGTCAAGACCACCTTAAGGTGGGCGTTACACATAGTGGACACAGGTGGAAGCAATCATGAGAACTACATTGGGAATAAGTAGAGAAAGGTTGAGACCGTCAATGGGATTGTCCTAATCTAAATTCCACTTTGCACGGGTGGGGGGCCTCATTGAATGGGCATCCCCAGTTTAGGAGAATCCCAAATTAAAGGGCAAAGCAAAAATTCACCATCTGTGGATGAGCTGCAGTCAAGGCCATCCCAGAGGCAGCCTATTAGCAAGTACATTCTAATGAGGCCCCCACCTCCCCAACACACTTACATGGTGGGCGCTCATTGACCCCATCTTTAGGAGATGGTCCTGCACCACGTGAACAACAAACAAGGTCATCTCTGGACACACTCCAAGTACACATCACAAGGTGGTCATCCACTGATGTCCAATATTTCTGGTCATCTTTAAGGATATTCAGCTTCACTAAAATACAGCGGAGACGCAAAGGGTGGTCCCACTCCAAAGTGTCCACAGTGCTTGAGAAGATCCTTAGGAATGTCCCATTCTGAATTGCTCATTAGAGCAAGGACAGACCACTGGACTCTGACATGGGGTGACCCCCAACATGAGGGTTCCATCTCAGCTGGATGGTCTGAGCAGATCCTCACTATTAGGGAGTTCAATGTGTCAGAACTGAAGTGGACTCAATAAGGAGGCCACGGACAATCCAATGGGTCAGAACTTGGGTTGAGGTGAATGGTGTTTGAGGTGTGGGGCAGAAAGGTGGGATTTGGTGGGGGTCTGGCTCTGCAGGAGTGTCATCCAAGGCTAGGCTGGGTGGTCTATATTGGGTCCTGGGAAGGGGGAGCTAAGATCTGCTGAGCTGACCTGGAAAGGTCAAAGGAAGGCAGGTGGGTGAAGTCAGAGGAGGAGGAGGAGGAGGAGGACGACAGATAAGGTGAATTGTCAGGCCAAAGGAAGTGTGCTAGACGTTATGATCAGCTGATGTTTGCTCTGAGATGGGGTGACCCCCCCCATCTTGGGGTTTCCACCTCAGCTGGATGGTCTGAGCAGATCCTCACTGTTAGGTGGGCCTTTAAATGGTCAGTGTGGTACTAGTGACCTCCAGGGCTGCTCCTGCTCAAGCCGAGGTCTGTGTGCCTGAGATGCCCCTTTGCTTGCCTCAGCCATCCTGAACGGCGCTATAAAACAATAGCCTGGACTGAATTGACTGTAAGGAGTGGCGCCACCTGGAGTCCACTCCTGGATTTTGCTAAGACCGTATGGCGTCTTTGGCTTTTCCTTTAATGAGTTGCGGCATCACTGCTGTTTTCACACGTCTTTTATCTTTTCTCTATGCCTGCAATCATTAAGAAGTCAAAGCAAAATATCAAGCGCTATAAATAACTGCTGTGATGTGCCAATTTGGGAAACACGACCTGACACTTGACGGTGGGAGAAAGCGTTGGCTCGGAAAGACAGGAGATGCCAGCTAGTGGGTGAGACCCACCCATGACACCTGATTGGCTACAGGATGTGCTGGGCACTTTATGCTATTGTTATTTATTTATTGATTTCTTTTTGTTTAAGTCTGTTGAGGTCCACTTTGGGGGCAGCTTTGTGATGGGTCAGGGTTAGGACCACCTCACTAAATACACATCATGAGACTGTAAGGTGACACGTGGTCAATGTGTGGTGCTTACTGGAGGCTGACCTATGCTGATCACCATGCTAAACTGGCACACCATCCACATAATTTTAAAGTCTCAAACCCACGTCTTCTAAGCATCATCGGGCACAAGGTAAGAGTCCAGGACTAGACGGGGCACCCATCCATTGAAGAGTCTGCTGACACCCATTCCCACACAGCACCAGTTTAAATGATCTAACTGGACTGGAGTACTAGGAGAAAAGCTGACATGGGCACAAAGATGGCACTTCAACCCCATGTAGACAATGATTAGGTCCAGGACTGAGACACCATGAGGCACTGTGCCACCCTGCTGCCTTGGGCTTCAGGCACGCAATGGGCTGTGGACCTGTCTGGGGGGGGGGAGTCAGAGACTCCCTCTCTTTACCCTACAAGTGGTGCCCTCTGACAGGAGGCCCTACAAGAAAGAGTGAAAGAGTGCCCTCTATAGGTTTGGTGGTCTGGGTAGGGTCCTGGGAAGTAGAAGCCAA
Source organism: Polypterus senegalus (assembly GCF_016835505.1). Lineage (NCBI taxonomy): Eukaryota > Metazoa > Chordata > Cladistia > Polypteriformes > Polypteridae > Polypterus > Polypterus senegalus. Next base: position 8,518,151 of record NC_053171.1, read on the forward strand.
GATCATCTAATGTGAGCTGAGGTGAAATGCAGAGGTCAAAGGTAATGAGGGAGGAGTCAAAGAAGTAGGGGAGTCGGTTTCAGTTGAGGTGAGCTGGGCGGGGCCAGCTGAGGTGAACTGAGCCAATCAAAGGTGACAGGGAAGATTTAAAGGAAATGGGAAATCAATCGCAATTGAGGTGAACTGGGTGGGGCCAGCTGAGATGGACTGAGCCAATCAAAGGGGTTTGGGGCGGAGTCAAAGGCAAAGGAAGTCAATCTGAATAGAGTTGGTCAGCTAGGCAGGGCCACCTAAGGTGAATGAGGCAGGTCAAAGGTAATGAAGAAGAAGTTAGAGGTTTGGTTTGGATGGTCTGTGTGAGATCCTAAGAAAGGGGGGGTGGGGGTTATGGGGTCACTAACAGATTGCCCACTTGGATGCTGAAGCCGGCCATTCTCTTCTGTTCTTGCTTTGCCATCTGAAAACATGGCAGACCAGTCAGTCCTCATAGCCATGGTCAGTAAGTAAAATGACTTCCCCAGATGTCACTCTTCCTGTGTCACCTACACTGTCACCTCAAATCCCCCCACAGTCCCCACAGATGACATGACTCACAGCACTTGTGACAAGGCCTCATGGGACGCTCCTCTTCAGGCATCTTTGATATTTTAAGACAAAAGTTTAAATAAGGATGGCACAGTGGCATGACAGGTGGTCTGGCATTAAGCTGGCAGCCTTCACTTGAATCTCTGAAGACATCCTGACCTGTTGTGATGGAGGGAAGTGAGTGAGTGTGCCACATCAGGGATTGGCACCTTGTGTATAGATGGTGAAAAAGCAGCTTGACTGTGAGCTTGGTTTACAGGTAGAATGACAAATTAATTAAAAAAAAATCTAGTAGTGTCTCAGACTACATCTTGGAAATGCCCTGTAGGGGGCGCCAGTCCCTGGTAAATGCAGGGGTAATGGAAAAATGGCCGCACCCTAAAGTCACAGCAGAAGGCCTTGGTGCCGAAGGAGACTCCCACCTTGTGACAGGGTGTATAATAAATGGAACGGAGACCCTGGGGACACCTGAAGAGATGATGAGACTTCAGGCAAGACACGCCCCCCACATTCATGCCCTCCAATGGGGTTTGCTCCCTCATTCAGACTTTCATCCATTTTCAATTGTACTTCGTCATCTTGCATTCCTTTGGTAAGGTGCCATTGCATCGTTCTCACAGGTAAAGGCACTATGTGAACTAAAAATTGGAGAAAGCTACTTGATAAAAGTGAGGGGTGGGCAGATGACTGGTGGCTGTGTGGCACACAAGCTAAAATGCAGTTTTGTATTCTCAGAAGGGGGCACTGATGTTCAAAGTGGGTCTGCAGACATGGGGTCTTTGATCCCTTTATAACTGGCAGTGCTGCCTTCTAGTGGACTGTTAGGACACTGCATCATATTTAGCAGCAGAATCTTCCAGGGAGCTTGATGTGTCAGAAGTGAAGTGGACTTGATGAAGGGACCATGGACAATTCAGTGGGAGAGAACAAGGTGGGGGACGGAAAGGTGGGGTTGGGTGGGGCAAGCTGGACGGGGCTAGCTCTGGAGGACTAAGCAGGTCAAAGGTGGCTGGGGAGGAGTGTCAGCCGAGGCTAGGTTGGGTGGTCTAGGTGGGGTCCTGGGAAGGGGGAACTAAGATCAGCTGATGTGAACTTGGGCTAGCTGAGCTGAACTGGAAAGTTCAAAGGAAGGCAGGTAGGTGAAGCCAGAGGAGGAGGAGGAGGAGGAGGAGGAGGAGGACATTTTAGGTGAACTGTCTGGTCAAAGGAAGTGGACTGGAAAGTTGCAAAGGGTGGGATTGGACAGCTCAAAGGAATGGGTGGAGTCAGAGGGAAAGGTGAGATAGTCATTCTCAGTTGGCATTGGGCAAGATAGTCCTAGTGGCATTGGGAAGGAGGTGTAGCTAGAAGCAGCTGGCATGGACTGGAATGAACTGGGCAAGTCAAACCGTAGAGGTGGGCCCATTAGCCTGAGCTGAAGTAGAGTAGAGGCCTACTGAGATGAACTTGGCAGGTCAAAGGTGATCAGTGGGAGGAGTCAAAGGAGTACTGCAGGGGAGGCATGAGGTAGGCGGGGCCAGCAGAAGTGAACTGGGCAGGTTAAATGAGTGGGTGGAGTCAGAAGAGGTGGGGCAGCAGACATTGGGTGGGAGCATGGAGAGTTCTAGATAGGACTTACTGGCATAGACAGCACTGAGCTGAGAGGAGCTGGCATACCAACAGAGGGAGGTGAGTGGGTGGAGCCAGAGGCCCTAGACCAACGGGGGGGTTTGGGTATTTAGCTATTGCCAGCCAACATGAACTTTGGGTCAGGGTGGCCAGGTGGATGGTGGTTTTAAGTCAACTCAGTAGGGAAGGAGGACTGAAGTGGGGTCAGCAGTGGAGAATGGGTTACACAACAGCCCCTTTACTTTTAGTTCTGGCATTTGCCAGACCCAAGTGACTTCCCTTTGAAACAGATTTGTGTTTGCCTGATAAAAGCCACAGAAGGTCAGATGTTTTCAGTTTTAGTTTCATGTTGGTGGATAAAAAAAAAAACGAAGCTGCTTCAACTCCATCTGCCAGCTTCAGCGTCGCTATGGAAATGCAAGTCGGCGGGCGCCTTTCTTTTTTTCTTCCTTTTCCTCTACAGATGGTGGCAACGCGAGGCGCACGATTCATTATTAAAGAGTCGAGAGGCCTGCAGCTAAACACGCTAATTATGGCACCTGACCCTGAGCGCTCCAACGAGGCGAGAGGGGCTGTGAAAGTGGCGAGCCACCCGCATGCTGGCACCACCGCCGTCTCCTTATTCTCGACTGAGTCACTTCAAGGAGACTCAGGGTGAAGGCAAAGCCACACCTTCCTGATGCCAGTCCTCATCACAGAGTGGCACTTGGGGTGGCATCCTCATCCTCAAGCTGAGAAAACAAGTAGCACTGCCAGCCTGAGGGAGGAGGTGCTATATAGTCAGTCTATACTTGATATAGCACCTGGCACCTATATGAGGCTTGTTGTAGGGACATATTATTAACTACACCAACATGCCACTCGACGATGATTATGATTATTATTATTAGTATAAACTAATTTTAAGTATTTCTTGAGTTTCTGTAAAAAGCTAATATCACATGCTGTAGCACCTTTCACATATATCTGTCCATCTATTCTTGATTATATAGTGCCTTTCATATGTATTTATTATATAGCCCTTTCATATATACAGCATATGATATGGTACCATTCCTAACAATCTATATGGCTGCCTACCTGTCATTCTATTTATTTATTTATTATAGTGTTTTCCATATTGTTCTCTATTATATAGTGCCTTTCATTATCTGTCTAAGTATGTCTGTGTATTAAGCGTCATTCCTATCTATCTATCTATCTATCTATCTATCTATCTATCTATCTATCTATCCATTACATAGTGCCTTTCATTGCCTATTTATCTATCTGTAATGTAGTGCCTTCCATATATACATAATACATTTATTAAATAGTATGTCTATTATAAAGTATGGCTATTTATTATATACTGCAATTTTTATCTATCTATCTATCTATCTATCTATCTATCTATCTATCTATCTATCATATAGTGCCTTTCATATATACAGAATATATTTATTATATAGTACCTTTTCTGCCTATATCTATTATATAGTGCCTTTCATTATTTATCTATCCATCTGTCTATTATATAGTGCCTTTCATTATCTAAGTATCTATCTATTATATAGTGCCATTCCTATATATCTTTCTATCTATCAATTATGTAGTGCCTTTCATATATACATGCCCTCGACTCTCTGCAGCTCACGTACCAGGAGTAGGTGGGAGTGGAGGATGCCATCATCTACATGCTACACCGATCCCTCTCCCACTTGGACAGAGGCAGTGGTGTTGTAAGAATTATGTTTCTGGACTTCTCTAGCACCTTCAACACCATCCAACCTCTGCTCCTTAAGGATAAGCTGACAGAGATGGGAGTAGATTCACACCTGGTGCCATGGATCATGGACTATCTTACAGACAGACCTCAATATGTGCATCTCGGGAACTGCAGGTCTGACATTGTGGTCAGCAGCACAGGAGCACCACAGGGGACTGGACTTTCTCCGGTTCTGTTCAGCCAACATACATCGGACTTCCTATACACCTCGGAGTCCTGCCACGTGCAAAAGTTCGCTGATGACACTGCTATGGTGGGCTACATCAGGAGTGGGCAGGAGGAGGAGTATAGGAGCCTAATCAAGGACTTTGTTAAATGGTGCAACTCAAACCACTTACACCTGAACACCAGCAAAACCAAGGAGCTGGTGGTGGGTTTTAGGAGGCCCAGGCCCCTCATGGACCTCATGATCATCAGAGGTGACTGTGCAGAGGGTGTAGACCTATAAATATTGGGAGTGCAGCTGGATGATAAACTGGACTGGACTGCCAATACTGATGCTCTGTGTAAGAGAGGACAGAGCCGACTATACTTCATTAGAAGGCTGGCGTCCTCCAACATCTGCAATAAGATGCTGTAGATGTTCTATCAGACAGTTGTGGTGAGCGCCCTCTTCTACGCGGTGGTGTGCTGGGGAGGCAGCATAAAGAAGAGGGACGCCTTACATCTGGACAGACTCGTAAGGAAGGCAGGCTCTATTGTAGGCACGGAGCTGGACAGCTTGACATCTGTTGCAGAGCGACGGGCGCTGAGCAGAATCCTGTCAATCATGGAGAATCCACTGCATCAACTGAACAGGATCATCTCCAGACAGAGGAGCAGCTTCAGCGACAGACTGCCGTCACCGTCCTGCTCCACTGACAGCCTGAGGAGACCCCACACTATGCGACTCTTCAATTCCACCCTTGGTAAACATTAACATTATACAAAGTTATTGTCTGTTATACCTGCATTGTTATCACTCTTTAATTTAATATCAGTATGCTGCTGCTGGAGTATGGGAATTTCCCCTTGGGATTAATAAAGTATGTACTGTATCTATCTATATATTTATCATATATATATATATATAAACTGCTCAAAAAAATTAAAGGAACACTTTGAAAACACATCAGATCTCAATGGGAAAAAGAAATCCTCCTGATATCTATACTGATATAGACTGGGTAATGTGTTAGGAACGAAAGGATGCCACATCGTTTGATGGAAATGAAAATGATCAACCTACAGAGCCCTGAATTCAAAGACGCCCCAAAAATCAGAGTGAAAAAATGATGTGGCAGGCTAGTCCATTTTGCCAAAATTGAATTGCAGCAACTCAAATTGTACGCAGCACTTTGTATGGCCCCTGTGTTCTTGTATACATGCCTGACAACATCGGTGCATGCTTCTAATGAGATGACAGATGGTGTTGTGGGGGATCTCCTCCCAGATCTGGACCAGGGCATCACTGAGCTCCTGGACAGTCTGAGGTGCAACCTGGTGGCATTGGATGGACCAAAACATAATGTCCCAGAGGTGTTCTATTGGATTTAGGTCAGGAAAGTGTGGTGGCCAGTCAATGGTATCAATTCCTTCATCCTCCAGGAACTGCCTGCATACTCTCACCACATGAGGCCAGGAATTGTCGTGCACCAGGAGCCACTGTACCAGCATAGGGTCTGACAATGGGTCCAAGGATTTCATCCTGATACCTAATGGCAGCCAAGGTGCCTTTGTCAAGCCTGTAGCAGTCTGTGTGACCCTCCATGGATATGCCTCCCCAGACAATCATTAACCCACCACCAAACTGCTCATGCTGAATGATGTTACAGGCAGCATAATGTTCTCCATGGCTTCTCCAGACCCTTTCACTTCTGTCACGTGCTCAGGGTGAACCTGCTCTCATCTGTAAAAGCACAGGGCACCAGTGGTGCATCTGCCAATTCTGGTATTCTATGGCGAATGCCAATCGAGCTGCATGCTGCTGGGCAGTGAGCTCAGGGCCCATTAGAGGACATGGGGCCCTTGGGTCACCCTCATGAAGTCTTTCTGGTTGTTTGGTCAGAGACATTCACACCAGTGGCCTGCTGGAGGTCATTTTGTAGGGCTCTGGCAGTGCTCATCCTGTTCCTCCTTGCCCAAAGGAGCAGATACTGGTCCTGCTGATGGGTTATGGACCTTCTATGGCCCTCTCCAGCTCTCCTAGAGTAACTGCTTGTCTCCTAGAATCTCCTCCATGCCCTTGAGACTGTGCAGGAGACACAGCAAACCTTCTGGCAATGACACGTATTGATGTGCCATCCTGGAGAAGTTGGACTACCTGTGCAACCTCTGTAGGGTCCAGGTATCGCCTCATGCTACCAGTAGTGACACTGACTGTAGCCAAATGCAAAACTAGTGAAGAAACAGTCAGAAAAGATGAGGAGGGAAAAATGTCAGTGGCCTCCACCTGTTAAACCATTCCTGTTTTGGGGTCATCTCATTGTTGCCCCTCTAGTGCATCTGTTGTTAATTTCATTAACACCACAGCAGCTGAAACTGATTAACAACCCCTCTGCTACTTAACTGACCAGATTAATATCCCATAAGTTTCATTGACTTTATGCTATAATCTGATTAAAAGTGTCCCTTTAATTCTTTTGAGCAGTATATATATATATATATATATATATATATATATATATATATATATATATGTTTTCCGTCTATCATCTATGTATTATATTGTGTCTTTCATATGAAAAAGTTTGGGAACCACTCTTCATTCTTTGGATTTTTGTTTCTCATTGGCTGAGCTTTCAAATAGCAACTTCCTTTTAATATTTGACATGCCTTATGGAAACAGGAGTATTTCAGCAGTGACATTAAGTTTATTGGATTAACAGAAAATATGAAATATGCATCATTGCAAAATTAGACAGGTGCATAAATGTGTCCCCCCCAACAGAGATATGACGTCAACACTTAGTTGAGCCCCCTTTTGCTCCTTTGAGCCTCCAGACGCTGTCCTCCTATAGCCTGTGATGAGTGTCTGGATTCTGGACGTTGGTATTTCTGACCATTCTTCATACAAAATCTCTCCAGTTCAGTTCAATTTGATGGACAGCCTGCTTCAGATCATCCCATAGGCTGTCGATGATATTCAAGTCAGGGGACTGTGACGGCCATTCCAGAACATTGTACTTCTCCCTCTGCATGAATGCCTTTGTAGATTTCCAACTGTGTTTTGGCTCATTGTCTTGTTGGAATATCCAACCCCTGCTTAAGTAACTTCAACTTTGTGACTGATGCTTGAACATTATCCTGAAGAATTTGTTGATATTGGGTTGAATTCATCTGACCCTCGACTTTAACAAGGGCCCCAGTCCCTGAACTGGCCACACAGCCCCACAGCGTGATGGGACCTCCATCAAATTTGACAGGAGCTAGCAGGTGTTGTCTTGTTCTTCTTCCTCCATGCAAAGCACTTTTTGTTCTGACCAAATAACTCCATTTGTGTCTCATCAGTCCAAAGCACTTTGTTCCCAAATGAATCTGGCTTGTCTAAATGAGCATTTGATACAACAAGCGACTCTGTTTGTGGCGTGAGTGCAGAAAGGGCTTCTTTCTCATCACCCTGCCATACAGATGTGCCGAATTGTAGAACGATGTACAGATACACCATCTGCAGCGAGATGTTCTCGCATGTCTTTGGAGGTGATCTGTGGTTGTCTGTCACCATTCTCACAATCCTGCCTCTCATGTGCCACTCCTGTATTTTTCTTGGCCTGCCAGACCTGCTGGGTTTAACAGCAACTGTGCCTGTGGCCTTCCATTTCCTGATTCCATTCCTTACAGTTGAAACTGACAGTTTAAACCTCTGAGATGGCTTTTTGTAGCCTTCCCCTAAACCAGGAGACTCAACAATCTTTGTTTTCAGATCTTTTGAGAGTTGCTTTGAGGATCCCATGCTGTCTGTCACTCTTCAGAGGAGAGTCAAACGGAAGCACAACTTGTAACTGACCACCTTAAATACCTTTGACCACTCATGATTGGACACTCCTGTCTATGAAGTTCAAGGCTTGATGAGCTCATCATACCAAGTAATCAGCATTGAGCAGTGACAGGCATTCAGATCAGCACAATGACAAGGGGACACACATTTGTGCACAGCCTGTTTTTCATATTTGATTTAATTTCATTCAACTAAATACTGCGTCACGAAAAATCTTTGTTCAGAAAACACCGCAGTACTCAGATGTTCCTAGGAAATGAAAGACATACCACTGTCATCTTTACTGTTGAAAGGAGAGTCAATTATTATGCAGGCTGAGAGGGGGTTAACAAACTTTTTCACATGACTGTATATACAGTATGTTTATTATATAGTGCCATTCCTATCTCTCTCTCTTTTATATAGAACCTTTCACATGTATCTTTCTATATATTATATACTGTCCTTCATTATCTATCTATCTATCTATCTATCTATCTCTCTAATATGATGACCCCCCTGTTTTTATTGTCTTATTATTCAATAATATTGATGTATTTTTAATCATCATAAACACTTCTTTGTTCTCACAAATCTTCAGGATCCTCCCAGACATCTCTGCATGTTGGATTTTCTCCAATTCATAATCCATCCATTTATACTCCCTCAGTTATACGACCTGTAGGGGGCGCCAATCTCTGCAGACTTCCCCTATGTGCCACCCACCCAAGGGCAGTCTTGTTTAGCGGAGCCTTCTTGTAAAGTGAGTGCAGTGGGGCAGGAGGCCACTCTAAGAAGTGTGGGCAGTGTGGAGTGTGTGGACTGACTATTCCTGTTTGATCACATAGACTGGCAGCATTCAGGTTGCTGCCATCAGATGGCACAGACACAAGAAGCCCCGGGCTTCTGATTACTGTACCGGATGCAAGGCAGGGACAAAAAGAGTGAGGATGGAGACACAGTGACACGCGACCAGCTAGTCAGCCTAAAGCACATGAACATGGCAGAGAACACGCAGAGCACACACTGGCACTGATTGACATGGGCATTGAGCTGAGCTATGCCAGCCTTCGGGGCATTTTCGAGGTTGAGTTTCTGTTTTTATCTTATCAATCATTAACTTTAGGCACTTGAATGAAATTCTCAGTGCAGTGGGGCAGCTGACCCCCCAGGTAGGAGGGGGGTGAGGGTGGGGCTGTCACAGAATAATAGAGCTGGGGGGGTGGCTAGCCATAATGTAGTGTTTGGAGGGGGGGCACTCTATCAATCAGTGTGAAGCCCACCCCGCATTACAGTGGTGTACTAAGTGGGCCAGTCACCCAAAAAGGCGCTATACAGAATGTAACAGCAGTTGCTATGGTAGCTTCAGAAGAGAGGGAGAGAGAGAGATGGGGGGGGGGGGGGGGGTTGGCACGATCAGCTGTGTAGTTAAGGTGCTTTAAAGGAGAAGAAAAACAGTCAAAACACAGACGGGGGGCTCAACGTGTAGGCGAGGGGCTGCACCTAAACACACAGTCTTGTGACAGCTTTGTCTTTATTCGTTGTGTGACATTATGGGATGAATAAATAAACATACGCTGAATTTGAACACATATTAGAAAAGATCAAGGTGCTGTCACCCACTTGGTGATGTCTGCCCGGCCGAAAGACAGCAGCTGATAGCAGCGTCACCCGCGGGGTCACACACACCCCTCAGGGTCACATCGAGGTCACCGCGCCATGCTGAAAGGTAATTGAACATTTGGAGAAGCACCTGTCCCAAGTGTCACCTCAATGAATTAGAGCGTGGCACCACATGGTGCAGGAAGTGGAGGGGGGTCATCATCGGCTGGCTATTCCCATGTGAGGAGGCCCCTCTCCTTCTTCTTCAAGCCACAGGGCCTGCTTGTAGTCCAAGACGGCGAGCTCGGTCAAGCCAAGGTGACCTCTGACGTCGGCCCGGAGTTTATACAGCAGGGCGTCATCAGGCTGCAGGACGAGTGCTGGAGAAGACAAAGAGACGACATGCCGTCCATTAGGGTCACATCTAGGAGTCTGCTTAGGGTCAGAAGAATACAAAATAAAAAACAAAACACGCACAGCAAGAGCCAATGAGTGAGGCTCAAGAGCAAGTCAGGTCAGGTTGGGGGGCATGCACTGGCACAGCACGTGACCGCACCCACCTCATGATGAAACAGCTCAGGATGCCAGTTGGCAACCCCTCAGTCCAGCCCCACCCCCCCAGAAATGACCCTCTATCTGCCGCAGCGAGGTGTTACGTGGGCGTCCCCTTGGCTTGGTCCTCAACAATGAGCTGGGTCACCCTCGGGTAATCGCGCCACATGGCCGTAGTGCCGTAACTGACGCTCCCTCACAATGCAGGTCATGTGCCTCATTCAGGACTCTGTGAGCAACACAAAGTCACACCAATGGGACCCAAGGATTCTCTGAAGAGACAAACGTGAAGGAGTCCAGTCTTCATCTCAGGTCACTGGATGGCATCCAAGAAAGCACCAGGACTCTAAAGGCTTGGACCTTCGTCCTTTTGCTGAGATATCAGAAGCGCCATACACCCTGTTATGGTGACCTCATGACCCCCCATGTTCTCCCAATCCAGCTACTGAATTCTTTGGAGGAGCCACCAGAGTCACATGAATGTCACTGCCGAGGTAAGTAAACCTCTCGACAGGGTCGACACTCAGACAGACACACCGCTGATGGCTGTGCCCAAGAGGTCATTAAAGGTCTGGATGTTTGGTTTTTATCAGGACCCTCGCAAGCCCAGACACTCAGACCCCTCACTCAGTCTCTCGAGACCCCCGATCAGAGCCTCCATTGAAGATCACAGCATCATCAACAAAGTCAAGATCAGTGAATCTTTCTTCACCAACAGATGCCCCCCAGTCACTGGACCCCACCACCCTGCCCAACACCCAGTCCATGCACGCATTGAACAGAGTGGGAGCAGAAGAGACCCCTGACGGACCCCAGAATCAACTGGGAAAAACACAGAGGGTCTGCCTCCACTCTGTGCAGCACTCACAGTACGAGTGTACAGGTCGGCCATGACATCCAGCAACTTTGAGGGCATCCCACAGGGCGCTATAGTAAACGTTCATAAATGCTCCCTATGGGATTTGCAGTTCAGATGGCTGGAAGGAGCCGTACCTCCAGTCCAGGTCTGGTCAGTGGAGCATTTATAGTGAGAACAAGTAGGGGGCGCCATATCGACAAGTCCACTCCTGAATTTACTGTGAGATTTGCCATAGCGACAGTTCAGGTCGGATCAATGGACAGTTTATCATCAGAGAAGCTAGATAGGGGGCGCTCCAGTGCATCAACAGTTCAGGTCTGAACAAAAGAGGAGCTGCTGTGAGATTTGTTAGGGGGCGCTGAGTCGACAATTCAGATCTGATCAGCAGAGAAATGTCCAGTAAAGAAGCTGGAACATTCCAGATGAGAGCAGGCCATTCAGCCCAACAAAGCTCGCCAGTCATGTCCAATTAATTATTTTAAAATTACATCAAGTCGAGTTTTGAAAGTCGCTAAAGTCTTACTGTCTACCACACCACTTGGTCGCTTATTCCAAGTGTCTGTCGTTCTTTGCGTAAATAAAAACTTCCTAATGTTTGTGCGAAATTTACCCTTCACCAAGTTAGGAGGAGAAGTTACCAGTAAAGAAGCTAGGGGGCGCTGTATTGACAATTTAGGGGTGATAGCGAGAGAGGTTAGAGAGCACTTAGCTCCATAAGTCTCCATATTGTATATGCAGTTAGAGTAGCTGGAAGGCGCTACATCAACATTTTACCGTGGGACGCTATATTAACATTTCAGCAGTGGTTCATGCAGCATTGAGCAGTTAGTGGGCACTGTATCTACAGCTGGCTAATAGAGGGTTTACTCTGAGAGAAGACCTGGGACGCTATATTAACAGTCTGGGTGTGATCAATAGAGAATTTACCTTGAGAGACGTTGGGAGCACATTATCAAAAGTTCAGAACTTATCAATAGAGGATTTCCAGTGAGAGAAGTTAGGGGGCGCTATACTATTAATCAACAGTTCTGAAGCGTTCCATACAGCATTTCCAGTGGGAAAAGTTAGGGGGCGCTATAACAACAGTTTGGAAGGAAAAGATTGGGGCTATCAGTTCAGGCCTGACTGATAGAGAATCTACACTAAGAGGAGTTAGGGGGCGCTATATAAACTGTTTAGCGGTGCCCCATACAGTGTCATCCGTCAGAATAGCTGGGGTGGGCTATACCATCAGTTCTAGCCTGGTCAATAGAGAGGGCATTTACAGTGGCAGCAGTTAGGGGGACGTCATATCAGTAATGAAGAAAAAGACTTCCAGTGACAGGTGTTAGGGAGCACCATAGCATCAGTTCAGTCCTATTTGATAGAACATTTACAGTATTAAAAGTTAGGGGGCGCTATAACAAGAGTTTGGAAGGAAAAGATTGGGGCTATCAGTTCAGGCCCGATTGATAGAAAATCTACACTAAGAGGAGTTAGGGGGCGCTATATAAACTGTTAAGCGGTGCTCCATACAGCGTTGACAGTTAGAGTAAATATATAATGACAGTACTTAGGGGCGTGCCATATCTGTAGTAAAGAAGAAGACTGTCAGTGACAGGAGCACCACAGCATCAGTTCAGTCCTCTTCAATAGAGCATTTACAGTATTAAAAGTTAGGGGGCGCTATATGAACATTTCAAGAAAGAGGCTTTGAAAAGCGTTCTCTTCTATCTCCAGCTCAGGCCTGGCCAACAGTGCAGTTACAGCAGGAGGAGTTAGGGGGCGCTACATCATCAGGTCAGGCCTGCTCTATAGACAGGCATTTTACTTTACGCAGCTGAAGCATGTGCCCATACAGTTACAATGCCAATCTGGCAGTGCCATCTTGTGCCACAGTGCTAGGTCGCTGGAAAGGGGTGTGTGGTGCTCCTCTGCGAAAGGACGAGTCCTGGTGCTTCCTGTTTGTGACACATGGGTGACATCCAGTGACCTGAGATGAAGACTGGACTCCTTCATGAGTGTCTCTTCAGAGAATCCTTGGGTGCCGCTGGTGTGACTTTGTGTTGCTCACGGAGTCCCGAATGAGGCACATGACCTGCATTGTGACGGAGTGTCAGTTACAGCAACACGGTCATGTGGTGCGATTACCCGAGGATGATCCTCATCACTGAGGACCCAAGTGGCTGGACCAGGCCAAGAAGACTCCCACATGACACCTGCCTGCGGCAGATAGTGAGGGTCCTTTCCGGAGTGGGGGACCTGACCGTGTATCTGCCTGGGGGGTTGCCAACCAGGATCCCAACGTGCTGTACTAGTGCCTGCCCCCCAATCAGACCTGACCTGACCTGCAGTGTGATAACAGAGTGGGAGTGCCAAGTGGAATGAATGGCTCTGGACTGTCTCCCATGTGACCTCAGTGCAGCCCCGTGAGTGGGCCAGAAACAGGAAGTACAAATAAGAGGAGCCGGATTGAGCTGGGTGGGGTCATCTGCAGTGTCTCCTAGCAACCATCAGATGTCCTCATTTGAACAGAGGTGACCCTCTCAGATGTAACAAAAAAAAAAACTTGTGAAAAATGAGCAGGTCTGGTGGCATATCCAGATTAGGTGACACGGCACACTGACGGCCCCACCTGCTAATGTGCCCAGCGCTACACTAAAATGTACAACAGTAAGGTAACCATGTTTCATCTGTCCTTCTGTTGAACTTCAAGCAGAATTCAGGGCTGCTCTGCTGTGACAAAAGGGTCTGGAGAGTAGCTGGAGAATCCGCCAAGTCAAATGGCACGTGTCGCAATGAAAACCGTCCCCCGCAAATCATACGTGCCCCAGTCCCATGTGTTACACTGGTGACCCGACACCAAAAGGTGGCAACTCGCGACCCAACCAACAGCTCTGGTGTAGAAGCTGCACAACGCCCCCAACCGCACCCCCCCCCACCATTTCTTACCCTGAGAGAGGTCCTGCTCAGCTCGCTTAAATTTTTTTAAAGAAATGTATACATTTGCTCGGTTGAAATAAGCAGGAGCGGAGAACGGGCTGAGCCTCAGTGCTTCTTGGAAATCCTCCATGGCTCCGCAAATATCCCTGAGTAAAGAGCGAGTGATGGCGCGATTCAGGAGGGCACAGTCGTTATAGGGATCGAGATGGACCGCCTTGGTGTAGTACTCACAAGCCTAAGGGAAAGGAAGGAAGGAAGGAAAAAGAAAAAAGAAAATGAGCACCAAAAATTTTACAAATGCCCTCCCAGTGACATCCCCTTTCTTCCATTTTTTAAAAATGAGACCCGGTGGTGGTCTTTTCATTAATACACAAATAAACAAAATTATTAAAGGGTAGAGAAACACGAGGACATCCGCCTGCTCGCATTTCTCCATCTCTGTCATTCCTGTATTCATTATCTCACAGGTTATGGTGTTCTTCCTTGCAGCATCAGCCTCTGCCGTTTGCTTGATGCTCAGCAGATGTCACTACTCTGCTTTGTCTTTTCACCGTGTCACTAAACTTTGATAATCGCCCGAATGCTTTGCTTTCCCCTGCGCTTCTGCAATTCTGGCATCCAGGCCGGGTAAGAATCCCAGTTCAGCTCCGGCCGGGATGCCAGTCCCAGTGTGCCACCCCTCACGGTGCATATTTCTTATAAATACCCAACTCTTGGGCAACTTCCGCTAATTCAGACTTTATTTTTTCCCCTGCATTTCACGTTTCTTTAAAAGTGGGGGCTTTAAAACGTTTGAATCTGATGACTCAAATAAGAAAATCAGTGCCATGTGGGGACCCGGGAAGAGGATTGAGACCGTAATGACAGCAGAGCCACATGCAGACAAGTAACAAGGGCCACTTAACAAAACACGGCCCACCATTTTTATTTCCATTCAAGCATATTTCTCTCACATGAAACAATAACAATGGAACTAAAAATAAAATTCCACACAGTTCAAAGCCCAGCAATTCACATCTGTTTGCTCCATTTGGTTACTCAATCAATAAATCGGCCCTCAGATCGGTCAGGAGGTCTGTGGCACATCACTGCTACTGTGATTCTAAGGTTTCTCCAGTTTCTAATTTAATTTTCCGTTGACCTCTTCATCCCGACATTGTTATGACTTGTATGGTAACGAATGTGCTGTCATACACACTACACCATCAATCACCCCCACCGACCGCCTCAGACACCCACTGCCCTCAGTCTGTCACCAATCAGACGGACTCACTATGAGACACGCAGCCAATGAGGAGTCAGGAAGGAGTGGCCGGGTCTCACCTGCTGAAACTGCCTGCTGTGGAAGTAGAGGTTGGCGGCGTTGAAGTGGGCGAGGGCATTCCGAGGGTTCAGCTGAATGGCCTGCTGGTAGTCCCTCATGGCGCCCACGATGTCACCCATGAACTGGTTGATGACCCCTCGGTTCATCAGCAGCTGATCACGTGCGGCGTCGTACTGTGAATCACAAGAGAAAGCAGATGAATTAGGGAGTGGTGTGCCAAAGTGGGCAAGGTGACCAGCTGATCTCACCCTGAAATGAAGGAGCTTAACACTCTGTAGTGACTCCCCCCCCCACCACCCCCTGAACTCCAATGCCCACCGAACCTGCTGGCCACTGGACTGGACTTGTGTCATCCCAGTGTGGAGTCGACTCCAGCAAGCACCCAGTAACATGAAACTCATGACCCACTCCTTGCCATGCCAGGCCTGTTCCACCACAAAGCCATGATGGTCCCCCCCCCGCCACCATCTCCAAGCCAGTTTTAACAGCGAATGGGCTGTCAGCTTGGTGATCAAAGCGCCCGTCCTCTCCAGTCTGACCAGAAGATTACATGAGCTGCAGGCAGGATGGGGTTAACAGCCAACCCCCCCAATAAACACCACTTTGTATTGTATAGCACCTTTCTACATTACTGCATTAACAGACAAGCAAGTTTACATCAGCATCTTGTATTAATATAGTGCCTTTCTAAATAGCTACAGTGGCAGACCCTTATCTGGCTGGGACGCCCCAAACATGGAAGGACGGGGGAAAGAGGATTTTCAGGATGGTTGCTCCTCTGGGCCAACACAGATCAGCCCCCCTGGCTTCCAGCATGGCCTTGGGTCGTGAGCATAGGAGCTCAACCCTGCTGGGGTTCGTGCCCACCAACCGGACGCTTGCAGGGCCCTAGCGTATGGCAGCACTTCCGCCATAGCCAGAAGAAGGTTGTTGGGCACCCGGAGTCCTTCCAGATGCTCTATAAAAGAAGCCAATCACCGCCACTCAATGGCCTGAGTCGGGAGGAAGAGGATGAAGCCTGTGAGGAGGACTGTGCCTGACTTTGCTACTGTGTTGCTGCCAGCTTGTGTCTCAGCCTGTCTGTGTTGGGGTCAGAGTGGCTGTACGCACCCCGGGCTTCACACTACAAAGCTAAGGAAACAAAAAATGTCCGCTTTGTATTATATAGTGCCTTTCTGTATCGCTGCAGGCAGGACGGAGTTAACAGCCCAGCAAACACACAGCACTTTCTACTGTGAGCCGCTTGCTGAGTAACTTCACAAACCCCAGAGGCAGAGCACAATTGTTTCTTTGTCCAGTTGGTGGTCCAGAGGTTAGCACTGCTGAAGACCCCCAGACTCGGGTTCAAATGTTCTTGCCGGGTCGGTGCCTGTATGGAGTTTTCATGTTCTCCCCGTGTCCACATTTTTAACAGTCAAACTCCAGAGACATGCATGTGAATTTAACCAGAGCCGTTAAAGTGGTCTGCAAAACATGGACAAGTGAACAGTCCAGGGTGGGTCCGGTGCAGGGTGCTGCCTAAAGTGGACCGAACCAGAAAATGTGGGTTATGCTGTTGAACACGTCAGCCATTGGGGGCCACTGGGGGCCTGATTTCCCACTCACTGAGGGTCCAGTCTCAGGTGGTGGGTCATCTTTCAGTCATAAAAGGACAGGTTGCCCCCTAGTGACCCCCATCTAACACTGCAGCCTGTGAGCTGCCTACCCGTATGCATATTTTGCAGACCCTTCATATTTCTTGGTGAAAGACCCTAATTGTGCTTTGTCTTGGGTGGGATGGTGAGTTCTGTAAGAAAGAGCGGAAGTCTTCCTTTTACACTCCTCCCCCCATATACAGGACAGCCCCTTACTGCCCCTCAGTGGCTTACCACCGCAGTCCCCCCGACCCATCTACAGTGAGCAGCAGGGGACGCTTCTGAGCACCTACCTTTAGGGCTGTGGTGATGTCCAGGAATGCAGCATAGGTGTCACCCATTTGAAGGTTCACGATGGCTCTCCCCTCGTAAGCTGCAGAGCAGGTGGGCTCCAAGTCCGCAGCAATGGTGAACTGCTGCCAGGCCTTCTGGAACTTTCCACAAACCTTACAAAGACAGCAATAGTCTGGTCAGTGTGATGTGTCCATGGCAGGGCGGGGCCGTTCAAAAGTCTTAAATAGGTTTTGTCATTAAGAGCTCCCTCTTGTGGAATTATTGAGTAAAAGCAAAGGAATGTAACCTGTTGCAATGCGTTCTAAGCAGAGGTGCTGGGGGAACGGCCATTACTTGATGGACCAAAAGGGACAGGAAACTGTCACAAATGTCACAACAGCAACCCATATACACTGACACAGTCCGGAGAGGAGACTCAGGGAGGGGCACAAAATGAGCCATAGATGCCCCTAGTGACTGTTGCCTAGCAACAATACACACTGCCTTCAAGGCCCCCCACCACCAACCATAAACTGGAAGAGAAAAGGGATACCACTTAGTGGTCCTAAAAGCCCCAAAGCCGGAGGTGTGGCCATTGGAAGTGGGATCATGACTGTCATTAGTCGTATCGAAGGTGTAGAAGGACACTTTATGGTGACAATCGAAAGGGACAGACTAGCCACACCCATCCAATTTGAAATCTGACACCCAATTGCATGTCACATGTTATGATTTGATGTCTGATGTCGTGGTCTGGTTTACACACACACACACACACACACACACCCTGAACCCAAGAAAACAAAACAGGCTCCGCCTCCCGTGACCCAAACCAGCTAGAAGCGGATTTAGGAAGTCAGTCAGTCAGCTCATCTAGTGACTCTTGAGTTGGAATTAGGAGTTCACCAAAATACATAAATGACAAGCAGGGGGTCTCTCCCCTTCATACCGCCCCTGGTGGATCTCCATAGGCCTCAAAAAATAATTAAAATGCACAGAATACCATTGGAAAGAGGTCAAATCTCATAATGCAGGGCGCTATAATGCATCCCACGCTCCTTACCTGCAGATTGTAGCCCAGGTTTATTCTCGCTTTGGAACACAACGGATTGAGGTGCAGGGCCCGAAGAAAATCCTTCCGAGCCGCCTTGGTCGCCTCCTGGTGGCCAAAGTCCATGTATACATTGCCACGTCCCACGTAGGCATCGAGAAAGAAACGATCTCGGCGGAGCGCTTGGCAGAAGGCCTTGACTGCCTCCTCCAGAGCCCCAATCCTGAAGATGGGGACAGAGAGACAGTGTCAGGTCTCAAAGCTTCTCTCCCACCTCCTCGTGACCCAGGATGCCATTTAGGACAACTGGGTCAAAGGCAACTGGCAGCAATGACTATCAAAACAGCGTTGTGCTCTCCTAAAGGCACTATATACAGTCACAGCTAGCTGATCAAACTGGTGAGGTCAGCAAGTAAAGCAGAAGCCTGTAGAAAGTGACCAAAACAGCCGCCATGACTCGCCCACCCACATCTAATTAACAACAAGGCTCAGGACTTTATACCCCTCAATCGCCGGTTCAACCCTCGGTGTGTCCCTGAGCAGATCACGTAATTTGCCTGTGCTCTATAATTGAAAATGCAGAGTGGGGCAGGAAGGGGTTAACAGCCAAGCAAACATACACTGATATTTAGTATTATATAGCGCCTTTTAACATTACTGCAGTCAGGATGGGGTTAACAGCTGAGCTAACACACAAACATACTTTGCCTTATATAGCGCCTTTGGAAACTGCTGCAGGCAGAGTGGGGCTAACAACCAAGTAACATCCACCAGTAATTTGCATTATATGCTGCCTTTCTGCAGAGAGAATGGAATGAACAGCCACAGCAACACACATTAACACTTTGTCTTATATAGCGCCTTTCTTCCTTCCTTCAAACAGAACAGGATTAACAGCCAAGCAGCATCCACCAACAACTTTTGCTATATAGCGCCTTTTTACATTGCGGCTGTCAGCATGGGGTTAACAACTGAGCAAACACACAAAAATAAGATACTGCAGATTGGGGTTAACAGCCAGGCAACATCCATCAACACTTTGTATTATATAGTGCCTTTTCTCAATACTACAGACAGACAGCTCATTGACATCAAGGCTCTGGACTTTAAACTCCTCGTTCGCCGGTTCAACCCTCAGTGTGTCCCTGAGCAGATCCCATAATGTGCCTGTGCTTTATCTGATATTAATATACAGAGTGGGGCAGGAAAAGGTTAACAGCCAAAGCAAACACACACCAATATTTGCTATTATATAGTGCCTTGTTAAATTGCTGCAGACAGGACAGAGTTAACAGCCTAGCAACAAAGGCCACCATTTTGCATTATATAGTGTCTTTCCACATTGCTGCAGACAGGACAGGGTTAACAGCAAATCAATATACACCAATACTTTGCCTTATATAGCGTCTTTGAAAACTGCTACAAACAGAGTGAGGCTAACAGTCAAGCAAACATACGCCAATAGTTGGCATTTTATAGCGCCTTTCTAAATTGCTGCAGACAGGACAGAGTTAACAGCCAAGCAACAAAGGTTCCAAATTTGCATTATATACTGCCTTTCTACATTTCTGCAGAGAGAATGAAATTAACAGCCACAGCAACACACATCAACTCTTTGTCTTATATAGCGCCTTTCTACATTCCTTCAAACAGAACGGGATTAACAGCCAAGCAGCATCCACCTACAATTTCTATTATATAGTGCCTTTTCTCATTACTACAGACAGACAGCTAATTGACATCAAGTCTCAGGACTTTATACCCCTCAATCGCTGGTTCAACCCTCAGTGTGTCCCTGAGAAGATCCCATAATGTGCCTGTGCTTTATCTGTAATTAAAAATATAAAGTGGGACAGGAAGGGGTTAATAGCCAAACAAACACACACCAATATTTGGTATTATATAGCACATCTCCATGTTGCTACAGACAGGACGGGGTTAACAGCTCAACTAACACACACCAATACTTTGCCTTATATAGCGCCTTTTTACATTGCTGCAGACAGGATGGGGTTAACAGCCAAGCAACACAGGCCCACATTCAGTATTATATAGCGCCTTTCTACATTGCTGTTGTTTCATATTCTTCTAATTATAAAACACCCCAGAAGGGTATTTCAATCTAGAAAGGCACTAAATATAACTGTGGTTGATCCATCAATTTTCTGCCCAGTTCAGGGTCAAGGAGACCCCTCAGCACTGGGTGCAGTGTCCTCAGTTGAGATGAGCAGTCAGAGAGGTCTTTAGCTGTCAATTTATACCTCCATTTTATTTCTCATTCAAGAACGGGGTCTTCATAGACCTTTGTGCAGCCCAGCACCGCCACCTGCTGGACGGCCCCCACAAATGCCAGTCATTTTGCAATCCAAACCTATCATTGTGAAGACACACGTGGTGGAGATCTGAACTCTCTGATGCCCACCACTGGCAGCATTTCTTTCAACGTTGCTGAGGGGGCACAACAGTGCCTTCCTTGAAACTCACTGCATAGCATATATGAGGACGTGAGGTCAGCATGGCCAAGATGGAGTTGCAGTTAATGTGCTGAGATCTGTACCTGTGGCGGCACCTGGAGGATGGGCACCCTAAGTGCCATTCATTTGGCAATCTGAACCTGTCATTGTGAAGACGCACAATGGGTGGAACTCTCCGATGGCCACTGGCAGCAGGTTTTCTTATCACTGCGCTTTGATGGCACAACAGCACCTCATTTTGAAAGGCACTATATGAAATAAGACTGTCACTCTGTACCTGTGGTGACAAACTCCGACGGCATGAAAGATGTTTGCGTCCTCAGGGCTCTGCAGGGCTGCAGCTCTGAAATCCTGCAATGGACAAAGAGATCAGTGAGATCGTGGTGACCACTCAGGCTATGGGCTTCTTGTGCTGTCCACTGCAACCTTTCAGGGTCATATAGCACCTTTCACAGTGAACTCCACTCCAAAAGATGGGAAGCAGCAGGCTCAGAGAAAACTGTAATGTAACATTTGGACTAAAATGAAATCTGAGTGGACAGCAATGGAGGAGGACCAAGTGGACACAAAGGCAAAACTGCCAGCCTTCAATGAATTCATAGTATGTTAAGTGACCCCCAAGGGTTAACTGGTGATTGTGAGGGGCATCATCCACCAGAGGGTACATTCAAGTCATATAGCGCCTTTCATAGCATGGCAGAAGAAACTTCTGGACATCGCCTTCTGTCTCTTTTTCTGTGTGGTAAGCACCGGAGCCATGGCCTGTGAGCCTTTAGTGGACTCATGCAGGGCTCAGACCCTCACTGGCCGCTTTGACGTCCTCCATCGAGTACTCAATGAGCAGGCAAGAAGGATGGCCACCCAGCATTAGGCAGCAAAACTGAACTGGTCAGCTCATGGTGTGAACCAGTAAGTACGAGTCCACACTGGACTGACCAGTAAGTCTGCTGCAGTTTTAATAAATGCAAGGCACTATATTGTACTGCCTGAAAATGTCCCACAGTCACACGGCACATTTGATGGGACAAAAAAAAACTTGGGCTGAATGTTAGACGTGGCGCTTCAAAACAGGTGTAGCAATACCCCCCAACCCATGACTGTTACTGCCCACCTCACCCGTGGTAGACTGGAGATGCCAGAGATGAGTTGCCAGCAATGCTCTACTCACGTGAAGTGCGTTTTCATAGTCGTCAAGAGCCACGTAGAGGAGACCTCGATTAATGAGGACTTTAAGGTCCACTTCCTTACTGCTGCCCAAAAGCAGAACAATTCCGTAGTCCTTTAAAGCCTGAAGACAAAGAGTGGGATCAACGAGAGGGCAGTCAGGGGGGCAGTCAGCAGATACAGCTAAAAAAAAGACTAGCAGGGGGAAAAGAGAGCAGCTGTCCATCTTTTCATCCGTCTGTCTATCTGCCTGCCTCACCGCCCGTCCATCTGTACCACTGCCTGCCTCCCCACCTGTCAGAGCTGAACAGACCTAAGCCACCCAACTGCCCACCCTTCCTAGACATCAGGCTGCTCACCTGTCCATCTCTCTGTCTGCCCACCTGACCCTCCATGTGCCTGCCAAGCTGTCTGCTATTCTACCTGGCAGACTGTCTGCCCACCTCTCTGCCTGTCATTCTATGTATCTGTCCCTTTGTGTCCCCTTGTGTCCCCCTCAATCTGATTGTCCACCTGTCTGTCCGACTGTCCATGTATCTGTCAGCGTTTCTGTCTGTTTCTGCACCTGCCCGTCTGTCTGTCTGTCTAATTCATTGACTGTTTGTCTGTATTTCTACTTGCCCACCCATTTCTCTGTTAGACCCTCACGCCATCTGGTTGTTCACCTACCTGTTCATCTGCCTTTCTGACTGACCGGCCATCGATTTCTCTACCGGTTTATCTGTCCATCTGTCTCTCCAGTTTGCTAGAAGCCAGGGGAGAGAAAGGTCCCAGACCAGATGAATGGGCCAAAGTGGATGGACAGACAGCCCATAGGAAGTGGATGTCTCTGGGGACTCTTCATTCCCCCAGGACACTAGATGGCAGCAGCCCTGGCTTTCAGTACCCAGTCAGAAACCAGTAGGGCATGCTGGGAGATGTAGTCCGGCAGAGCAGCCCTCCTGGGGTCTGTGGGTGCCGCAAAAAGGCGCTGCAGGGATATGTGCATCCTGCTATATTGGACTTCTGTATGACCTGGAAGCACTTCCAACGGGCAGCAGCCCTGGCACTGTAAATTCTCCTGGGTATGCAGTAGAAGGCGAGTCGGAGCTGGGAGGACGGAGAGCAACACTCGACTGGAGGAGGGCAGTGCGGGGGTGAGAAGAAAGGTGATTGTGAAGAGAGAGAACCTGTGCTTTGTGTTTAACTGAGGATTGTGGGATAATAAACCATTCTTTATTTGAACCCGGGACAGCATTCGTGTCTTCGTGTTTGGGGTTTGGGGTTTGGGGCTCGCTGGCACCTCGATTTCCATCACACTATCTAATTGTCTATTTGTCCATAGACATCTCTGTCTGTCTGATTGTCTGTCTGACTGTCCGTCTGTCTTGATGTCCGTCTATTTTTCTACCTGCTGGTCTTTCTTTCAGTGTGCCTGTCTGTCTGTCTGCCTGCCTGTCCAGTTGTCTTCCTGCCAGTTGGTGTGTCTGTCTGTCTGTCTGAATATCGTCTTGACTGCATCCCTGTCTGTTTTTCTCGCTGTTTGTCCATCTGTCTATCCAGTGGTCCACCTCTCTGTCTGTCTGCCTGTCCACCTGTCGTTTTATGTCCCTTCAGTCGCCTGTCTGTCTATTTATGTGTCTGTCTAATTGTCCACATAATCTGTCTGCCCATCTGATTTTCCACCACTCTGTCCCTATGCCCACCTGTCAGTCTGTCCATCTCTCTACCAATCTGCCTGTCAAGTGGTCTTCCTCTCCAACTGATTTTCTGATTGCCCAAATGCCTGTCTGCCTTTCTGTTGTTTTACCAGTCCATCTGTCCATCTACCCAGCTGTCCCACCTGCATGCCTGATGGCACACTTGTCTGGCTGTCCATCTGATTTTCCTCCAGTCTGCCCATCTGTCAGTCTGGCTATCAGGACCCACCTTGTCGTACTCCTCGGTCTGCTGGTAGCACACGCCTCTGTTGTAGTAGGCCAGTGGGCAGGTGCCATCCAGGTGGATCGCGGTGCTCAGGTCATCAATGGCAAACCTGTAGGTCTGACACAAACACAAAGTGGGCACTGAGGCTGCCTGTATGTGGCTGTGCTCCCACGTTACAAAGTCTCCCCATCTCTATTCACATCCCTCCATCATCTACTGCTCATTGTCGCAGGGGCAGCAGTCAAAGCTAAGATGCCCAGGTGCCCCTTCTCTGTGCCACCTCCTCCAGCTGCTCTGCTGGGATACCTAGGTGTTCCCAGGCCACCTGAGACATATAATCTCTCCAGTGTGTCTGAGGTCTGCCCCGAGGTCTCCTCCAGTGCCCGAAATACCTCAGCTGGCTCCCTTTGATGTGGAGGAACAGCGGCACTACTTGAAGCTTCTCCTGAATGTCTGAGCTCCTAACCCGATCTCTATGACTGAACTCTGACACACCCTGTGAAGGAAGCTCATTTCCGCCATTTGTATTTGTAATCAAGTTCATTCAGTCACCCCCCTCCCAAAGCTTGTGGGCAGAGGTGAGGTTGGGCTGGGTGGTACATAAACTGATTGGCAAGCCTTTATGCTCAGCATTCCCTCTTCGCCATAACTGACCAGTACAAAATCACATGACTGAGGACGCCGCTCCGAACCGCCACCTGATCCCACGCTGCCTTCTTCCTTCAATTGTGAAAGAGACCCCCGAGACACTAGCACTCCATCGCCTGAGGTAGCACCTCCTCCCCAACCTATAAAGGGCACTCCACCCTCTTCCTGCCGAGAACCATGAGGTGCCAATCTTCATCCCACCTGCTTCACATTCAGCGCAGCGCACACCTGAAGTCACCACCTTATGAAGCCATCAAGACCCCCTCATTTGCTAAATAAATGCGATCCTGAGGTCATCACGCTGGAACTCCTCTCCCCATAAAGTTTATGGATAGGATCGGGGAACAAGGGAAGCCCTGGGGGGCTCCCACATCTACCAGGAAAAAATCTGACTTACTGCCAGTAATGCGAACCAAGCTCTCGTTTCGGTTGTAAAGGGTCCAAATAGCCCACCGCAGCGGGACCAGTACCCCCCACACAGGACACCCTGAGGGATAGATACAGCTGGATTCCTTTTCCAAGTCCATACAACACACGTGGAATGGTTGCATATAATCCCATGAAACCTCCAGAATTCTCATGAGGGTAGAGAGCTGGTCAAGTGCTCCGCAACTGGGGAGAAGTCCACAATATTTGTCCAGAATCTGAGTTTCGCGCTCCTTTCTAGCTGCCCTGGCGTGGACCTTCCCAGGGATGCCTAGCAGTGTGATCCCCCTGAAGTTGGTGCGCACCATCCAGTCCACACACCTGCCCACCACCTCTCTCCCTGGTGAACCCCAGAGTGACACAGAGTCTAAACCTTATCCAGGAATTGGGTTCCAGAGCCCACGCTGGATGTTGTGGTGGATGGTGCCATCTGACCTCCAACACCTGCTCAGGCTCCTTCCCGTGCCCAGCGAGCTCCATCAGCTCTTTTACTCTCTTGAGGGTCCATGACAGTATGCCATCCAGCCTCCATGGGATTTATGGACCTGGGAATGGCATTCAACTGCATTCCTCGGGGTGCCCTGTTGGAAGGTGCTTTGGGAATATTGGGGTACCAGTTCTACTGTGATGGGCTATTCAGTCCCTGTATATTCACATTGAGTCAGATTCCTCCATGGCCACCCTTTATGTGTGATCCTGTTCATAATTTTTATGGACAGAACTTTTAAGCACAATGTGGCATACACTTGGCACCGCTGCAACTCTGGGAGCTGGAGTTTGAGTCTCCGCTACAACCCAGGGTGGGCTCCAGGGGGAGGTAATGTTCTGGATGCGCTCCCTCCCCTAGTCATTCCAGTGTGGGGGCATCCCGGCCGGGCAAGGGCCCTAACCATTTGCCACAATAACCAAATAGTGGAAAGGGTCCAGTTTGGTGACCTCAGAATTATTGAATCTCTGCTTTTTTGTTGATGATGGGGTCCTGTTGGCTTCATCGGGTGGTGATGTCCGGGTGCACTGGGGTGGTTTGCAGCCAAGTGTGAAGCGGTCAGGATGAGGATCAGCACCTCCTGGATCTCATCAGGAAAAGGGCACCCTGATTCCACAGATTCACACCGATTTGAGTGTGTGACTAATAGCTAGGGTGCCAGCTGACCACCGGCATTCCCAAAGGCCAACTCTGCTGATGGACGACGGGCGAGGCAGCTTACCTTCATGAAGAACTTGAAGGCCCCCCTGTAGAGGTAGGCACGGACGCTGGCCGGCTGGATGCAGATGGCCTCGTTGCAGTTCAGGATGGCTTTGGAGTATCGTCCTTTGAGACCGTAGAAGATAGCTCGGCTCAGGTAGGCCTGCAGGGTTGGACACACACGGGACAGTCGATTCATCACGCTGCCTCTGTGTTGCACCCGCCCCCACACCCCCTGATCCCACCTGGCAGACTTACCTGGAAGAGGACGGGATTGACAGCCAGTGCCTGGTTGAAGTCCTGAATGCTTTTGGCAGGCTGGAGACGCATTCTGCAGAGCCCACGCTGGTAGAAGGCGTCCGCTAAGTCGGGATTCATCTTCACGGAATTCGTGAAAGCTTCCAGCGCCTGAAAGATGACATTTTACTGACCGGTGAGAGCCGAATGTGACGAGGGGGAAAAAAAACAAATTAATGGAAGCTTTTAGTGGTCTCTGCAACCTTTCAGCCAGACCCCCATGCAGTGGGCAGTACCTCGGGCAGGTGTGCCAGTGCCTTATGGCACAGGCCAATGAGGTAGAATATTTCCGCAGCTTCGGGCACAGCTGGCAGGAGCTTGGCGTTCACACTCAGCGTCTTCAGGGATGTCTGAAAGCTTTCCACCGCATCCTGAGAAAACAGGGATCCACAAATGGAGAAAAAAAAAAACACACACACACACCGCCATAGTGATGACCGGTCAGTGCTGACCAGCCATGAAGAGAGTCGAAAGGGCTGTGAAAACACAGAGCAGTTAAACAGTATGAAGACCAAAGAGGAAAATGGGGATACTGGGGGTCTTATTACGTGTATGCAGCAACACCAACAGGGGGCGTCGCTCTTATGAAGGTATGATGAGCGTCAGGGAAGAAATGTGGGCAACATCAAATGTGACGACCTGAAGTGTCTTTTTGGAGGGGTGGGATCTGAGCCTTTGTGACTGTTTTCCTCAGATATAAAAAGACCCATGGGGATATGGGGTGCAAAGGGGTCAGATGTAGGCAGGGTTGGCTACCATTTCATGTTCACTCTAAACGCAGACCACAGTGACCCTTAACCTTAACTTCCATCCTGACGTCCTGGCACTGGGGACCTGACTAGCAAAGTTATTAAATAAATAGACATCTAGCATCCTGTCTTCTTTATATGCTAAAACCCAGATACCCCACAGTGAGGGGAGAATTACTGAGAATGGGCAGGCTCCACCCACATCTGACCACACCCACATCAGTTTCCACCCCCTCATCTGTCTACAGAGGACTTTTTTTCCCATCCCATATCACAGAATGATGGGTGAGGATTACTAAATGTGGCAGGGGGGTCTGACATCTGACCCTGCCCCTTTAATTCCCCACCCACATCGATCCCACAGGGATGAGGCAATCACTGAATGTGGGTGGGGTCTGACACGTGACTCCACTCATATCAGACCCCTCCCACATCAGTCCATGCTCCCCTTCCCATTTACAATGGAACCCATCCCATGTCTCACAGTGAGGGGTAACGATTAGGGACTATGGGAGGGGTCTGACATCTGACCGTGCCCACCTAATATCTCCCCACATCAGTCCTCACCCTATCCAATATTCTGCAGTGATGAGACAATTACTGAATGTGGGTGGGGTCCGACATGTGACTCCACTCACATCAGACCCCCTCCCACATCAGTCCATGCTCCTCATCCATCTACAGGGGACGCCATTGCATGTCTCATAGTGAGGGGTGACGATTAGTGACTATGGAAGGCGTCTGACATCAGACCGTGCCCACCAAATATCCCCTCATGTTAGTCCTCACCCTATTCCATATTCTGCAGTGATGGGGTGAGAATTTCTAAATGTGGGAGGAGTCTAACATCAGTCCCCACCCAATCTGGCAGTGAGGGGTACGATTTGCTTTATCAATTGTAAAGTACCTTGAATTATACTTTGCATTGCAAGGCGCTATATAAATAAATGCTGTTGTTATTTGGACCCATGAGCTTCCAGCAGACCCCCTCCAGCCCCACCTCAAACCCAACACGACGTCTCTTAAAGACCAACCTTAGAGGAGCAGACTTTGGGGTGTCACCCATTTGGGGCTCTTTACTGCGGTAAGACAACAAGACCCAAACTCAGGTGCTGAGCTGGCTGCCATGTCTGCCCTTCTCCTCCCACTGGGTCACCAGTCAGTCAGTGAGAGGGCAAGATGGGCATCAAGGGCACACACTTAAGAGGTCCTTCTAATACCCACCTGGTATTTCTTGGCCTTCATCTGAGTTTTTCCGAGAAGAACAAACACGGATGCTGTTGGATGGGTCAGCGTGATGGAGGTCAGGCACTCGATGGCCTTCTCGTGGTTTTGCAGGAATGACTGGACGGCCGCTTGCTGCACAGCTGAAGACCCCAACGCTGAGAAAGAGACATTCTGCTTTAGACGGGTGCGACTTGCTGACGACACACACACCCCACTGTTCGAGTGCGTGTCCACTGTTGCCTGTTTATAGCGCCCTCTAGTGGCTGGTGCCATGTTCTTGAGCTATACTGTACACAGTGGTACCCTCGCCTGCTCATCATACTCTTATGTGTATTCAGTGTCCGCCATTGTTCTTGACTTCAGCACCTTCACTGTTTCTTTTCCCAAATTCCTACACGTTTAACCCATATGGAGACTGAATCAAATTACAAACTGCAGAAAAATTGATTGAATGCAACAGCTTTGTTAATGCTGTCCCCTGTTGTTCATTTTTTGAACTTCTAATGTGTTTCTATCCTGCTTCTGTTACAGCAGAAACTTGATGCTCCTCCACATCCTAAATAACAGGGACATGATGGCAGTTTGGCACCTCCTGGCATAAAGTGTTGATGGTGGATTTGAGGACTTTAATGTGAGTGTCAGGTCCTTTGCCAACTGCCCATTTAATGGAAGAAAAGAAGACATCTGAGTTCTTTTTCTGAGGGCAACTAATTGGCGCCGCCTGGTGACAGGATGAAGCCACCATCCAGCCCATCGTGACTGAAACTCAAATAATGGAACGGTTGGACCAGGGAGCCAAAAAGAAATTAGAGAGCATGATGTGCCCCAGTAACACAGCTGCACAGACCCCTGGACTTCTGTCCTGGGTGCTGGCGATATGCCCCCCCACCACCTTACCGTTATTCATTTCTGCTGCATAGTGGATGCAGAAGCGTGCTAGGTCAAACTTCTTCATCTCGCACAAATACTGCCCCCTGAAACAAAGAAGACAGACCCCTGTGAGAGACAGACTGACCAACCAACCCTGGTGACACCGAGATGCCACCTTCTCTTATGATTGCCTGCCATCGCCACAAAGTCCCCTATAGTTTTCAAACTGAACAAGCCAGCCTGCCTCAAGGTAGGAACTGTGGCCCTCTAGTGGTGAAAGTGTGTAAGACTGCAGGTTCTGTCCCTGCCACCCTCTCATTAATTTATTTATTTGCTGATGCTATCATCCAAAGCCATTTATGACAACTGAGACCCAATTGTTCCAACTGCAGCACAGGCAGGTGAAGCGACTTGCTAAGGGTCACACAATCCACACCCTCAGGGTTTGAAGTCCTATTCCTTACGCACTGTGCCAGAAGGGATGCATCAAGAACCATATTGCACCTGTGAAGCACCTGGGAATGGTACGCACTATGAAAGGCGTTATATACTGGGATCAGTCTCCCGCATTAAGTTGTTGTATGACCCTCAGTAAGTTTTACCACCCTAAAGCACATGACCATTACTGGCACTTTGTGACCCAGGAGTTGGGACAGATGGACAACATGGAAATGACAAACTGCACCTGTGAATTGTGCCCAAAATGAAAGGTGCTATATGCTAACTTAGTCATCATTCCTGACTTATCTGTGACCCTCCATGAGTGTCACCACACAGAAGCACAGACACTGTCACTTTGTGACCCAGGAGTGGCGATAGGCGGACAAAGTGGAGACAGCCAAACTGTTCTTGTGAAGCACCTGGGGATGGTGCCCACTATGAAAGGCGCTATACACCGGCTCAGTTAAAATCCTTGGCTTATTGTGTGACCCTCATTGAGTCTCGTCATCTGACAGCAAACACAACATTTACTGCCGCTTTGTGACCCAGGGGTAGGGACAGATGTACAAATGGGCAAACTCCACCTGTGCCCAAAACCAAAAGGCGCTATACACTGGCTCAGTCTCCAGCCTCTGATGAAGTAGGGACAGATGGCCAGCTGCCTGCCTTGGTCCCCAGTGCCCTTCTTAAAGTTACTCTGTGGCCACCGACGTCACGGAGGTGAAAGCACAGACACAGCCTACCTCATGAGGTACAGGTGCTGCAGGTCAGGCTGCAGGTGGATGGCATGAGATAAGTCCTTCAGCGCCCTCTGTAGGTCGTGCACCTGTGTGTTCAAACATATAGGAGACACATTAATCATGCTGCGGTGTGCCCTGGACAATAAAGAGGTGCGACCAGGTGATGCACAATTACATACTCCCAGTTAAATGCCACTTGATCAGGGATGGGGTGGGTGCTGTGCCAACATGACCCTACCAGCCTCTACAAAGGCTGAAAATGGGCCATTACTAGATAGTGGCAGGCAGGAGTGGGGCACACATTTACAGGGATGGCCTGACTGAGGGGTAGCCGTCACAGCATGGGGCACTTCATTCAAAAACAGAAGGTTCAGAATGGGGGCTTAAAGGGTCTACACCCACACACAATGCCTTTCCACTTATATCTGTCCTGTGCCACTAGAGGGCACACCACACCTTAAGAGATCCCTATGCTGCCAAGTAGACTCTCATTAAAAGATGGAGACTGCTGCCTGGCAGACCAGTCCTTCTGGGCAGGTCACCTGTACCTTCACATTCCACTACATACATTTTCCTCTTTGGGGGTCTCTACTTTCTAAGGACTGGATAGCACAGACACCCTAACCCCAGTAGTAAGATGGCCACAGTCGCATCCTCAGCATTACTCTGAGGTGCAATGGCTGTCATCATGGCACTTTCAGTATTACTGGACCTCTGGCATGAGATACCAAGTGGGTCGTTCTTTGGATGCCCAAGCTGAGGGACCAAACATGATGTATGGAAGCACATAAAAGTAATCCTCGAGCTAGTTCAGCACAGACAGTAGGGGGTGCTGCTGCTGCTCTGCGGGGCCATGGCTGGTCTGGACTGTTATGCTCTCTTATATTTCTTGCCCTCATTATGTTGAGCCAAAAGGGGCGGGGCCTTCTGACACTGCAGCCTTGGGACCGCCCCCAGGCCTATATAAGCCTATGACATGGACGTCCACTTGTGTTTCTTTGCCATTCCCTTGTTTTTAAGTACTTTCGAGATTTTCTGGTTTTGGAACACCGATTACCTATTTGGGGTAATCATCTCGATTCCCTCTTCTTGTTTTTTTTTAGTTACTTCTATAATAAATTCTATACAAATATTAAGGATCTCCAGAATTGGCACTCCAGTCACCATAAAAAAACCTCACACTGTTCCACGTCATCTGAACTAGTGTGGTGCTGAGGTATCACCTGTTACATGGCTGCACTCGGGTCCTCAACTGGATCCTGAGTTGGTTTGTCATGTGGCGGGTGCGGCAATGCACTGTATCAATGCCCGCTCCTAACCTCTCTCTCTATTTTGGTATTCGGGGCCAGGGGTTTCATGGTTCTCCTCTCCCTTTGATTTTCAGAGTTGCCTTTGTTTTGCAAGTGCAGGCTGTGAAGCCTGGTTCTCGATTTGGGGGGTCTGGCCACTTTGTGTCTCTAGGTGTCATTGAAGCCTCACGTTGAAGCACACACCCCCAAAACACCTTTTTTATCATAACATGGACATTACAGGAACACTTACTTTGTGATATGCTTGAGCGCGGCAGATGTAGGCTCTGGTGTACGTAGGCTCGACCTTCAGGGCGTCCGAGAATCGGCGAATCGCTTCGTAATAATGTTCCATTTTCAGCAAGTAGACGAGTCCCAAGTTGACGTGAGCCACGGCGACACTCCTGCACTCAGGAAAATGAAAACGTGAGGGGAAGGCAGAGGTATCTGTCCATCTGCTGGCCAGGAGTCCAAAACAGGGACAGCTGAAACATCCACCATCCAAGTCGGTGGCACACCTCTCAAAACGACTGATGAAGGGGAGCAAGCAGCATGGGTAGAAAAGATGGCATGGGAGCCCAAACCTTGGCTCTGAAATGGTGCCATGTGTCAGGTTTATCATCAAAGGGCATGTGAAAGAGAACCACAGCGCCCCCTATGTCCTCTACGAAGGACTGCTTTTAATGCATCTCTCAGCAGGGGCACCTTGAACTGTCGTCTTACGGACTCACGTCGGTGCCATATAGTGCCTGGAATGGTTGGTGCAGTCCAGCGAAGTTTAGTCAGGAAGACTAAGAACGTCTGGCCAGTGCCTTACAAAGGCCATCTTGAACATCAGCCGGGAGCTGACAAGCCTTTAGAATGAGATTGAAGGGCCATGGAGCCATCAGCAACAACATATGGAGCGAGGAAACGCTAAGGTGCCAACCTACAGGAAGTCTTTAAAAAGAAGATGCGGGTGGACATTACTGAAGAACAATCCTCATTGGCTGGCCATTCTACAAGAACTGCTTCAGTGGTCAGCCACTCTAGGAGGACAGCCAGCACCCAGAAGCTGCCCTTGGCGGTCGCCGATTATAGAAGAGTGGCCCTCAGGGGGTGGTCAACACAGTGGAGGGACCCCTCAGTGGATGACATATATAAATATGGCCAATACAGAGGGGCACTTTACTAGACAGCCAATACAGATGAGTCACCTGTCATTGATGGCCAGTCACAGTTGGTGGCAAAATGTTATACAAGATGGTCAATACAGTTGGGTGGGCAGTTGACACAGAGGGGCACTTGATGGAAAGCCAGTACAGAAGAGCCACCCTTACTGGAATAGCCATTTTAGAAAAGCCACCTTTGGTGAACAGCTAAAATGGTGGAGCTTCCCTGAGTGGACAGTCATTTTTTTTAAACAGTGGATGACTGGCACAGCGGGGCATTAGATTGTTGGCCAATACAGAATAGCCACCCTTGCTGTAAAGCCAATACAAAGAAGTCTGTTCCGGTTGATGGTCATTTGACAGCCACTCAATGTCTAGACAGTACAAAAGAGCCACCCTTACTGGAATGGCCAATTTAAAAGAGCCAGCCTTGATGGACAGCTAACATGGTGGAGCTGCCCATAGTGGACAGCCATTGAGTGTGTCTGTGCCATTATGCAAGCCAATAGAGGTGAGACAATCTGGGTGGACAGCCAATACAGAGAAGCGCCACCCTTGTTGGACAGTTGATATGGTGGTCCCTCAGTGGATGACCCATACAGAGCAGCCATCGATTGTTGGCAAATACTGAAGAGCCTCCTTTGGTGAAGAGCGAAGTCAAAGCAACGTCTTTGAGTTGGTGGTCCTTACAGTGGGGCTGTCCTCAGAACAGCACTCAGTGGACGCAGAGGAGTCATCCTTTTGGACTGGTCATTATAAAAGAGCTGCCTGAATGGACGGCCAATATAGAAGGCCACTTGAGACAATAGAGATGAGTCACCATCAACTGATGATCAGTAAAGAGTAGCCATCCTTGTTGGGCAGCCACGTTAGATGATCAGCCCTCACTGGACGGCCAACAGAGTGGAGCCTCCCTCAGTGGACAGCCATTATAAAACAGCAACACTCAATGGATGTAGAACAGTCAACCTTGGTGACCGGTCAGTTGTAAAAAGAGGCAGCCAACATAGACGGGCACTTGGTGGGAAGCCAATAGAGATGAGTCACCCTGAACTGATGGGCAGTACAGAGGCACCACCCTTGGTGGACAGCAATTACAAAAGAGAAGCGCTCAGTGGATATGGAGGAGCTGCCCTTGGCGACTGGCCATTATAAAAGTGCCACCCTCAGTGGATGGCTAATAACAAGGGGCACTCTGTGGGCAGCTGGTACAGGAAAGCCACCCTTTGTGAATGGCCATTTTAGAGAAGCCACCTTTGGTGGACAGCTAATATGGTGGAGCTGCCCTGAGTGGAGGGACATTTTTTTTAAAAGTGGATGACTGGCACAGCAGGGCATTAGATTGTTGGCCAATACAGAAAAGCCAACCCTGCTGTAAAGCCAATACAAAGCAGCCAGCTCAGGTTGATGGTCTAATTCAGATTCAAATGGGCCTCCTTCAGTTGATGGCCGTTAGACAGGAGTCACCCTTGGTGGACTCAACTGCAGTCTTCTGGGCTCACGTCTCCACTTAAGCTGAATGTCAGTGTCAAGGAAAACACAAGAGAGGGGGTCTCAAATGAATAAACCCCCCAAATGTAAAGCAGCTAGTCATGCCTATGTCTACCCGTCTCTATTTACTGAATGCCTCAGTTCTTCTTTTTGTGAATCTCAGTCTTCTGTTTTGGGGGCTTTGAAGTCCATCATTCAAAACATGGCACTCTGTGGGTGGGTGTCATGTGTCAGTGGTGCAGTGAACACTGCCTCAACATGGCACCTGACAGACACCCTGCACCAGCGGGTGTGCTGCTGTTCCCGATGAGGTGGGTTGAAAGTATGGAGCAGCAGATATAAATTGAACCATTGCCCACACAGCCGTTCCCAAAGTGCCCATCTCTTTCTGTGTAAACAGCCGTGAAACTGAGATTAATGTGTAAGGCACTATAAGAAACTAACGGATGAAGTTGCAGTGAATATGAGCAAGATGTAAATCAAATGTCAAGCCCCGCCCACACCTCCAGTGACCCCACCCATGTCATCCCACACCCCGCCAACACTTCGCCCCATATTTATATTTTCTAATCTGCTGCCATGCCATACTATTCCGGCCTTGTTCTAAGGTGATTCATAAAGCTAAGACGATGCGGAAATAATATAATAATAATAACATAAAGAAAAAGATAATAAATATAATATAAAGAAACGCCCAACCTGTCCAGCCTGAGCACATTCTCAAAGTCGCAGATTGCTTGTGCCCACTGCTCCAGCTCGGCATACAGGATACCACGATGTAGGAGGGCACCCAGATTCTCAAAGTTGTCATTGATGAGGACTGCACAAGAAAAGGAACAGGAAGGTGGTCAATGAGGGTCTTCTGTTTAGTTTCTCGATAAAGAAGTGCCAGTCTGCCTACCAGAGATGCTTAGGTCCCGCAGGGCACCATCCGGGTCGCACGTCCTCAAGATACAGCCTCTGTAGTAAAAGGCTGTCCAGTTGTTGGGGTCCAGGTGCACAGCAGCCGAGAGGTCCTCCAGAGCCTGGCAGTAGTGCCCTTGGCTGGCATAGGCTCGTCCTCTGTACGTCCTGCAAATAAAGTGGCAAAACAGAGATTTGAGATGACCGTAATGGACTTCTATTTTATATGGCACCTCCAAGAATGCCATTCCAGGACAGAATCTACGCATTTTGAGGTCACCTTTTGTAAATGGTATTAAGATGGCATTAAGACTCACAGGCACCAGAGCAAAAGCAGTGCCAAGGCTCAATTTATCTGAATTCAAGGACATAAGAGCTCAGTGGTATCAGGCATCAAGGGGCATCAAGGTTTAGTAATGTCACAGCTCGAAAGCACAGCACCTCAATGGCATCAGCACTCAGGTGGATCCAGATGCCATCCAGACTCAAGGGCACCAGGCTCATTGGCAATTGACATCAAGCTCCACAATATCAAGACTGAAGGGCATCAGACCACCGTGGCAAACTATGTTACAGCTCAAGTCACCTGAATTCAAGAACACCTGAGCCCATTGGCATCAGGCATCAAGGCCAGCATGGTTCAAAAGTGCCAGGGCTCAAAAGCACAACATGTTTGAGGGCACCAGCACTTGACAACTCGAGTGGTGCCTGCTTTTATTTTAGTGGCACAGAACTTTGTGCCCACAGAAGGGTTTCAGCCCAAATCCTAGTCATCAGGGCAACAAAGCCAAGCTATACCAGTGCCAATGCCATCTGTAATAATGAAAGCTGCTTGGCCATTATCACATAGTGGAGACCCAGCTGTCTTCCATGCTGGACCTTCTATAGAGCTGGCATCATTACTGTGTGCCCCCCAGGAGTGAAAATGTGCCAGACTGCCCAAACACCCAGCCTGCTCCTCGTTTGGGTGACATTCTGAAATGTCCCAGTGGGTTTTAGGTTTTACTTCTCCTTTCTCTTGATGAGTCGGACAAGATGGGACGATGGCAGAACAGGCCAACCACTCCACGTGGTCCCAGTGCCCACATTTTCTGCTGGGTTCAACCTCTCCCTCTCTCTTCTCTCTCACCTTGCCTGAGAATTCTGGGGCTCGATGTTGATCAGAGCGGAGAAATCCTGAATCGCTGTCATCCAACTGGAATTTTTAAAATGGTGCAAACCGTGGATCATCAAAGCGTCTGTCCTGCGAGGGTTAACTGCAAATGCCTGTAAATAGGAAAGGAGCAAAGGGTCATAGAGGACAATAATGTGCAAAATGTCTGACTGGGGTGCCCCTTAGCGTTTGTAAGCCTAACATGTAAATCTAATAACTAAGAACTGAAAAGAATGGAAAGTTGAGAGACTAAGGCCCCGCCCACTTGATAAGAATAAGAGAGGCGGGGCCTATATCAGACAGGAGCTCGGCATGGGCATTTGATGGCACTGCCATGAGCGCTCACGGGGACAGGGCAAATGTACAGTCCTAGGTGACAAGGCTGCCACTGCTGCTGGAATCAATAGAACCCAAATTGTGCCTGGCAGTCTAATTGGCACTGAGCTGGTAGTCTTATAGCTGAGCCACAGCCCGGGCATCAGCTTCAAGTAAGCCAACATGCAGAGGTCGGGTAGTCCTACTCTCTAATTATGGTGCCATGTCGATGAGCACATACAGGTAAGAAGTTCACTGTACTCAAAAAGATTCCTATAACCCATTATATAGTGCCTTTCACACCTCTATATTATACAGCACCTTTCATATCCTGTGATGAACTGGTACCCTCACCAAGGCTTGCTCCTGCCCTCCGCCCTATGCTATCTGGGATGGACTCCAGACTCCTCAGCAACCTCACCACTTGCCCCCCCAAATTGACCCTGGTCTGGATTAATCTGGTTATAAAATTACATGATATGGCTTTTCATGTCAATTTATTACTAATCACTGCTCCCATCATATAGTGCCTTTCACATGGATTAATCATATTCATTTATCACTAATCTCTGCACTGGAGAGTAAAGACGTGTCAATGCTGATTAGTGCAT
Source organism: Polypterus senegalus (assembly GCF_016835505.1). Lineage (NCBI taxonomy): Eukaryota > Metazoa > Chordata > Cladistia > Polypteriformes > Polypteridae > Polypterus > Polypterus senegalus. The sequence continues at coordinate 8,555,324 of NC_053171.1, forward strand.
TCAGGTAGGAAGTCGACTGTACTCAATAAGGAGTCCATAGCCCGTTATATAGTGCCTTTCATGTTCTCTCTTATATTGCATCGTTCATATCCTGTGATGGACTGGCACCTTCTCCAGCGTTTGTTCCTGCCGTCCTCCCAACGCTAGCTGGGAGAGGCTCCAGGCCCCCCATGACTATATTTTATAAACAGGTCCCCCCAGTTCATGTACTTATTAGGACGGGTGCCACCATTTTGCAGTCATTTTGTGTGTTAGTGGCTGTGTACAACACTATTTTATGTATTTGTGTGCACACACTGCCATTCTGCGTGTGTTTGTGTTTACCTTATTGTGTTTGGTTAGTCTGTCAGCGACTATGCAGTCACCCGTTTAACGTGTGTGTGTGTGTGTGGATGTCACCACTCTGTGTATGTTGTGGCATATACACCCTGATATTGTGTGTGTTTGTGTGGACGGGCACCATCATTCTCGGTATTTTGTGTATTTCTTTGTGTCAGTCCTGCCATTTTATGCTCCTAATTTCATGGGCACTGCCATTTTGTGTGTTTGTGTGAATGGACACCATTGTTCTCTGCATTTTATGCTTCTAATTTCATGGGCACTGCCATTTTTGTGTGGACGGGCACTATCATTTTCTGTATTTTGTGTATATGTTTGTTTCAGTCCTGCCATTTTGTGCTCCTAATTTCATGGGCACTGCCATTTTGTGCGTCTGTATGCATGACCTCCTCTACTTGGCATATGCATTCCTATGGTCCACCATTGCGTGTGTATGTTGGTGTGTCTGGCACCCGCCATTTTGTTTCTTCCTTTGTAAAGTTCCAACCAGTTTCCCAGTTGTTTGCTGGGCTCTTGATGCCCGTGCCCCCTGACCCAAGACATCAGGTTGTATAAGGTGGCCTTGTGTTTAAAGTGGTTTCTGAATTTTATTGCAAAGTGAAGGAGAGGTTTGGCGAGAGCATTAGTCTTGAGTAAACTATCTCCTGAGGAGTTCTGCTTCCGATTTCGGTTTTGTTAAACAATGACAATTTAGTGAACTTTTTTGACGGTGACAAACTGTTTAGCCGAACAAGTTTGTCTACTTGACTTATGGAAGCAGCCCACTTAAGTCTTTGTTTAATAGGGCAAGCGGGTCCCATAGATCCCACTAATGGCCAGCAGCGGTCGCCATCCCCAGTGTTGGTCACGAGGGTGACCATCAGATCCTCTCCAATGCTGAGCTGTCTGCCCCCTGGTGGCAAACGGGAGTAACGCCTGCCCATCAACTCGTCTACCAGTTCTCCCTGCTGGCATCTGCCCACCACGCTACCTTGGCATAGTCCTCCATGGCCAGCAGGATCTCGTCCTTCTTCTGGTAAATCTCGGCCCGTCTGACGTAGTTTTCGTCGTCGGCGGGGTTGCGCTTAATCGCCTGCGTGTAGTTGACGACTGCCAGCATTGCATCTCCATTGTTTCTGTAGATTTCGGCTTTTGACTTGTAGGCATCTTTTGGGGGGGAAGAAAAAAATCAATAGTTAGAAAAATAACAAGCAAAGCTGAGCCGAGTTCAAGAGAGACGGGTGGCTGTGTCATCGATGAGTGCCACTCAGTTTTTTTTGTCTCTTCATTGTTCTCTGCTGAGATCGATTGGTTGCTAGGGGAAGCAGACACTTGGATGGCACACGGCTTCCTCCCGTAGTCCTTGTTACTCATTTCGCATTCGCTCAACTCATTACGTGCCGATAAAGCAGCCTGATGATTCAGGTCCTCATCAAGTCTCGTCTTAATCTAGCGCCTTTCACAGGGACACCACCCCATAACAGCATGGAATTCATTGAATATTCCTGGACACACCACTGGATTGCGAGGATGCTGGAGGCTGGTGAAAGCCACTTGGGAAGTTGGACTTCATCTGCCTAAACCAGAGGTGTTGTACAAACAGGAGCCACTAGAGGGCAGCACCATGCGTTCCGTGTTCACGTTCACAGACATCAAGTACTGGACATCCAGCCAAGCTACTTCTGGGTCACTCAGGTCCAGAGAGATCGAGGTTGAGTGGGTGTGTGTGGATGAGCAGGCTGGCACTGAGGTCCCTCATGATATCTCCACTTTGGTGAAGACGCCACAGCCCACTTGGCATCACCTGGCGCAACAACCTGCCCTGTTTACCACACACATCATGGTGAAGCTGGGCAGCCTCAATCCAGATGCCAACACCTGAGGCTTAGCACCCTAAGGCACTTTTGTCAGGTCACGGTATGATGCCCGTGTCACCTCCCTAAGTAGTAACAATGAGGACAGCGGGCATTAGGCGGGACCTGGGATTATAGGAGACACCTATTCAGTTCACCGCACAGAAGCTGTAATGCCAGACTGGACCAGGAAGGGGCACAGATTGGTGCTTACTGGGAAAGGTGCTATATAAAGTCCACAAACTATAATGGATTGAACGGCCTGTGGCACCCCAGGTAAGTGCTGGTGACACCCTGTCACCGAGGTCATTTGACAATGACTATTGTAGGACCAACAGCAAGCAGATGAGAGCAGATGGATGGTGGACACCCCACATCAAATTCTAACCGGCTGTACCAATGCCTGTGCCACCTGACTGCTTCACAAACTTATGTGGTGTAAACAGAAGGGGGCACCAACATCAATGAACTGACCCACCGGGTCTCAGCCTCAGTGATGCAACTTCAAGACACGGTGTGATCAAAAATATGTAAGGAGTCAGCAAGTGGCCCACCCTGCCCAGTCCAGTCCATTGGTGCTCTTTGAGACCCTGCAGTGTACCATCCACCGAACACCCCAGCCCGCACCATCCCAACACCATCTCAAATCAACTCACCTGCATGGTTTTTATTGTGCTTGGTTATAAAATTCAGGTCATCCAGTGCCTCTGCGTGCCTTCCTTTCAGCAGGTAAACAGCATGTCTGTGCCAGTAGGCATCAAGTAAGAGGGGCTCAGCATGGATGGCCTGAGGACAGATGGCAAGAATGGCGTGAATGCGAGGTGAGACATGATGTGGGCACTCTTGCCAGGCACACAGCTACACACATCCATCCCACAATGTAGCAACTTTGACCTCATATAGTGCCTTTTCTACCCCAAGGTTCTTTACAAATACAACAAGACTATTATAGCGCTGTCACCCTGTCACCGAAGGCTGGTGATGTGACTCCTTAAGCCTCACTGAGGAGTGATACTTGTCATCAAATATAGCACCTTTTCTACTGCAAAGTCACTTCACTAGTATACTATGATTATTGTGCTGCCACCCTCTTTAATAAGAAAGCCACCAACAGGTTATGGAACCCATTAAGGTTCACTGAGGAGTGATCCTTGCCATCAGATATAGCGCCTTTTCTATCCCAAAGTACTTTATTTTAATGCTGTTACTTTACTTGAGGTTTGAGCACTGGTGGCTGATGTCACTCATCGAGGCTCACAGAGAATGGACCCTTGCCATCAAATATAATGCCTCTTCCATTCCGAGGCGCATTACTAGTACTTTACTATGCTGTTGTCACCCTGTTTGACAAGATTAGCATTGACAGGTGAGGGGACTCATTGTGGCTCATGGATACTTGATCCTTGTGATTGAATATAGCGCCTTTTCTTTCTTAAATTACTTCACTAGTACACTATTATACTGTTATCATCCTATTTAATGATTAGAGCCCTGGTGGGTGACGCAACTCATTAAGGCTGACTGCAAATTGACCCTTGTCATCAAATATAGCGCCTTTTCGATAGTACAATATTACTATAGTGCTGTCATCCTATTTGATAAGGAGAGCACCAGCAGGTGAAGGGACTCATTGAGGCTCACAGAGAATTGATTCTTGTGATTGAATATAGCGCCTTTCAGAGTGAACACCATCCCAGCCACAGAACAATGTACAATCTACAATGTGAGCACCAGCAGGTCACAAGGGGAGTCACCATATTAGACCACCACTCTTGGGAAGACATTATTTACTGTCTATCTACTTAATATAGCGCCTTCCCAGTTTTGGGACACATAACCATTTCTGACTTCAGTGTTACGCAGAGGGGCAGTGGTGAGGTGTGAACCATCAGCGTCCTCATTTACTTTATGATTCCTGAAGGGGTGCAGAGCCTACCTGTCCAGGTGTGTCATGTCCTCCCATGTCATGTCTGTCACCCACAGCTCAGTTTTTTGAGTTGTGGAATTTTCTTTCTCAAGAACAGGATGAATACGGAGGCGGTTGAAATCACATGAGGTGCCACTAGGGGGCAGTGCACTGGGTGCCCGTAGTGCAAGCAGATTTCAGGGATCCATTTTTCCCTTCCTGTGCACACAGGACACTTGGACCTGACGGAGCACAGGCGTTAAATTGTTAAACTGAACCTGCCGCTTGTCACCTTCACTTCCTGGCAACATTTCAGAGGTGGATGTGTGATCCTGTAGTTAGGATATAGTGTGTTGGCTAATGGATGGATGGATGTGTCACCTAAAGTCCAGGACTATGTGAGGTCAGCCGAATAGGTCTAACGTGTCATTCTGCCATCAGCTCAAGGACCACCCAATCAGTCACCAGGCACCAATGGGAAAAATCCCAAAAGTGAACAGAAAAACACAAATTAGTTTAAAGGGTGAGAATGGTGGGCCGGCCACTCTAAAACCTCAGGCTGTGCCTCCGTGAGAGTAACACGTGACACAACAGCTTAGGACTGACCCCCTCATGAGGATGGACAGCTGTTTCATGCCCGGGGCACCAACTGGGCACCACCTGTCTATGCCCTGCCCACTCTTTCATTCTGTCAGGCATTCCTCCCCAGGCTGGGGTTCAAGTTCTTATCTGGTGTCTTTTTTTGTCTGCCCTGTAGAGGTGAGGGTTCCCCACAATTCCTGGCGGTTCATTTTGAATGCGCTTGGGAGTCGATGAGTTTGCACGTGTCTTTTACGTGTGCTTTGTGATTTCTGGAATTTTCCACCATTTTGTTCTTATTTTTTTTTTTTTTATTTTGCCATTGGATTGTGTATCAGGATTTTATTTGCTTGGATTGCATTATTGCTTTAAGAAACTCCTTTTGCCTTCTGCACTCCACAGAGCTTCATTCTTCTTCAAGAGCATTTCTTGAAACAATGAATCCTTTTGTTTTTTTAAAAGATCCTCTCTTTGCCCTTCTATCTAGCCGATATACGCCCCTCTAATGGCCATTTTGGAGAACTGCAGGCTATTTGTAATGTACATAATGCACACATTGATAATGGGAAGCCACCGGGCACCGCCGGTCTGCTCCCTGCAGCTTATCATTGGTCTGAGGCTTAGGAATCAGAAGCCTTAAACAAATAATTGACTCTCGCATCTTTGAGTAGGGAGTGGTAGCGTGGCGGGAGTGGTTCCAGCGTGGGATGTGGGAGCAGACGGCCTCGCCACTTTTTACACCTACGGCCCCAATTACCGCCTAATTAGCCCCTAATTATTGCTGCAGCTGCGTCTCACCTGCTCTTTGAAACAGAAGGGCGAGTGTTAGAACAGAGGGAAAAAGAAGAGAAAAAAGAGGAAAACAAGGAGAAGAACGGAAAGGAAATGGGAGAGTAAAGCAGGCAGCCATGAGGTGGAGAGCCATGGAGCGCATGTGTGTGACTGGCGCTCAGGGCTATGGTGCTCAATCACTCCGGCTGAGCGATTCAGAGAGCGGGAGCGACCAGGAGGTGGGCGACAGAGGTTCGGATAGGGTGGTCTTTCTGTGTCCATGGATGGGAAGGACCCGAGTCCAGGTCTGGATTGAGAGCCCTGCAGTTGAGCCATGGCAACAGCAGGGAAGCAGACCGGTTGACCATAACTGAATGAAAGGCGGGGTCTGTCGGGTGGGCGTCTCCTTAGTTGCTTCAAGGTCCGCTCGGGGTAAGCTGAGGGGACATCAGTTTGAAGGGAGGGCAGCAGTGCTCATGTTTGTGTCCTCATCTGCCTTGCTAATCCTGGTCATGACGATCGATGGCGTCGGGTTCAAGGGGCTCCCCAGAGAGAGGCGAGGGCATGGAGCCGTCCTGCACCATACCAATTGTTTTGAGTGACGCGAATGCCTAATTATAGGAGGGCACTGAACTCAAGGATGTTTGGGCTCTGGTCCTAATCACCTGCCGCTGATTATTCACCTCATAAAGTTTACTGACGCACCTGGGGAAACCCTGGGGACAGGGTGATGTGGGTACCCGGGTCTCGGTACATACCGTGTTGAGATCTTCTAGTGCCTCCTTCAGGAGACCCAACTTTCTGTGCAGAGCTCCACGGCGGCAGAAGTAGAAGGCGTTCGGCGCTTCCTCTCGGTTCATCAGCTCAGTGAGCCGGCCCACTTCGGCCTGCAGGTCTTCTCCGGTGAGGGATGACTCGAGAGCAAGGGACAGGTCCACGTGGTCCGGTACCATGACCTCCTTGGCACTTTCAGTCTTCTCCTCCAATTTCTCTGTCCTAGCGCAAGGCGCCTCTGCTGGCATTTCTGTTCTCGTTGCCTCAGGAGGAAGAGGAAACACTTCATCAAACCAGACGTTCCAGATGTCCCTGACCCACTCCCTGGCTGGAGTGTCTTCAGGGATTCCCCCGTGATTTCTGGTGTAGGCCTCAAAATCGAGAGCAAGCGGGAGGCTGGAGCATCGAGATCGGTTAATCCCACGGGAGACTCTTAACGGAGAGCGAGGTTTCCGGTTCATGTTGGGAAGGGATTGCCACCTGGGGAAGAGACCACCAAGAAACATTATGCTGATACAGTTGAGACAACACAAGTGACTTTACAAAATGAGCACACTCTAGAGGAACCTCACTGAGATATCACCTAAGAAGGGTCGATGAGCCTCAGGCCAAACCAAGCCCAGTTCGGGTCCCTGCCATGTCCTGCTAAAGGTGCCATACCAAGACCCAGGAATAACCAGTGAGGGTATAAATGTAGGCATTCATGTTGGCTATCCTGATGCCCGGGTAGAAATGGCAATAAGCAAAGGGGGGGATAGAGAGCCCCCTGAGCCTCAGCAGGGTCACCTCAAAAAGGATGGGCATTCTGGGGACCCTCTAGTGACCTCCCCAACTAGGTGCCATGCACTTAGCTATCAAGAATAGGGTAAAACCTGTCGATGGCCAGCGGAGGCTGGCTGAGGGTCCTGTAGACATCGGCCATCTTCTCGGGACTCAGCCTCCTCCTTTTCCGTTTCTTCTTTTTTGGGTGGACAATATATTTTAATCCCGCAACCCTCGCTTTTTCCACTATGGAGAACTTCTTCTCCACCCCTGAGCGTACAGCTTGACCCCGGGTGTCTGGCTGAGTCAGATTAGCAGTGGGGGCTTTGACCAGGATGGGCACCGAAGAGCCAGAGTCGTTCTTCATTGGAGCGCCAGGCCTGGTGAGCTGCTCCTTTAGCAGTGCCAGCTCCTTCCGAAGGGACTTAAAGTCAGCGGGAACCTTGAGGATGGTGTCTGCTGGGCCCGAGAGGTCAGGAGCTGAGGAAACTCGCTTCAGTATCCGCACCTGAAACCAGCAAAGGGAAGTTTAGGACACACGGCAGAGAGAGAGAAACCGAGCAACACTGCCTCGCTGATGGAGGTCCCTTTTTTGGGAAGAATTGCCCTTAAGGAAGGACACAGGAATATTGAACAAACTGACCATGTTTGACCATCCTTCAGAACTCTCTCCACTTTAGGGGTCCTACTGGGCCAGGGATAAGACGAAAAACCACAATAGTGGGCAAAGACCACCATATGGTAGTATACCACACCTTCACAGTGCCATTCTGCTTCATAGAAGACCAGCCTCTGGTGATAGCATATGGGGATAAGGTGTGCAATGCACTCCATGACCACCTGGGGGCAGCATCTATCTGACTGTGTGCACAGGAGAGACAGGCAGGCCAAGAGAGCAGGCTGAGAAAACTGCAGCCGGACCCAGGTGGCAATAAGCATCGTGGATATGGGTGAAGATGGCGCCCCCTGCAGGCCATCTCTCAAACACTGTGGCTGACTTGGGAAATTGGGAATGCAGGGAAACATAACACCACCAGGTGGCAACAGAAAATGTCAGGGGAAAAAAAATTAAAACCCAGAAAGCAGAGTCCCGCCCCCTCACACACAACCCTCACCCAATCACCACCCCACCCGACACGTGTCAGCTGACCCTCATCTTATCACCACTTCCCCAGTGACACACTGGGCATCAATAAGAGAGAACTTTAACAAGAAGGCGGAGGAGCAGACGCTGCTGGTGCACCTTGGGGTCTCTTCGGGACTCGTCCAATGACCTCAGCTCCATCTCCGACCCGTGTTTCCTCAGAAAACATCTGGCCTGTAAGGAGAGAGAGAGAGCCCGAGAGTGAGACATTGTCACTCCACCTGACCAGACAGCCAGCCACCAGCACACTCACACACACACACACACACACACATACGCATGCAGGCCCGAATCACTTGGGTGCCTCATATATAAAACTTTTCATGGATCTGAGTGTGAAAATATGCAGGAAACAGAAAAAAGTCAGATTTATAAAACTTATAAAATACACTTTATACAACACAATTTATTTCTTGTTTCGCTCAAAATCACCCAAGGAGTGCTGCCATGGGCTTTGATAGGCCCTGTCATTCCGACAGCCCCCTCGGGACCTTCACCTGAAGGGACCAGCCCTAGTTGGTATAGTAACTTAAGTTCTAGCTGAAGGTTATTGGACTCGTTTGCTACGGATTGTCTCTTTGGGCAAATCCTTTTGTCTCTTTTTGCTTATTAGTGCATTTTCCTGTATGTTTCGACTTTTGTGCTTCTCTTCAATAAATCTTCAATTTCTTTGCTGGCCCTTTATAACACAAGCCAGGGGTTTACGGTCATCCCTTCTCTTGTGGGACTTTTGATCTTTTTTTTTTTTGTCAGTGTTCCATTTTTTGGGGTCTGCAGGTAGTATTTGGGGCCTGAGTGGGTTAAGGTGTGCTTCATCTAAGAAGGAGAGCGACTACCCTGTCTTGGCTTTTGTGAGGCGTTGGGAAGATCTCACGCCATTTTGTTAACATGGAAGACTTCACTGCATGAAAAAATGATCTCCCTTAATATAAATAATAACTCACAATTAACAAAGACAACAACATAAAACACACATTAAAGCACATAGTGATACTTAAACACACATACACACTCTTTGGCACCCCACATTCACACCGATGATCCTGTAAGGTGCCCAGCACTGTGGACCCACAAAGTTACATGTGTACTGACACACACACACACACAAGTACATACAGTATGTCCATACACACACACACACACCAGTCATTGTGCTGCACAGCTTCATAGACACACACACACATTTCTGCACACTGACTGACACACACACCAGTCATCCAAAGAGGTTCACAGCCCTGTGGACATGCGCTGACACACATAATCACACACACACACACAGATAAGTGTAAGTACCCCCAAAAACACACACTCAAACACAAGTCTTCCAGTGTGGTGCACAAATATTCACACAGACCAACAAGCACATGTGCCAGTTCATTCACTCACACCCAAACAGGCACCTGCTGGCACACACACATACTCACCTTCTAAGGCTTGAGGAGCCAGGTCCCCACACATATGCATATACACACACACACGCACACACACTTCAAATGTAAGTCTTCCAGTGTGATGCACAGGTATTCAGGCAGACCAACAAGCACATGTGCCAGCTCACTCACTCACGCCCATTTGGGCACCTGCTGGCACACACACACACACACTCACCTTGTTAACTTAGTCTTGAGGGGCCAGGTCCACAGAAATACACACACTCACACACATACAGTCACACCCTGACGCACACTTCAAGTGGTCAAGCCCACGTGGCGCCCCCTGCAGGTTGCTCACTGACCCTGGCATCTCTCGCTTCGGCATCCCAGGCATCCCGCTCGGCCTCATCTGCTTCTGGCAGGTCACCGTGTCTCCATTCCTCTGCCACGTCACACTTGAGTGCCTGTGAAGATCGGCAAAAGACGTCAGCGTCCACCTCTGAAAGTCCTTGAGTGGTGACGTCACGCCAGGCTCTCTGCTTCTCCATTTTCTTCTGCTTATTAAATTTCTTTTTCTATTCCTTTGTCAGCAGCAGAAACTCAATTCCAACTCTAATCTGCAATTCTCAAATCCTTCAAATTAAAAGGAGGCCGGGTTTGGCCCCATCTGGCACACCGCACCATTCACATGACCTTAATAACTTCAGTGCCCATCCACCTGGTCTAGCATAAATGACGTCACAAGGATGCTTCCAATGGGCACAAAGTGCCACAAAAGCAATGAAGGAGCAAAAGACTCTCCCATTTGAACAGACAGTGGGCACGTTCAACCGTCCAAACCTGAGTTGGGAGGACTTGAGTAGTGCCAGCAATTGTAGATGGTGCTTTGCGTCCACCATGTAGGATGTGAAGGTAGCTTGACTGGCATCATCCCAGTGTCCACTACCCTGGTTCATCACCGTTGAACTCTTTGCCATTTCTCACCAACTCAAGGATATCCACCTGCCAACAGGCAGTGCACCCTTTTTTGAGGCCAACACCATCTCAGCAGTCTCTCCTGACCCCCGCTCCCTCACAGTTTGCCCCCTATCTTCAATGACCAGCATAGGCACCCTGGCACCCATGGCTAAGCCTTCAAGTCCACTGTCACCGACTTGAGATGCTCTCAGCTGCTATCACTGCCATATTTTCCCAGCACTGCCAGGCCCATTCAGGTGGGCTTCTAGTCAAACAGGCCGATGAGGGTCATTAGCGGACCACTAGGCCAGCAGTGCCTGCAGTGAGGGACTCAGCAGCAGTGGCGTAGCTGGGGGGGCAAGGGGGGGGACATCTGTCCCCAGGCGCAGCATCCAGGGGGCACCAAATTGATGTTAAATTCCCTTCCCCATTGCATTTTGACAAACAGGAGGGGGCACGAAATCTTCAGTTGTGCCTGGGCGCTGAACACCCTAGCTACGCCTCTGCTCAGCAGGTGACCCTTCTTCTATATCACTTGTGCCTTCCCAGCCTCTCTAAGGTTTGAGGGATAGAAAAGGCGCTATATAACATTGGAGGCCAGAAGATGAGTGGGCAGCAACCACAGGGCAATCGGCACCCTGGTGACACTCACTAACCTGACAGATAGCAACAAACTTGCTCAGAACAAACCGGAGCCCCCCCTACCTGGTACTTGGGGAACATTTTTTCTTGTATGTAAGAAGGCATGAAGGCAAACTTGGCTGGCGCTGGCTTCCAAAACATTCTAGATTCATTCAGATACAGAGAAACCTGTGGGAAGAAAAGAAGAATGTCTTTAGTCTGGAAAAAGGAAGATCAAATGTCTGTGGAAGAAGGGCACTTAAGCTCTGCAGAGTAAGAGATTGGCACCAGCACCAGTGCCCATAATGCCATGGATGAGAACATAACAAAGAAGCCAACAGCAGGCAGAGTGAGATGGCAAACTCATCGCCAGTCCTATCGAACATCAATGGTCAACAGTAGGAATTGGTCTCCAGATGTGACATGTCTGGCACTTTTTGGGCACCATGGAGGACTTGGTTTGGTTTTCTCTAGCTGCCAAGTAGTATCGGGCATATCCGGATCCTGCTCTTGCTTTCTCCTGTAGTCCCCGCTTGGGAACTGAAGACAGAAACGTGACTTACTAGCTGTGCTTGGCGCCCCCTGCAGGACGACTCCAGTCATGCATGTGGATGGGCTCCAGCATGCCAAAGAGAAAAAGTGAAGGGAGGCTGGCAGAGTCAGGACATGAACAAATGAGCCACCCATAAACAACACACACACACACTTAAAATGTATAAATGAGCCGTGAGTTCGAAGAGACACGTTAAGCCAGGGACCCACATACAGCCATGTCGTGTATCTGGACGAAGCGGACAGAAATCACACACCACCCACCCGCTGTCCCGTCAGCAGCACCCGCGGCCTCTCTACATAGTACTCGGCGATGCGCTGCCACTCGGCCAGGCTGCTAGTGGAAGGCTGCGGCAGGACCCTCACGCCGTCCTCCTTCCCAATTCCATACACGTCTGTGGCAGGAACTCCATCCTCCAGGAGTCTACAAAACAAGAGAAGAAACCCAAAAGGAAAAGTCAGCCATACATTAATAGGGTGGCTTCTAGTGACATCTAGTGGCCGAAGTGAAGAACTGCTGGGAAACTCCAGGTCACTGGAATGAGATTTTGTGCTTTGATTGGCTGCATTTCAACACAGCGCTTTAAAGCTGACGATTATTTGACAAGTGAAATAAAAACAAGAAATGTTATACTGCACGACTAGCTCATCGGTATTGTATATAGCGCCTTTCTCTCAAGGTGCTTTACGGGCTCACGGTTACAGTGTATTACGTCTACATGTGAAGTGGGGTACAGACGGGGTCGAACTGACCGCCTTGCGCTTTACAGCCCAGTGCCGTAGCCGCTGAGCCGCACCGCTTTGTGTAACGGAGGTGTTGTAAGACAAGTCTGGGGGATCTTTTATTTATTTCATTTTTGTGTTGGTTTTAATGGTTTTTAAACTCTGCCCGATGGCTTAACTAATACTTAACTACCTGCGATCGCTTGGGTTTAGTTCATGGCGGAGAAGGGGCGTAATAAACGAGCATCAGCTGGGGTTGCCACAGAATAAAAAAACAGAAGGTGGGTTAGTGCTGTGGAAGAGAAAAGAAAGGCAAACAAAAGGGAACGAGAAAGAAAAAGAGAAGTGCAACGTCTGAGGCAAGGGCTGGCTGGCTGGCTGGGGTTCAAATGGCTCACTTGACTTCAGTTTGTTTCTTTTTTATGTTAACATTGTAGGTTATTTAGTTCCTTTATGTCTGTGTGGCTTCTGCTGTGTCTCCTCGTGTTAAGTGGGTGTGCCACCAAGAGAATCACCGCCCTCTCCCCTATAAAGGCGGCAGTCCCCTGTGGTTCATTGGATGCACCAGCTGGGTGGCGAGCTCTCCTCTTATTTTTCGTGCTTTTCTTTGATCATTAACTGACTTTTCTGTAATCTTTTGCTATATTTATTAACTATGCCTAATGGTTTTAAACTCCAGCACTGTGTGGCGCACGTGAATACCTCTGATCACTTGTGTTTTAGCTAATTGTGACAAAACTAAAAAATAAAATGGAAGTGGGTTAGTGCTCAGGGAGAGAAAGGCAAGACAGACTGAGGGAACGAAAACGCAAAGAGAAGAAGCTATCGCTCGGCAGAGTTTAGCTTGACGAGTTCCCTGTGCTGACAAGAAACGACAGGCCACATTGGCTCTGTTGAGTTACGTGAAGGTTGGTGCCCATGACTGCGGGCACAGAGGCATCACAAGGGGCATTGGTATAGACAGTGGGAGGATACAGGGCAGGCTGTAAGAAGTTCTGGTGGGCTCAAGAAACAATCAACAAGGGGGCCTTGATGCCCTAACTGTGCAGTCCATACAGGAGCGAATCGCTTCAGGGGCACAAACTGTTAGGGGAGGGAGTGAATGAATGGAGAGGACCTACCCAGATAGATAGGGGGCAACAGAGAGCCCCAGTAATCTAACGATGGCCTCCTGTGGGCTCCTAAATGGGACAGATAACCCAAGGCTGGCCTGGTCCTTTAAGGAAGGGTTGGAAGTTGAGTCTGGTTCTCACCGGGGGCCACTATCTACCCATCTACCACATTACCTATCTATAATATAGTGCCTTACATATCTATCAATTATATAGTGCCTTTCATATCTATATATTATATAGTGCCTTCATATCTATCTATCTATCTCTCTATCTATCATACAGTGCCTTTCATATCTGTCTATAATATAATGCCTTTCACATTTATCAATCTATCTTTTATATAGTGCCTTTCATCCATCTATCTGTCTCTCATATAGTGCCTTTCATCCATCTATCTAGCTTATATAGTGCCTTTCATATCTGTCTGTCTATTATATAATTTTTTTCCTATCTATCTATCTATCTATCTATCATATAGTGCCTTATCTATCTATCTATCTATCTATCTATCTATCTATCTAAGGGAGCTCAGAGTCAGCAGGAATGGTGCTGGTGAGAGCTCACCTGGCCGGAGGAGGAGAGGACAAAGAAAGGGCAGAAGAACGTAAAAAGTAAGCAGGAGGTGCAAAAAAGTAGAGAAGTCAAGAGCCCCCTTGACAAGGCAGACCGCTCTGCCCCCGTTTATTTGTTGTTTCCCCTCGCCACCTCTTTGTGTTGAATGTGCCACTTTGTAATAATAAAGTCCCTTTCTTCAATAATCGACACATGAGACACATTTACCTTTGGATTAAAAGGAACATACGTGTCACGCTCTCCTAAGGACAAAGGGACCGCCGTGTGACCCTCACACTCAGCTCGGAGAACGCAAGTCTCGGCGAATTCACAAAGGCGCACCTGCTCAGATCAACGGGCGTCTTCAAGAAGCTCTCTGCTGCCATCTGCTGGAGGACACCGTCAGCCGCCAATTTGTGGTTCGACGCGTGTTGAATGCGTGAGGCGAACTGGAATGGCACAGGCAGCAGGTTAGGAGGAGAAGCGGTGCAAAGATGATGGATGGTTTTATACTCCTTGGACCTGGACAGAAAAGACATCAACCAATGTTAACAAAGTCGTACATTTTCGGCACACAAGACAACGGGAGGTCATTAATGAAAATGCTACCAGTTCACACGTGCAGATTTCTGTGGATTTCTCCGGGGGGGTGGAGGGGTTTTAGAGCACCGGGCTGAAAGGGGCAACCAATCCTGGACGGTTTGGTGTGTCAGTACATGCCAGGGCACACTTACAGTACTTCCACGGGTATTTTAGAAGAAATGTTTATCTGGAGATATGTGGACTCCGCTGTACGCTAATCCGCTAATCACATTTCGGGCTTTGTGGCGTTTATTTAGGCGCGCTGACTTTTCTTGGAATTGGTTTGTGTTTCACTTACCGCGCTCTCTGCCCGTGTGCTATTACCATGTTCTCTTGTAAATTTTATTTCACATACTGTGTTCCGGTTTTTCTTCTGTATCTCAAAGACGGATTTACCGTTAACTGGAGAATCTACGCTGTCCCGGTGTGAATGAGTATGCACACCCAGTGATCCTAATGCGGGTTTGTGGGTCACAACAGCAATCCATTTTTCCGTCAATCTATTTGGCGATTGCCGTTACCTGAAGGGTGCCATTGACTAAAGGTTAGGGACTCGGGCACGCTCACGGGCACGGGCTCGCGCTCTTTCCAGAATTTGCAACACCACCCGCCCCCATCCAATAGACACTGAGGGGTGGGGAGCGTGCTCCGGAAATCCAAAGGGATAAACCCCCAATTCAGGGATGTCGAACTCCAGTCCTGGAGGGCCGCAGTGGCTGCAGGTTTTCATTCTAACCATCTTCTTAATTAGTGACCAGTTTTTGATGCTAATTAACTTCTTTAGCCTTAGCTTTAATTAACTTGACTCAGGCCCCTTAGCTGCTTTTTCCTTAATTAGCAGCCAGACAGTAATGAGACATAAAACAAGCAGGACATGACCAGCTCACCTGTACCCATCGAACAAAATCTGAAAATAAAGATGAAGGTCTCAGTAAGGTTGATCCCTCCGGTTACCAAAACATTTTAGGAGTTCTTGGATAAAACAGAATATCAGCCATTTTGGAAATGTCTGCTGTGGCAAAAAGAGAGCAGCAACAAGCCATGGAATTGAATAACATGTTTAATTAACAACACGAATCAGCTTCTTATTAAGGAGCTGGTTGGAGTTTGAAGCCCCAATTTAGTTGGTCATGTATCTGTTGGCTCGTTTCATGTCTCATTTCTGTTTGGCTGTCATTTAATGAAGCAAAGAATCAACTCAGAAGACTTAATCCTTAAAAACAGGGCTATTAAAATAGAGGGAAAAGGAGTTAATTAGCAGTGAAAACTGGACACTGATTAGGAAAAGGGTTAGAAAGAAAACCTGCACCCACTGCGGCCCTCCAGGCCTGGAGTTTGACACCTGTGCCCCTATTAGACCCCCCCAACCCCCATTGCTCCCCCAAGTCTAATGCTGAATTTGCATGATATGGATATGAATGAGAAGGTTAGGGTTGTGTGGTGCCATTTATGTAACGGGCGCGGGACCTTCCTGAACCCACAGTCCGCGTTAATGAAACCCGTCGCCGGCCCGGTTTGGGCAAAGACGTGGGCTCTGTATGGACTTGGCCCACTTCTGACGTTTCTTATCCTGTTTATCCATGCAGGGCACGGCCGCTGGACATCCATCCATCCATTTTCTAACCCGCTGAATCCGAACAGGGTCACGGGGGTCCGCTGGAGACAGCTGATGTTCATTTGCATCAGGGGCGTTATACGATGGCTGACCCTGCTAAAGAACGCCATGGCCATCTGCCACCCACTGAGCACAAGCACTCACCAAAGTCCAAATGTTTGTGTGTAATAAATTGAGCTTCTGCAACATTGGAATTTCCCCAAATACAGACCAATAAAGATTATCCAATCTTATCCAATCTGAAGGCCCTATCAGGTTCCTCTTTGAAGACGGTGAGGGCTGGCGGGTGAAGTGACTCAAACCTCATTTCATGTCGTGCCATTTTTTTTTTATTCAGTTTGACCAGAAGACCCCCAACATGCGGTGCCTTCATTTTTGTGATTGCACAAAGCGACTGGTGGCGCTCTTATTTACTATGTGACATCTTGTCCACTAGGGGGCAGCATCAGTCAATAGAAAAGACTTTTGTCCTGCCTGTCACTTTTCTTTCCTTTCTTTTTTTTTTTTGTTGCTAAGAAATTGTTAATGAAACTGAGCAACAAGAAAAGAACAGAAGCCGTTTTAAAACATCTCACAATTCTATTCAACTCAGTTTCTCTTTCTCGTAATTATATATCTGTCTTATGTAAGCGTGCCTTATTGGTGTGTGTGTGTGTGTGTGTACTCTTCTCCATTATTTTTCTTCTCTAATTTTAATTTGTTTGTCTTTGCAGGTATCTTCTTATTACTTTGAGCTCCATTGTTTATATGAAAATATGCCATAGACGTAAATGTTATAAAAAAAGAAAATTCTGGTTTGTTAAGTTTGACTTGATGGTATGGAATGTTGTCTTCTTCAAATATAATAAATTAAATTAAAAAAAAAAAAAAATCGTGGGGTAGGAGGAGACGGTTGACAGGCCCTGGACTGGGTGATTGGCGCAGCTGGCATCCATTCTCACACACGTGTCTTTAGGATGTGTGAAGAGACCCGCCGCATGCCCTTGCATTGAGACAGTGAGGGGACGAGGATTTAAACCCACTGGGCCGGCGTGCCATGCCTTTTCTTGCACCCCCCATCTGAAAGGCTCTCTAATTTGCATCGGAGTTGACCGTCCATTTTTGACGACTTCCTTGCTGCCTCATGGCGGCCCGTCCTTTGCTGCTCAGAGCCATTGTGCTTGAAGGCATTCGTGGCTCCACTATGGCGACCTTGGTGCCCCTCCATCTTGACACAGAGCCCCATGAATGAGACATCGGATGGTCAGACTACACACTCAGTGAGAAAGGTGCCGAATAGAATATTCAGGGGGTTCACTGGGGTGCCCCTCTAGGAGGGCAGAGCCTGGACACGCTGGAGGGATTTGACCTGAGAGCTAATGGGGGTGCCTGGTGTGCTGTATTCGGTGTTATGGATAAAGGAGGTCTTTGGACGAAGGAGTGGGCTACGCCTGTGCTGCTATCGACGCCCTCCCTCCCTCACCCAAATCTGGATGCCAGGTGGAAGGAGCGTCCGTGTGCCCTCCAGTCTCTCTGGGCTCTGATGGGAATGGAAAATATCAGCTGATCAGCCCCTCATAAAGGTTTTGACCCCCTTTGTCACTTTCCTGCCTCTCAGTCCACACTTCCACGTGGTCTCCTCATCAGGACTGGCAGTAATGTGGTAAAGAATAACCCCCCTGCTGTATTCCGATGGCATTGCCCACTGGTATCGTGTTACGCTTTCAATTCTTTTTAATAAGGATGTGATTACAAAGAAAGAAATTTATTGGGGGGCAGCACAGTGGGTAGCGCTGCTGCCTCACAGTTAGGAGACCCGGGTTCACTTCCTGCGTGGAGTTTGCATGTTGTCCGCATGGGTTTCCTCCCACAGTCCAAAGACATGCAGGTTATCAGCACTGGCAATCCTAAATTGGCCCTAGTGTGTGCTTGGTGTGTGTGTGCCCTGCGGTGGGCTGGCGCCCTGCCCGGGGTTTGTTTCCTGCCTTGTGCCGTGTGTTAGCTGGGATTGGCTCCAGCAGACCCCCGTGACCCTCTAGTTAGGATTTAGCGGGTTGGATAATGGATGGATGGATGGAATATTATTGTCTCGTCACGTTACGTGCACTAAAAATGATTTCTAGGCCACCGCGTCATTTAAAATTCAGACTTACTTGATTTTGGGGGTCCACGTTCCTAGAAATGATACTTGTGACTCTGGGGGTCTTCTGCCCGACTTCACGTGGGTTGAGGCAGGAACTCCTGTAACGTGGATGAGCTCAGAATAGGAAACCTGAAGGGGAGAAGAAAAGAGAAAACTTACAAGAAGTGCCTCATGATGGCGCCAGAGATTCCACAAAAGTGAGTGACGCGGACTCGGCCAGCCGAACGACCAAAGGACTCGTTGTGAAGTCGTTGGTAGGAAAAGATTTAATGGGGTCGTCCAAAATGGACAGCCAGATAAAAAAAAATGAGGCAAAGATCAACACCGCAAGATCACAAGAAACCAACAATGGAGTCAAATGAGGGGATTACAAGCCAAGGAAGACTTTGGTGAAGGCTTACAGGACAGTAGTGGGGACTCACCTGGAGAACTCTATGCAGGTTTGGTCTCCATATTACAAAAAGAGACATAGCAGCACCAGAGAAAGTCCAGGGAAGAGCTATGTATTCCACAGAGGTGAACGATACGGACTCGGCCAACAGTACTCGTACGTTTTATTATGGCACACACCAAAGATCTTGTCAGGAAGTCATTGGTAGGTAAAGAGTTAATGGAGTTGTCCATACTGGACAGTCAAAAAAAAAAATAAAAGAGCCAAAGGTCAACACTGGGAGACCTCAAGAATCCAACAACAACGTCAAGTGAGGGGATTGCAAGCCAAGGAGGTTAGAGTGAAGCTTTATGACACACCAGTGAGGCCACCTGGAGTACTGCATGAAGTTTTGGTCTCCATATTAGAAAAAAGAGACATAGCAGCACTTGAGAAAGTCCAGGGGATAGCAATGGAGTCAACAGAGGTGAACGATACGGACTCGGCCAACCTTACATTTTACTATGTGTCACAGGAGGCTGGGGGTCAAACCCAGCCGGGACACCTGGAAGGACCGGGAGGTGGTCTATATGTCCCACGGGCCATAAGGGGGCAACCGCTCTGGATGATGAGGGGACCACGGGGATGGAGCAAGGAGGCTGAAACCCACTGGGGCCCATGCCCACCGTTAGGGGGCGCCCCGAGAGTCATGAAGCCCAGGAGATCGACACTTCTGCCACACCTGGGAAAGTGGAGGGAAGACCTGCCAGGGACACCCAGAGTGCTTCCAGGTGCAAAGGCAGCACTTCCACCACACCAGGAAGTGCTGCCGGAAGAACGTCATCAAGCACCTGGAGCACATCCGGGTGGAAATAAAAGGGGCCGCCTTTCTACAGTCGAGGAGCGGGAGCAGGACGAAGCTCCCGTGAGGAGAGGAAAGGCGGCCCACGGACATTGAGAGAAAGGCAGGCCTGTGTGGAGGGTGATTGGTGCTGGGAGCACTGTGTGTTGTGTGGGACTTTATTTAGTGTAATAAACGTGTGTTTTATAAAGAAGTGGTGTTTGTCTGATGGTGTTCGGACCCGTGGTCACATATGGCAAGTGCCAAAGATCTCATTATGAAGTGGTTGGTAAGTAAAGAGTTAATATATATAAATGGTTGTGGCTAGGAATACATACAGGACAGTGAGGAGGGTCCTGCCCCGTCCTGCCCCGCCCCATCCTGCCCCGCCCAGCTCTCTACCCCTGACGTCACTCTCCGCCTTCCCTCGGCCCGCAGCCTCTGTCTCAGATTCATGCGAATATATCGCTCCAGCAAGCAAACTCTGATAGTCAGTGCGACGAGAGAAGTCGCAAAATCAACTGGAATGTACAAGGAAATTCTAAATCCGTTAAGTAGTCCTCTCGGGAAAAGTGGACAGACAGAGAGATAGACGTTGGATTTTATATACAGATATACATATATATATATATTGTCAGGGATGCCAGGGGCAACGACCCGGCCGGGATGCCGTGAGGGACCGGAAGAGGGTCAAGGCCCACCCTGGATCACGTGGGGGCCGCGTTCCTGGTTGCTCTGGGGGCCACGGGTTGAGGGCATGGAAGCCCCACCCTGTAGGGGCCCGTGGTCACCGCCAGGAGGCGCCCCAATGCCTTGGGGACCTGTTACCTCAGCACTTCCGCCACACCAGGAAGTGCTGGGGGGAAGAATAAGGACGATACCCGGAGAGCTGCCGGGAGAACAGCTGGCACTTCCGCCATGCTGGGCCGTGGCCAACGGGGGAGTGTCAGAAATACCTGGAGCTCATACCGGGTCATGTATAAAAGGGGCCGTCTCCATTCATTCAGGGCAGAAGTCGAGTGGAAGGAGGACAAGGCAAGAGGAGAGAGTGGATGCGGCCCGAAGAAGAGGCATTTGTGGCCAGGACTGTGTTTGGGGTGTTTTGTGCACTAGTGGACTGGGTCTGAGTGACCATTTAACTGTAAATAAACACGTGTGGTGGTTGAAGAACAACATGTCCGCCTGTCTGTGTCCGGGTCGGCTCCACAATATATACACATATATAAATTACTAGCTGTATAAGCTCATGGATTCTGACTCTTCAATCAATCAATCTCCTTGATTGTGTATTAGCGGCTAAGTGAGTTTCTCTCTTTTCTTGCCAGTTTCACTTTGGCGACATGCTGTAGTCTCGCATTTCCGGGCCAGACAGACAGACACACACACTTACACGCATAGACATTTATATATAAGATATATATATATAAAAAGTAGGATTTTCTTATGGTGAGAACTATGGGATGGAATAAGAGAGTCATACAATAGGTGCTATTGGAAAAAAAAAATAGCACCTCACGCTAAGGACTGTGGGGTGGAATGAAGGGGGAGTCCCTGATGCTAAGAGCTGTGGTTGAAATCGTGACCTTCTTACAGTGAGGACAATTGAACAGAAATGGAATGAGACCATCTATGGGGTGGCATGGGACCCTCTCACACTAGAGACCACCGCATGACCATCCCAGGACATACATGTTTAAATGTGGTTACTATGGTTACATGCCACCTGATCACTGATGGGTCCTGAAAGACAAGTGCAGTGTCTTGTGGCTCACGATGAAGACAGCATCTGATTCTTTAACAATTGAATGAAGAGGCGCATGAGCATAAAAACAGTCACCTGTCATAACGTAACCTGTAATTGTGACAGTTTATAGTTTACATCAGTAACCTTCACCACCAGCAGATGGCAATGCTGCCAAAGGCATCACTTTTATAATGAGCACTCAGCTCAAACATGGCGCACTAGCAGATGGAGGAGGAGGAGGAGGAGGAAGTTGGGAATTGCACTGATCGAGTGTGTTGCTGCGCCCACCACACAACCCCCAGGACAAGCGCTAACATCGTCTCCAAGTCGAAGGAGGATGCGAATGACAGTCGTTCTTGTTGGTGTGCTGCTCAGTCTCCTCGTGGACCTTCCTTTGCCTTTCATTTCTCTTAGGTCAGTGTTAGGACTCAGCAGTTTAAGGGTTTAAGGTGTGCCATGGAGAAGGAGTTACATGGCGGCTCAGTCATTGGCTTCCCTCGGATGGCCACAGTAGACCGGGCTGCGTGAGAGTTTGATCAGAACACTTGAGATGCAAAGGACAGTCACTCTTGTCCAATCATGTATGAGGGGGAGGGGTCACCGTGACCTTCTACCATTTAGAAATGGGCGGGGCTTACCTAAGATTTCACTGGCTAAAGTGAGACCTCTTGATGGAGACCTGGCCAATGAAGAAGATTTGCAATTCTGGGAGCCCATTTTGGAACTGCCGTTGTGCCAGCTGGACCTTAAAGCGCCATCACCATAAAGTCCCACACCACGTAAGTCCTAACAACTTCCAAAAGTACTTCCAAAAAATGCCCACTAGAGGGGGATGTCACCATCAAACCCCTGGCTAGTAAGGGCAAGTACTGAATCTTTATAAAATAAAAAGTTCATTCTCAAAAAATGCTCTGCAGTAACAATGAAGCTCCGTGAAGCACAAGAAACGAAGGAACTGCACAAAAAGCACAAAGACGAACCAATGAAGCAAAGTCCCAATCCAGAAATCCGGAAATGTAGTCAAATGCAGAGCATGAAGGTCAAAAATACAGCAAAGGCACAGCAAAAACACAAATAGCTCACCAACTCCGAGCGCATTCGGACCCCCTGGATTTATAGCACAGAGGGCAGTGCCTGGTGGTGATTGGCAGGTACCCCCGCCTCTTGGGCGACCACCCACAAAACACATGGAATATAACACAGACAAAGCCAAAAATAATGACTAATGCACTTAAACATAACTCCAAAAAATGAACAAAAGAGACATCAAGCATGAATTTGGACCCCAGACCCTGGCTGAGACTTGACACCTGATATTGCCAGGACCCCAATTGGGCATACTGGCACTTCCAAAAACAGTATCAGGTGCTCAAATCAGACACACACGTCACACGCCACTTGCTCGTGCAGCCCCTTGAAGCCGGCAGTGTGTCAGGGTCTCCTATTTTTGGTATCTGTTTAGCGTGGGCTTTATCCCCTTCGGTTTCATTTTATTTCGATTTTGATTTGGCCAGTGATTTTGTCGCCATTTTGACGCTTCTACTGTTGGTTCCCGTTGCTAGCACCGTCCTGGGGTGGGCGTGTCCTCAGAGGTCACGACCTGTCGATCACAACACAAAGGGATAAAAGGGGTCATCCAGGGATTCTGCTTCCCCATCCGACTACATGGATCCCTAAACTCTTCAAACCTTTCAGAAAAATGTCTTTGTTTTGTTTTTTTGGCCTTTGAACTCTCTGCACTCATTCTGGCTTCTCTGTCTCCCGAATCCCCCCAACTGCCCCCCATACAGGTATTGTAATTTGGTGATGTTCTGAAATGACTTGTATTACATTTTAATACATCACACAGCCCAACAGCTGACGCCCCTAGCCCCGCCTCTTGATACTGATTGGTCATTTGTCACGAGTAATGCGAGGTCTTTAATCGAAATGGATTAAACTCGGAGCAGCTGCTAACTGAAATGTTTGCTTTGCTTTTAAGCTACGACAAGCAATTTGTGGACATGAGTGAAAATACAATTATTACGCATAAATTGCGTGCCATGTAAAAAGAAATCAATCTGTTTTTAATTATGACGCAATAAAACCACAGCAAAATGAAATGTAATGCAACGCATATGCATGTGGCACAACATAATGCCACATGAGGGCACCAGACAATCATCAGGTATGGAATAACACCCTGGGACAGGAGAGGGCGCCAAAGCTCACCGTATCTTCTCTTTTCTCTTCCCTAAGCCCAGAGAAACTGCCCATGGAGGGCAACCCCGCCACGCCCCCTCACAAGTAAACCACGCCCCTTAAGGTCAGGACAGTAAAAAGCTGACAGCTTGTCGGAGGACGGCGTCTCAGTTGACGGAACTTTGTCCCGAATAGAAAAGCTTCCTGACGCTGACCCATTGAGGTTAAAGTGGCATATATTAAGTGCCACCGCATGCTTCTTTGTGTTCTGCACTAAATGGGGTGGTCCGGTTGGCACCCCAAATATTCTTAGTTCTCCGGATTCTTACTCACCGGCTCCGCCATCCACAGTCATTATGATGCTGGTCTGCATGTTTAATCCTGACACAAATCGTCTCCCCATGGTTTCCCACTACAATTTTGGCCTCGACTGTTTCCTGATCCTTTCACTATTAGCTGGGATGGAGGAGGAGCAGCTCACCTGTGAGGGAAGCGCCATAATCCGGGCGAGCTCTTCGGTGGTAAGCAGGTCCTCGTCAAGGCAAGCAGACAGCAGTGGTCTCTTCTCAGGTGGGCTGTCCTCGTCTTCTTGAAAATGCGGTTCAAGGAGCTGTCCAGTGGATGTCATGGAAATCTGCGCCTGCAATAAGAACAGAAGCACACGATTAAAACTCTCGCTTCCTATACGGATATGCAACCTAGTGCAGGCAACAAAGTCCCACCATCTTCATGCCAACGCAATATGTCACCGCCTAGTGGACGAAGATGGAAGAACAACCCATAGCCGTGGATGACGACGACGACTCCTGGACCCTGCATGGCGGCTGCTCAGTGCCCGTCTCTCTCTCTCTCTCTCCATTTCACATCCTCACCCAGACAGGCTGACCCTGAGCTCGGGTCCAGCAAATCAACGAATGACAGCTTAGGCGACTGAGCTAAACGGGGGTCCACACACTCAAATGAGCAAGTGGGCTTCTGAGGGTCTCACAATCCACCCTGGCTCCTCTCCGCCAGTATGAGGCTGTCATCTCTGCCACTAGGTGTCAGTGTGCACATCTCCGCTTTAACCCTTAAACCGCCACATACTTGAGGGGGGGGGTTAATGCGCACCATGCGCAACTAATACTTTTTTGCTGGATTTTTTTAAGGAAACGTCACAATTCACCAAGAGAAAGTGAAATTTGAATGGATCACATATTTTTTCCATTTAAAGAACATCACAAATACTGCAACACTGATCATTAAAACTATAAAAAAACAACCTATTATGATACGTACAAGGTGCGACTGACGCCATTGATGAATTTCAGTAAATCACTGCGCTTGAACTGGCTGCACGCAAGCACACAGAGGTAAACGCTGACGCTGGCAGACTAGTCTAGTGCAGCGGCTCAATCCTGATTGGCTAGGGGGCGCCAGTGGTCATGAGGGGGCTGCTCAACAATTAAATGGCACGGACTGATCAGCTCTGGTGTGCTGGCAAATTGAACTGGCAACTATAGCCAGTGTAAGACTGACGCTATATAGCGCCTGACCCGACACAGATTGGACACGGGAGGCACGTGTAAAATAAAACAAATACTTTTATTTTTCTTTGTCTGTGGGCTACGCCTTCCCCGTACCCACAGACACAACACAGTCCCAAGCACACAAGTAACACAAGGACTTTCTCTTCCTCCTTGGCACCACCACTCCTCCCAGGCAACCTTGTCCTCCTCCGCCCGACTCTGGCCACTGAGTGGTGGATGCTGGCTCCTTTTATAGTTCACCCGGAAGTGCTCCAGGTGCTTGACCCCTGAGTTCCAGCTGCACTTCCGGGTGTGAGGATTATGTTGCCCATACGGGCTCAGGAGTCCCAAACACAGCGCCCCCTGGCAGTGCCTGCGGGACCCAAAAGGGCTGCACCCAACTCCAGTTCCCAGGATGCCCTGCGGGAACCCGAGGCACTGCACCACCCCAGAAAGGCGGCCATCTAGCGTTCAGGGGGAGGTATTGCAGTGTCCAGGGCTGCTCCCCCTGAATATCGCGTGCAGGGGCGTCCCGACTGGGTATGGACGCCAGCCGCCTGTCACACCAGTTATGGGGGTTTAAGGGTTAACACAAATCTGGTTCATCAATACTGCCACCCAGTGGTCACCGCTATTGCAATCTGCCTGCTGACAGATCTCAAGTAGGAGGGCAGGACTCAAAAATAAAAGCCACGATGGAGCATAAAGCTTAGGCCTCACCACTTCGAATCAGCCTGGCCCCAAACTCTAGTGTCCCAAAAATACATAAATAAATAAATAAATAAATAAATAATGGGGTAAATAAAGGGTTATGGAGTACAAAATAATGTTACAGGGGAGAGAGGAAACACAGTAAGAACTTTTGGCCTATGAAAAAAGAAATCTTTAAACAGTTTAACTCTTTTAGGGCTAATTATATTTCTTCCCCCTTTTGTTCCAGGGCTGAAGGTTTTTCAAATAAACTTAAAAAAAAAAAAAAAAGTATGAACGCAATAGTTTCATACATAAATTAACATAAAACACTTATTTATAACAAACGTCACCCTCTACAGTATATGAATTCACATGCTTATTACATACTTATTACTTACCGTATCTACTCGTGTTTAAGTCCTCCCATGGATATGTCGGCCTTGATTTTATCGTATAATTCCTGGTATTTTATAATGTCGGTCACATAACTCGAATGTGGAAAACTCGAGCTATTGGTCCCAGAGATTACGATATGCTAACGCCCACCTGAGAAATCGCCACGGGGCAGACAGCCTTTTTGTTTTCTATGTATTGTGCCTACGTGACCACACGGTGATACCCAAACTCTTCTGAAGCGACGTGTCTGAGAAACTGGTGTGAGATCGATCGGAGGAAGTAAGAAGATGTAAAAAAAGAAAATGACAAATGTCGTATTTTTGAACGGGCGTATAAGTCGGGGTCTGATTTTATGATCGATTTTTTCAGGTTTCAAGACCCGACTTATACCTGAGTAAATACACAGTACTTATTACATACCTGCTTGTCTCATCCCACATAAACGGAAAAGCACTTTCTGGAAAACAATAACCAGCTTGAAGTAGTCGAGTGGCTGCTAATGCGTAAATAGCTTTTTTGACCCACCACACAAGAAAACAACGGCGTCTGCCGTCCCACCCTGCCAGGGTCTTTCTGAAGGCCTGTCTGTCTTCAATTACGGGCTGCTCGTCTGCCTAATGCCCCCATCTTGCCCCTCCCTTTAAATACTTGCTGCCTGTCCTGTTGTTTCTGGTCCAATGTAAAGACTGAAGGTGGCCCCGTCCCCCGAGGCTCCACATAAAGGAGACAGGGCAGTAAACATGGCCGACTAACACCCACATTTTTAACAAAATACAGAAATGCAAAGCAATTGATAACCAACGCAATATTCAATCTTCCGTCCCACTCATCTTGTGGTTCAGTTTTGAAGAAATCAAACAGAAATTGACGTGACATTACCAAGTCCAGGGAGTCGAGGACTTGAGTCAGCTCCTCCATTTTATCTGGTTTGCTCTTCTTCATCTTCCTGCTGCATTAGAAACGCGTGCCTCCCGCAGATCGATGTCTGTGTCGTCCTGCCAGGCGGCGTGTCAGCTGGGGACCGATCAGCTGATGCAAGTACCCGACTGTCGTTTTCGATCTCCAGATTGCGTACATCAAAATAGGAGATCGATAAGTCAGAGTCCGATTCGGCAGTAATGCACAATAAAGAATACGCACAGAGAGTTTGGCTTTGCGCATTCGCATGTCTCTCTCGCCCGATGTCGATGCCATCCTAGGTGTTGGTGACTCTGCGTTACTCCTACACAAGTTAGGGATTCAACGTCAAATCGACGAGTCAAACAGTCCACCTAGTAAAGCGACCGTAACGTAACGTTACAAGTTTTATTGACGTTGACAGATTTTATTTTTCACCCTCTGCCCCGATTGTCATCTTTAGTCGACATCGGCCCTCAACCCCTTGCATCGCCGAAAAGTTGACATGCGCCCTAAAAGGGTTATTTGATAAATTTTACAAAAACGAAGTAATGAGATGCCAAGACAAAATGGCACCTTTGATCGGCTAACTCAAAAGTTTGAAATATGCCTGAGTTGTCTCGTCAGCTTGCATATTGTAATCGGTTCAGTTAGCCAATCAGAGGCGTCGTTTTGCTTGATGTCTCATGGCTAACCCGGTACAACATCCTCCTACTACAAACAAGGAAGAAAAGATAGCAATAAAAGAAACAGAGACGTGCAAACGTGAAAATGAGAAAAGCCAATCGAAATCCAGCAGCAGTGCCTTAGAGCGAAACCCACGGAGAAAATGCGGAACGCGGGAGAACAACCTCAGTGCCGGAGTCCACTCTGCCTGAAAGGTGGAAGAAGAGCAGGAGGTGAAACGTCGTCAAAACCGGAGAGAAGACCTGCTGCACCAAAGCCGACTCGCTCATCAGAAATCACAGCCAGAGGGGAAAAAACGAAAGTTCAGAAAGCAGAAATTCGAGAAAGAAATTTGCCCAAAGTTTGTTGGAGTTTTATGTTATCCAAATCACGGATATGAATGAGTCGTCATGCTGGTATTGCAGAGGGCACACTAGTGATGTACGATGCGGTGCCATTTGAAACCACGTTCCTTTTCAACCTTGTAATGGGGATGAGAACATGGCAGTGCCAACTTGGCAAAAGAAAATAGCGCTGTGGCACAATGAAACAAATAAACAATCAGGACGGTGATCAGGAAGATTAGACGGCAAAGGCAACTGCACAGAAATGTACCCAACAGAAAGAAACCTACATCCCCAATGTATGCTCTTGTCCCGAAAAATTATTTCTAAGAGAAAAAATTCTCAAAGTGAGGGACTGTGAGCACCCAGCCCAATGTAAAGGCTAAAGGTGGCCCTGTCCCCTGTGGCTCAACATAAAGAGAAAGGACAGAAAACTAAAACACCACACATTAGTACCATAATACAGTCAAAGAGACGGAATGGCCCCTCGTGGCCGGTGGCCCGGCGCCACTCACATAAAGCTTGGTAGTGAGTGACACGAACAGGTGACACAAATGTAGTGAAAGACCTCAAACGTCCCCAGGACCTTCACTGACCTGCCTAGAGATAGGCCCCACCCCAGGCAGCCTGGCCTCAAACTCCACAGACAGGCTTCAGCCTGCCCTGCTAGGCCCAAAATGGGGAAACTGGGCAAGCTCAGTAAATATGATTTAAATATTCCAAATACACAAATGGATATAACGTCAAACCTCTGGCTTGAGAGACAAATCCAATGAAGAAAAATGTGTTAAAATAACAAAAAGAAGCAAATAAGGTAAAACAGGAAAAAAAGAGCAAACAACCAGGCAATAGGAGGTTTGGCTAAAATGGATAACAAGTGCAACTTGTTCTCTAAAGACAATGCAACAAAGTCCAGCAGAAGATCAAACGGTGCACTTAGAAAAACAGCGACTTACAACAATGAACCTGAGTATACAGGCAGGGGGCGGTCCCAACAGCAGTGATGTCATGATGGCCCCGCCTCAAAAAAGAATTATACGAACATACACAATACAAAAATACTACATAATAAATAAACAATACTTACATAGTGACAAAAAACATATGACGGTAATAATTCAAAAATCACAATAAAATGAAAAGAAAAACAAAGCCAGGAAATAAACTTACCACATCTGAGGAGAAAAGCCTCGGCGGCACTCCTTCTGATGGACCAGCGTTCATGGCCTCCTGTGATGCCAGCTCACTACGTTCACTCTTTACTGCACTCAACAGCTCCACCTTCAGGAGTGGAAGGGAAAAAGGAAACACAAAGTTATGGCTTATCTCGGTGTGGGGTCTTCGAAAACACCCAGGGAAGTCGGATGGAATCCCACCAGCCTGCCCAGCAGAGGTGCATCAAAAGGCAGCCTACCTTCCACTTGAGTGGCCGGCGTTGGCTTACACTGGGCAAAGATGCACTTCATTCTTAAATTTAAAACTATATTTTGTAATGTCCCAGATACTCTTATCTATCTATTTATCTATCTGTCTATCCTGCCCACTATACTAAAATTAATATCTATCTGTTATATAGTGCCTTTCACATCTATCTATCTCATGAAAGGCCCTTTATATCTATTAGTACAACTGTGTTATCTTTTCTCATGCCATTAATTTCTACCTTTCTCTCTAGCTCTGTCTGTTAACTTGTGTGTCCATCTTTAGATGGCCCCCTCCATCGGACTGAAGGGTCCCTAACTGATTGCCACATTTGTGCTGCTCCTGAAGCTTTTCTGTACTTTAATGCATGCCATTTGCTTTCCTTTAGCTCCCATGCCAAGGAGAATTTCTGCCAATGTCCTTAGTGCCTTTCCTATCTATCTATCTATCTATTATATAGTGCCTTTCATATCTATCTATCTATCTATCTATCTATCTATCCATCCAATATCCTACTCTCATTATCCTAACTACAGGGTCACGGGGGTCTTCTGGAGCCAGTCCTAGCCAACACAGGGCGCATGGCAGGAAACAAACCCTGGGCAGGGCACCAGTCCACCACAGATCTAACTATCTATCTATCTATTATATAGTGCCTTTCACATCTATCTTTCTATCTATCTAAAACACATTCCACAAGGGAGAGGACTACAGTCAACCCCTGGCTTGTGCATAGCAACACCACACAAATTCTTTATAACGGAGGATATATTGAATGAAAAGGGAAAAAAGCAAAGCAAAAAAGTTTAAAAGTGCCAAAAAAGAATAAAAAAAAAGACTTGACTGAAAGGCAATCACGTTTATTTCGTTCCGGGTGGCTCTTCTAGCTGAGGATCAAACTAATTTTTGATGCCCTTTTTGTTCATTTTTGATTTCCTTTGTTTATGCTAATATTGTTGGTCATTTGGATTTCTGTGTCAATGAATCTTTTTTGTATGTGCCATGTGTTTAGTTGGTGGTCCCCCAAGAGGTTGGGTCACCTGCCCGTCATCACCACGGAACAGCATTCAGCCCTATAAAGGCTGAGGAAAGCCAGAGGTCCTTTGCGGTTCATTGAATACGTTGCTATTAGTGAGTTTGTGAGATTTCGATTCCTGATTATTCACTTTTTTTTTGTGAATGTACTGGATTTTGAACCATCTCTGCTTTTTTGACCATTTTTAGATTTCATGATTTGGGACACCGTTTGCCTTTGTTCCTTGAGGCAACTCCTTTTGCCTCTTCTGTTCAACAAAGCTTATTTTGTGCCTTAGAGTATTTTTAGTGAAAATATTTTTTTTTATTTATAGAGATCTTTCCTTGCCTTTTTTGTGACTAGCAGAGGTTTAATGGTTCCCCCTCTAGTGGTCATTTTGAGCATTTCTCTTGGGACTGTGGGTGGAAACTCTTTAGTTGATAACAAATCCAGCGTATAATAAGTTTCAAATCAAAATCCACAAGAGAAATTGTTGAGAACCAAACCAAAAATCTGAATATGTGACCCACCAAAATCCACCAGAGCAGTTTGAATGAACCGTATTGGACTACAATTCCCAGCCTGCCTTCATAGAGTTGGGGGCGGATACTTAATGGTGATGGACAGGTGGCCCCGCCTCTTGGGATCCACCCAGAAAGTAGAAGGAATATAAGAAAGCTGCAAACCACACCCAGATACTAAAGTAAATAATAATAACCAAATAGTATAAAATTAACAGATTAAACAAATAATAAATGAACAGAACAATATAACAAAAAACAGACATGAACAATGAATGATAAGGATGAAAAAAACAAAGAAGATTAAAGGAAGCACCTAAAGCATGAGCCTGGCTTGACAATAACAATTTTTAACTTGAATTCGACTAAAGCTCATCACATTTTCTTATCCTTCATTTTTTAGAACATTCTAGACGAGAACGAGCCTTTCATCCCCACAAAGCTCTCCAGTCCTATCCACTTAATTCTTCTAAAAAATAACATCAAGTCGAGTTTTGAAAGTCCCTAAAGTCTTACTGTCCACCACACTACTTGGTCGCTTATTCCAAGTGTCTGTCGTTCTTTGTGTAAAGAAAACTTCCTCATGTTTGTGTGAAATTTCCCCTTCACAAGTTTCCAGCTGTGTCCCCGTGTTCTTGATGAACTCATTTTAAAATACAAGTCTCGATCCACTGCACTAATTCACTTCATGACTTTAAACACTTCAGTCAGGTCTCCTCTTCATCTCCTTAAGGCTCAGCTCTTTTCATCTTTCCTCATCACTCATCCCCTGTAGCCCTGAATCAGCCTCGTCGCTCTTTCTCTGGACCACCTCTAGTGCTGTTATGTCTTTATGGAGACCCAAACATCACCCAGGACTCCAGATGAGGCCTCACCAGTGTGTTATAAAGCTGGAGCAGAACCTCCTGTGACTTGTACTCCCCACGTCAAGGCGTTATATAACCTGACACTCTGTGAGCCTTCTTAATGGCTTCTGGGCACTGTCTGGTAGTTGACATCAAAGAGTCCACTACAACTCCTAAGTCCTTCTCATAAGGGGGACTCTCGATTTTCAGACCCCCCATTGTGTATTTAAACCTCACATTTTTACTTCCTATGTGTAATTCTTTACATTTACTGACATTAAATTTCATCTGCCACAAATCTGCCCAAGCCTGTCTGCTGTCCAAGTCCTTCTGTGATGATATAACGGATTCCAAATTATCTGCTTATCTGCCTATCTTGGTTTCATATGCAAACTTAACCAGCTTGTTATTTACTGTATATTCCTCTCTAAATCATTTCTATATATTAATTATAGCAGCAGCCATAGCACTGCCCCCTGCTGGTCACCACTCTTAACATCGGCCAATTCTGATGAGGTTCCTCACACCATCACCCTCTGCTTCCTGTGTCTGAGCCAATTCTGCACCCATCTACACCCTGCACTCCCACCTCTTTTAGTTTGATGCCCACCCTCTCATGTGGCATCTTCTCAAATGCTTTCTAGAGGTCAAGATAAATTATCTCATCAGCTCCACTCTGGTCGTATCCTTTTGTTTCCTCCTCATAGAATTCCAGGATGTTGGTTACAACACAACCTCCCTCTTCTGACCTCGTGCTGACTGTTCCTAATATCTCCTGTCCTTGTCATGTGTTGCTCAATCTTATCCTTAGTAATTCCTTCCATTAATTTTCCTGTGATGCATGTTAAGCTTACTGGCCTACAGTTGCTTGGATCTGCCCTGTCACCCTTTTTACATAACGGGATGATATTTCCCATTTTCCAGTCCTTTGGAATCTCTCCAGTGTGCAGTGACTTCCCAAAAATATGTGTCAAGTGTTTCTATCCGCACTCGCTAACCTCCTTAAGAACTCGAGAGTAAATATGATCTGGTCCTGGCGATTTGTTTGATTTCAGCCTATTTAATCTCAGCAACTCTTCTCTCTCTACAATTTCCAAATCCCGTGGTACCTCCATTTACTTCTGGCAAACCGCTCCCATTTTCTACAGCTATCACCAATGAATGTACTTTCAAGTTCTAAATGAATGACGCTATATAAGTTAAATAAAGACCCCTCCTTTCAGCTACTGGAATAGAGGAGGGCTGCCCCCTAAAGGTAGAATGCTGGATTTGCAGATGCCAGTCTGGTTTGTTGACGTCCAGCGGGCCACTCTTATCATTTAGGGGTCTGCACAACACTAAATGGCTTTTTTGACCCAACACAAGTGAAAACAATGAGGTCTGCCGTCCCACCCTGCCTGGGTCTTACTGAAGGCCAGTTTGTCTTCTACTACGGGCTGCTCACCTGCCTGATGCCCCATCTTTCCCCTCTCTTTAAATACTTGCTGCCTGTCCTGCTGTTCATGGTCCTTTCTGATGGTCAAGGAGCACCATGCACTCAGCCAAATGTAAAGACTGAAGGTGGCCCCGTCCCCTGAGGCTCCACATAAAGGAGACAGGGCAGTAAACATGGCCGACTAACACCCACATTTTTAACAAAATACAGAAAGGCAAAGCAGTTGATAACCAATGCAATATTCAATCTTCTGTCCCACTCATCTTGTGGTTCAGCTTTGAAGTAATTGAACAAAAATTGACATGAAGTTACCGTGTCCGGGGAGCCGGGGACGAGTGTCAGCTCCTCCACTTTCGCATCTCTTTCGGGTTGCTCTTCTTCATCTTCCTGCTGCATTAGAAATGAGACGGGAGCGGGCGTTAAAACGTCATTGTGAGCGTCTGATGTGGCCCAGCATGGCACGAGGGCATTCTGGGATTCCATTAACTCCCTCATCTCCCCTCTCTCAGGCTCTAGCGGCCTGGCCGGACAGTAAACAACTGACTTTATACGCCGTCGGAGGCCCCCGCCGTCTCTGCCGGCCTCATTTTTCACTCTTATAATAACACTGGGAGCGATCCTGGCAATAAATAAGGCCAGAAGCGGAGTCCGTGTTGAGAGGCTCATTTTTTATTTCCAGTGGAGGGCGACTTCAACGTCTCGCGCAGTTCACTGCCTCCCTGCACTCTGAGCAGCTCGGCTTCATTCTTTCTCACTCCTTAAATGTCCCCCATAGTAAAGTGAGGGTCTCGATGCCAACTCTGCCCATCAATACATCCATTTTCTTAACCTGCTAATTCAGGGCAATGCTGCTGGAGTCGATCTAGACAATCCCTGGACAGGGAGCCAGTCCACCACATAATGAACACACACACACGAGAGCCAATCCACCTAAACTACACGTATCTGAACTGTGAGGGGGAATCCCACACTGGCAGCGTCAGAATATGCAAAGCTCCAAGCGGGAAGCACCCGGGGCGTGAACCTCGGTCCTCATTTTGCTGGACAGGAGCGCCACTGTGCCATCTTTTTGATAACACACATATGAGAAAGCAGTGCATAAGGAACACACAGGATATCCTGCCGACTACGCTAGCTCAGGGAGGCCTGTGGGCCGCTGCGAGTTCAGTGGTCATCACCTAAAAGAAGAGTACAGGGGAACTGCTATCCTTGAGGAATGCTGGGAGCTGAGATGGACGAGAGGGGACCTCAATTTAAAGAGATGTCCGACATGACAAACAGACAGGGCTGGGGTCACCCAGGGTCTCAAGGACAGAGCTGAGTAGTGTTTCAGTGATCAACCTTCTCGGGTCGACAGTGTGTTAAGATTGCTATGTGTTATTCGTTTTTGCTTTTTTGTGCCTTCCCATTTGCATTCCCTGGTGATCTAAGAGGCGACATACGAGTGTCTCCAGGGATCCAGCGAGGTAAGCGGTACCCTCCCGGAACCGAGAGGAGACGCCATCTTTAATAGTGTCTCCCTTGCCCCACAATTCAGAGGAATGACGGCCGGAGGACGACTGACATCACCCCATCTCTCACCACAGAAGTCCCGCCCTTTCCGGAAATCCACAATTAAGACTCCCAGAGCAACCAGGAAGGAGCCGTTCACTTAGGGACCCTCATTGGGCAAAGAGAAAGCCGCCTTTTGTTTATGCACTGCTCTCACTGCTTTGCATTTTCAGATCAACCAGCGTTAAAAGCGGTTACCATGCCGACGCCCCGACCTTCCGTTCTGACGTCTCTTTTGCGTAAAACTAAAACCGATTTCAACATTCGTTTTTCTCCATCTGGCTTCCTCTAAAACGTGACCATTTTTATCGTCTTCCCGCTGTCACACACATGCGCATAGGAGGCAGCTAAAGGGCTTGAGGAAGGGCAGTCGCGAGTCATGCCAGGATGTGGCAGAGTGCACTGACTCTTTTCTCCCTTTCCTGCAGACCATTCACAGGAGATCCCACCTGGCCCTCTTGACATCACTTTCGGGACCGAGCCTATGGAAGAAGTCCTTGCCGGCTCCGGCCCCTGTGATGTCACGTCTGGGCTCGAACCAATGGCTGAAGACTTTCCTGAGCCCGGCCCCTTTGACCTCACTTCCTGTCTTCCCCTTTAAAAGCCTCCACCTTTTCTCTATTCCCTCAGTTCTGTTTCGGACACAGCAGTGCATTTTGCAGCCAGGAAACCAAATATACGGGTGGCTGCCTCAAACCTGGCTATGGCTCTTTGTGGTTTTTGTGACACCGCGTAAGCTACTTTGGATTGTTCATGGGTGCCGCCATTTTGCGGGAGGAGTGTCAGCTTGTTGCCAAGGCAACACTCCCAGAGCGACGTGTGTCGTCACTGGCATGTCCAGGAGATTCTCACATATCCGTGTTTCGGATTAGACTGTTTTTCCATGCAGTTCTTGGTATTCCGACTTTCGTTTCAGTCAACGGTTTCTGATTTTCCTTTTTACGTTTCTGGCTTGGCGAGATATTTGTTTCTTGGTTTTAACCCCCTGCACAATGCCCACTCTGGGGTTTTAGGGCCCAATCTCACTGGAGTTTGGTGACCCAGTTTTGATGATTGTAAAGATCAGGGGGGCGACTAGTCCACCTACTCTATGTGTGACATGGGGAACTCATCACTTGTGCCCCTCTAATTCGGCCCACTTTCTGCACTTCTGTGGTGTCCAGTCTGAACACTAATGCCCTTCTGTACGACTGTGACTGGCCCACAAGCAGCAAGCGGGCAAATTCCACGACGGCAATGGATGAGTTAAATAAAGATGGCGGGGTGTCCATCCAGCGAGAGCCAATGCAGGTGAAGGACTCCCAGGCGTCTCTCGCTGGTGTGAAGCCCCCGGCTCTTGTTATCCTTTCCCTTGCCCGCCATGTGGCCGTCGTTCGAGGAGACAGATGACTAATGCTGCAGATCCCAGGCGCTCCGACTGCTTGTTTTGTCTGCCTTCCCTATGATAACAAAGTCGACGGCGGGCACTGGGGGGCCTCGTTTTGCCAGACCTACCTCGTAGCCGTGGCCAAGCACTCGCTGCAGGAGCTCTTTAATCATGCGCTCTGATGCCGACACTGAATTCGTGTGGCTCCCCGACCTCAAGGATGCTATAATCTCATCCACGGTCCTCGCGCGGCCCTCCAGCTCGACTCTTTGGGGGCTGAAAGACGAGGTGTCCACTCCGGCGATGCCCCTGGCCTCTTCCAGCAGCTCCTGCGGGGACCTCACACCGTGACCACCATTTTCCACAGCTGCAGCCCTCTTGAGGCCAGATGGCTGCTTGGCCTCTTTCTGTCTTTGCCTGTCACCACCCGCAGCCAAATCCTGCAAGTCGGAGCGGACATCAAGTCCGTGGTCTCCCGTGGCAGACGGATCGCCATCCGCAATCTGAGATGTCACCTTGTCTGAAGCTTTGATGGCGCGTCTTTGGCTCCACTCAGTGCCTCGGCCAGACCTGGGCTTAGCCGGGGGCTTCGGCCGACTGCAGATAACCGCTGCCCTCGTGGTGCCAAGAATGCCTGCTATCGCGGGTCGATGGGAAGCACCCTCTGAATTGTCATTGGGCTCAGACAACTGTGACAGACACCTGTCCATGTCCTCTTGATGACTTCTCGACGTCATCACTTTAAGTGACAGTTGTCTTCAAGTAATTCAGTCTGAAGGTGCAAAATAAATAAGAAGTGCAGAGTGGGATGGCGATGGCCACAGTCTGGGATCAAAGAAAAAATCTGCAACTGTCACCGGCTCAGAGCTCCTCGGCGGCTCCCACTCTGCAGCTGCCATTGACAGACGCTCTCCTTGGCATGGGAGCTAAAAGAAAGCAAATGCCATACATTAAAATACAGAAAGACTTCAGGAGCAGCACAGATGTGGCAATCAGTTATGGACACTTCAGTCCGATGGAGGGGGCCATCTAAAGATGAACACACAAGTTAACAGACAGCTAGAGAGAAAGGTAGAAATGAACGGCACGAGAAAAGATAACACAGGTGTACTGATAGATATGAAGGCACTATATAATAGATAGATAGATAGATAGATAGATAGATAGATAGATAGATAGATAGATAGATATGAAAGGCACTATATAATAGATAGATAGATAGATATGAAAGGCACTATATAATAGATAGATATGAAAGGCACTATATAATAGATAGATAGATAGATAGATAGATAGATAGATAGATAGATAGATAGATAGAAATTTTAGTACAATCGGCAGGATAGATAGATAGATAGATAGATAGATAGATACACTATATAATAGATAGATATGAAAGGCACTATATAATAGATAGATAGATAGATAGATAGATAGATAGATAGATAGATAGATAGATAGATAGATAGATAGATAGATAGATAGATAGATAATGTGAAAGGCACTATATAATAGATAGATAGATAGATAGATAGATATGAAAGGCACTATATAATAGATAGATAGATAGATAGATAGATAGATAGATAGATAGATAGATAGATAGATAGATAGATATGAAAGACACTACAGTATGTGTAAGATTAAACACACAAGTACACTTTGGCGCCATTATACCAGCCTGAGGTTCTCTCCAAGTACATCCATACTGGTGCTCTGCTATACAGGCCGAGTGCCGGCAGGTTTGTCATCAGGTTTTGGTGTCCCCCTGTGACTCGGTGGTCCTAATTCCAGAGCTCAGCTGACTGTGCTGAGTCCCCCGACTTGTACTTTTCCTTTTATTTCACTGTCTGCCTCCACAACCCATTGAGCATCGGATTTGAGTGCCATCAGGAGAGCACAGCTGGGGTGGGTTTCTCAGCCTGGTTTGTAGGGCTTCCCCTCATCTATTGATCACGCTGTCACACTTTAGTGATCCCCTTCAGTGACAAAGCAGGTTGGGACAGGGTCAGACGAGCTGTACAAAATGTGGACTAGCTGAAGCAATCGGGCACTTGTGGCCTGGCTGTGGCATATATTGTATCAAAGTGTGGGTGTCTTGACTGTGCGTCCCACTCACTGTGAAAATATAAAAACACTTCTACTGTACGTGTAAGGAAGGCGCTATATAAAGTGATGACTTGTAACAAACGCTGGCAGTTCTCCCACAGTGTGTCCCCTAGAGACTATAAAGGACAATGCTGTGTGTCCAGTGATGTCAGGACATGGTTAAGTCACATTAACAGGTAGGGTAAGAGGTGCTGACAGAAGAAAGGCACTATATAAATAAAATGTATTATTATTATTATTAAAGTAACAAGTTGTGAGATCTGTTTAAACTCTGGGGTTCTGAGGCCACATCACTTGTTGACATTCACATTAAAAAGAATTGGACTTTGCTTTGCGACTTGACGGTTGTGCCACATTAAAGGGGCACCAACATTAGGAAATGTGAAATGATGAGGGTGGCTGGTGACAAACACTCCAGCCCACCACAACACGTTCAGGAAAGGAGACTCCTGTGGCTCTCTGCCTGTGAGGTGAAGTGACGCATCAGACATTTAGGCAATAATAACCATCTTGTCACCGGACCCTGTCATCTTGGACCACTGGCCAGCCCTGCCATTTCATCCCATTCACTTCAGCATTGCTCATCCTCAGATAAAAAGCTGAACAACACAGAATAACATGACATTTGGACATTTGTTTAATCCAGTTCAGGGTTGCAGAGGGCAGAGCCCATCCTGGCAACGTCAGATGAAAGCCTAGAATGCCAGTCCATTGGAGGACCCACGTCATGTACACAGTGACACCAGGTCACCTTTAGCTTAATGTGCCCAGCAGGAGCACAGGGAGAACATGCAAACAACACCAAGAAAATGGTTAGGCGTGGGATTTGAACCCAGGACCCTAACTGCCCCTCACCAAGAAACTGCATTTAGTGTTTCATAACTCTGAAGTCACACCTTGTGCTGTAAGAACTGGAGCTTGGACCCCCTAGTCAGGTAACTCTTCACGTTTTTTAGCATATGCTAAAAGACCACTCAGTGTAGAGGCCAAGCCTCCACCCCATCCCATCCTGCTCTTTGGTCGAGGTGCTGATCTGCAATGCAGGTCTGCTGTTACACAGTTGAAACCCCCCGGCCGGCTCGAGACCACCTGCTTCCGTTTTAAACATCTAAACGTGAGAAATGGCAGCTCCTTACCTTAAAAGAGGAAACACCTGAGACGAGCAGACAGCATTTGCAAGTGGGCTGCTGCTTCCCGTCCTAGGGGCTACGCCCCAACTGTGCAAATATTAAAGAAACTCACGATGAC
This sequence comes from Polypterus senegalus, assembly GCF_016835505.1. Lineage (NCBI taxonomy): Eukaryota > Metazoa > Chordata > Cladistia > Polypteriformes > Polypteridae > Polypterus > Polypterus senegalus. The sequence goes on from NC_053171.1 coordinate 8,594,795, forward strand.
TTTTTTTCCCTTCTAGGACCCCCAGGCTCTGGACGCTGCAAACAGAGATTGCGGCAGGTTACCTAGCAACCAAGTAGACGCGAACCCACGTGCTAAGAGCGGGAAAGCCTTCGGGTGTTTCCGTCAACGCGCCCGATCGCCGTCACTCATCTATACGCGTGCGTGCGGGAGCCGAAACGGACCGCGTGAAACAAACTGCGACTGCCTTAAATGGACCCAGAAAAATGCGAGTGCGGAAAGAGGGCGCCCGTTTTAACGGACTGCACGGGTTATTCCAACACCGGACACTCCGCTGGGTGGACTTCAGCTGACCGCCTGCCCGCCAATGAGTGAACGTTAAACTGACTGGCGGGCGGCGCGCTTGGCGTTCTGCGAGCTCATCTCTCACAATTTAGGAGGACTTTGAATACCTGCAGTCCAGCTGGGTGGGTGGAGCTCAGATAGATAGATAGATAGAATATGAAAGGCGATATATAACTGATAGATAGGTAGATAGATGCTAAATACTGTAAGAATAGATATTAAGGGCAATATAATATAATATAATATAATATAATATAATATAATATAATATTCATCCATTATCCAACCCGCTATATCCTAACATAGGGTCATAGGGGTATGCTGGAGCCAATGCCAGCCAACACAGGGCGCAAGGCAGGAAACAAACCCCGGGCAGGGCGCGCACACACCAAGCACACACTGGGGACAATTCAGAATCGCCAGTGCACCTAACCTGCATGTCGTTGGACTGTGGGAGGAACCCGGAGTACCCGTATAATATAATATAATACAATATAATATGAAAGAAAGGTGCATGTAATGATTAAGTTTTATATTGTTTTATTTTTAACGAGCTACTTGACTGTAAGGAGTCTTTCGTAGTTTTCGCATATTTCATTATTTATTATTCATTTCATGACTGTTTTGTTCAGTTCTTTTTAATCTTTTTTTTAGCAGGCGCTTTTCCGGTTGTTTCGTTTTACTTCTTCCTGCACATTTCCCGTTAGTTTCGATTCTCCATGAAGTTTTACGCAGACCCCCGTTTTTATTCAAGTTGAAGTTTGTATTAATTCGGTTATCGGGGTTCATTTCGACTAAGTGAAGTTAGATGATTTTTTTTTTCATTTGTCCGTCTTTGTTGCCTCTGTAAATTGAAGTGGGTTGTCTGCAGGCTTCGATGAACTTGCATTCGGGCAGTTTAGCTTGGCTTTTCATTCGTACAGAAGCCCACCGGTTTGTGTGTTTTGTTGTTTTTTTTTTCAAAGACTGACGCTGAGCTTGCCTTTTGTTTTTTTGTTTTTTTTTTTTTGCTTTTCTAACCAGAAGCGGGCCGGCATTTACAGGACACGGGGGCGCGTTTTCGTCTCTGTCGCTGTTTAGCTCGACCTTGACTGGCGTGCGTGTCGCTTTGGTCCTCCTGTCAGTTTTTTTCTTTGCTTTTCCACACAGAAGCCCAGGAGGCGTTGGTGAGGCCCGCGAAACACAAAGCAAATAAAAAGTGGACTTGCATTGCAGCCCTCTTTAAACAGTGCACGGATCATTTGGTGTTTTTATGTTGTAATTCGTTAGAATATCGATGCCTTGTAACGAAGCAGCCAGCGCCGCGTACAAGAAATTGCGAAATAAAGAGAAGGGCCGTGTGAGTCGCCGCTGCTGTCCTTCAGCCTTAGAGGTGTCTGTTAAACTGACGTATCACCGAAGGTTGCGTGGAATCAAAGGCGTTGGAAGTTCACACCCGTTTGTGTATTTGACATTCCGCAAAACTGAAGGCTGTACATTAAAGTGCGTCGATCTCAAAAGTAAAAAATAAAGTAAAATAAAAAGCTGAGGCGGTCTCTTTCGTTTCTGAGCGCCTCTCGCATTCGGGCTTTAGAGGATACAAAGAGGCTGCGCACTGAAATGAAAAGGGGGCAACATGGGGTAAACGCGACCACCGGGAAAAGGTGAAGAAGGGCTGCTGGCAGGACTCGAGCAACTTCTGCCATGACATTCCGTCAAATGAGGTCGCCGGCAATACAATAAAAACAAATAAATACTTAAAAAACACAGATAAATAAACAAGTAAAAACCTGTCAGGAAAAAAAGAAATAAATAAGGGACAGAAAACAAATCACTAAACACATAAATAAACAAACAAATAAATCAAGTAGTAAATAAATAAACATCTGTCACAAAATAAATAAATACATACATTGAGACATAAGCAAACAAGGAAATAAATAAATAAATAAACAAGTAAATAAATAAATCCTGCCAGACACGGCTGAAGCGCGCGATTCGTTCCCGTGTCGATTGCCCAGCACGCGCACCATCTGTAGATCCGCGGCTCGTCCCCGGCTGTCCCTTTAACTCATCGTTGATGATCTATTTGATTGTTTTATGTTGTTCTCTAATTATTTTTGAACGCTTTGAGATCACTTCATCTTTTTTTTAGTCTGCGATACACCCCCTTAACTTATGCCCTTCGACTTATCTTGATGCCCCCCCAACACGCTGATTCCGTGATGACACTTCCCTGGGTCTAGTGGTTTCCCTTAGAGCCGTTTCATTTTGGACAGGGGTCTTTGCAAATTAATTTATTTCTTTCGGCTTTCAAAAGTTTACTAGCAGGTGAAAACAAAACAAAATAAAAACAGGAATCTTTAAAGTGCAGCAGGCGACCAAGATGAAGAAGACGTGAACTTATTGTCTGTGCTATGGGGTGAAGTGAGAGTCCATTGAAAATCAGAAACCCGCTGGTATTTCACAAATTTCTTTATCATCTCCTCATGGACATTTCTGGACCCTCGTACAGATTTAGCACTTTTTGGACCCTTCATGTATGTGGTTTGGTAACAAGAAATGGTTCTTCTATGGCAAGGGTGGCCAATGTCGGTCCTGGAGAGCCGCAGTGGCTGCAGATTTTTGTTGATGAAGCCCTTATTGCTTAAATGATAGTTTGATGCTTCATTTTAGTGGTCTCGCTTGTTAAGGTTCCCCACCCTTAATTGCTTATTTCAATGTTAAACAGCTGCATTGAGTGTTTTTAATGGCTCCTTATTAGCAATAAGATGTAAATGTCAAAGCAGCCAGCGGTTCTCCATCTCGCTTGTTTCCATTTGCATCCCTGTGGGTTCATCTTGCACTGTTTGATACAATAAAAGACTTAAGAGAAAGAAAATGTGACAGACTGAAAATGATCAACAACAACAACATTTATTTCTATAGCACATTTTCATACAAACAGTAGCTCAAAGTGCTTAGGCTTCAAATCATTTGGATGAGATCCTTGGAAAGGTAACAAATCTACAAAGTAAGAACCTAACATTGATCTCAGACTGGCAATCATTGGTTTTTAATGAAGCAGTTGAGTTGGAATAATAACCTGCAGCCACTGCGGCCCTCCAGGACCACCCCTGTTCTATGGCACTGCACGGAGGAAGCTCTCTGCCACCCTCATGTTTAAGAGTGCATGTCGAGCTTTTTTTTGGGGGGGGGGGTGTCCACACTTTACTTTTGGCCTCTAAAACCGATAACCCCTCATTTCGAGGCCATGTCTGGACTCAGTTGTGCAGGCGGTGACCCCCTTATGTTAAAGGCTCAACCAACAGCACCAACGGCCAGAAAAGGACTTGAAGTTGTGCGGGAGACTGGGGGGGTCTGTCAACGTGGCTTCTTTACACAAAAGTCTCTAAAACGGGATCGGCGTTGTGGGCACGTGGAGGGTCGTTTTGCGTATTTTGAGGTTTCCAAAAAAATAAAATAAAATCCAGTGGACGAAGTGCTGTCTGTGACGTCACGCGCCTCCATTCAATCGCATATTTTGATTTTACACACACGGCCACTTAATGTAAGCATAAAGTACAACTGCGGACAGAAATAAACTCCAACATATCCACTCAATGGTTACAACGTAATTGTAATTCTAATAGCACCATCTTATTATAACGGAACTAGATCCATCCATCCATTATCCAACCCGCTATATCCTAACTACAGGGTCATGGGGGTCTGCTGGAGCCAATCCCAGCCAGCACAGGGCGCAAGGCAGGAAACAAACCCCGGGCAGGGCACACACACACGGGACAATTTAGAATTGCCAATCCACCTAACCTGCATGTCTTTGGACTGTGGGAGGAAACCCACGCAGACACGGGGAGAACATGCAAACTCCACGCAGGGAGGACCCGGGAAGCCAACTCGGGTCTCCTAACTACCCACTGCGACACCGTGCCGCCACGAAACTAGATCCTGGTTTATACTTTGTTATCTAAATTAGTATTACTTACATAAATTGCTCTCTTATTAAGACAATTTATGTTCAACCAATTTAAATAACGCTATAATTTAATTCGGATTAGTTCACTTTTGGCTTAATTTCCTACATTTAGCTCTGATGTATAGGAAGCGATGATAAAGATGCTTTTCTGACGGAGGGTGGGCAAAGATTTGCCAGTGCATTTAAAGAACAAAAAAAGTGTAAAAAACGAGCTTCTACGATCACTCAAAACCCACAGCATTAGGAAAAAAAAATGAATTTACTAAAAAGCCTTAAAACGGCAGCTGTGCGAAGCTGTGGCGCTGCCTTGGACCACAATGCAACAAAAGGGGCGGGTCTTTATGCAAAGTTTGGATAGCCACGTGGAGAGAGCGGGTTTATTTAAGGTAATCACCTTCATGAAACTGTGGAGTGAAGTGGGGCGCGCAGTGCTTCGAGTATTAAAAAAAAAAACAAAAAACATAAAGTGTGTAATTTTAAGTGTCAGCACCAGCAAGACAACAGAGCTCGTGGAGGACTTCAGGTGTGAGCCCACCATCCGGGAGAGGACGTGGAAGTGATGCAGAGCTACAAGTACCTGCATGGGAGGAGTGGGCCATAGAAACAACAAACTGGACGGGTCAGCAGCTGGAAAAGATCTACCAGTCTACTGTAGCCAGTATGATGTTGTGTGCTGTGGTCTCCTGGGGATGCACCCTGAGCTCAGAAGAAGCGCAATACCCGAGGAAACTCCACGGTGGGCACAATGGAAGCGGTTTTGGAAAAGAGGACGGTGGTAAACTTGGAGAGAAGGGTCCAGCTGCAGCTTGCAATACCTATGACATAAATAAATCAGGTAGTGCCCACAACGTCAGTCACAAAACGCCCTTTGATTCAGATGACCCTCCAACAACCCTAATCTTAACGACAGCGTAACGGGGCCCTAATGGTAATCACAGTCTAATGTTACGTGACTGACGTGGAGGGCGTTTCGTCATGTTGGGGTGTTACATGGCTGACGTCATAGGCACTGCGGTCTGCAACTACACTCTGTTGGAAATTTTATGCTTTCATGAAAAATCCCCTCCATCCCCTCCAGGGGGCGCTCTCATGTCGCACATTCAGCCACAGGCTCATTCCACCACGGTGTCACTGTGTGTTAAAAAGCGCCTCTCGGGACGGGGGTCTTTTCTGCCCACTGCTATCTGGCAATTTAATACTTTCTCCCGGGGCACTCGTTAAGTTCATTTAGGAATATCTGTACAATATACTTTTATTCATTTACTTATGTATCGATCGATCGATTGATTGGCTGTATTATTTGTCTTGCGAGTCTTTATCCTGGTTTCTTATGTTTCTGCTGCTGTATGCATCTGAATTTCCCCGTGGAGTTAATAAAGTGTACCGAATTTAATCTAAAATAGGCGAGTGCGGACAGCGACCTCCGAGGCTGATTTAAAGAATCAAAAAATTGGGGAGGTTTTGTTTCAGCGTCATTTCATTGTGTTAATGTGACATCTAAAGAGACTGAGCTCAGCGTAACCAGAAGACGCTACGTAATAGCAGCACACATGATTATTTTAAATGAGATCAACTTCAATTAGTTAAATAGTGAAAAAAAGTCGATTGGATTATTTTTCTAAAACTACGAGTATGATCACAGTTTTGATTCTTTACCGGTGGCCCAAGCCCCCGAAGTGCCATTCCCAGAAAGTTAAATACGACCAAATTTCAAACATAAGCACCTGGGGTATGGTCAGGGATTACGGCTACGAGGTCGCTTTCGATTTTTGATCCTTTCCATGGGACCACCATCAGAGGGTGAACATGACCAGTTTCAAACATAACATCGCTTTGGACAATTTCAAGGCCAGCGATTACAAATATGAGACTATTTTCGATTTTGTAACCCTTTACTAGGGGGTTCATGGCGACTAATTTCAAACATAAGCATGTCGGGTGTCGTTTCCGACTACTTCAAGGTCGGTGATTACGAATATGAGGTTACTTTAAATTTTTTGAGGATGCCAACGTGGTTCTTCAGAATGATTGCACAGGGGACCAGTTTTTACAATGGAGGTTCAAGAGTCTTTCTTTATTTAAATCACCACGAGTGTGTAACTGACTTGTGAAATCGCAGCAGATTCCCGGTTTTAAAAGGACTTCTGCTGCCTACACCATCACTCGGGCAGCTTTTCTTCTTGCTAGGTCGTCTATACGAGACATCCACATGCTGGGGGGCCTCTGCAGACCCCGATGGACCAACATCATATGCAGAGAGCCGGTCCCAGAATTAAACTGCGCTTCATTAAGACACACAAGCCAGTAACGGGCATGCACGTCTCGAATGAGTGGACGGCGAAAAACATAGCAAATATTTAATATTTAGACTTTAAAAGACTTCAATGGAGCGCACGCGTTTTAATATTTCAAATGTCCGATACGACGATTCTTGTGCATTTCGTGCTTCTAACTCATTATTTGGACAAACGCTCCAATTTTCAGATTTGTTTTTCCTAATCATTCGTCAATAAATTCTCAACCCCTCAGGTTCTGGTGACAGAATAACCAGAAACGCGTCCCAGTCGGCACTGGATGTTGCTGTAAGGCGCTATATACGTCATCCTTCGCTTGCACTCGCTCAATTTATTTGAAATTATATTCTTTTGTTATATTATGTTTCAATCAAGGCAGCGTCATTCATTCCATGGCCTTGAACGTTTCTTTTTTTTTTTTTTTGTTTAGGAGTGATGCCATTTTTGGTGCCCTGAAGGGCCATCCATACGGAGGTTCCACGAAGAACTTGCATTTACTGAGCTCGGTGACAGACCCCATAAATAACCACGAATAGATGATGCCAGGTTTGGGAAATGCCAATGGGCTCCTGGTTTTTAAAAGGACTCTCGCTGCCCACCATAGGACAAGTTACCTTCAGGTTTTCTTCACGTGTTGGGGTCCTGCTGTATTTTCTGTACAGTATTTGGTTTTTGGAGGTTTTTTTTTCTCTCTTTTTTCAAATATTAGAAATCTTTTCTAAGGCCAAAGAACCAACTTCTACATTTTCAAAGACCCCATCTGGCTCTTTGGCAAGCACCGGCCCGGTGAAGTGCCATTACTGACCCGGCATTTTGAAGAGTCTGTTCCGTTTTCTTAACCCGTTCGTCCATCTGAACGTCATGCGGCCGTTTGCGCTCAATGGTCAGCCTGTCAGTTTGCTGGCCGCTTGTCCGGCGGGGTGTCACGTGACTCTCAGCGCGCGTTTTTATCCCTGGAGGCTCGTTGGCTGCTAACCTCGTGACGTCACTCGTCTAAAGCCCGCGTCGTTCACTGACACCCTGAGGGTCACGGCAGAGGGGCCCTGCACGTCCATTCATTTGGGGTCTCTGAAATAACCTGGTAAAGCCCCGTATGAAGGCGTGGGGGTCCCGTGTAGCCCGGTCCGGTCTTTGGTTCTCCAAGTCCTCGCGGGTGTTGGTCCTGAGGTGGGGGTGACGGTCACTACAAGTCACTTTGTGGTATTTACGGTAACACGCACTAAAACTGCCAGCTTAAAATGAGCGCCGCGAGGGTTTAATTAAAGTACCCTTAGCCATCTTTGGGAAAAGGGATGACCTAAAGTGCAGGTGGACAGACGGCTTTTTACAGGACTTGAGCCCCCATAGTGGTGCATGAAGAAAGTGACTGCCAGGCGCCATTCAGGGCATTCGTTATTGTCGCAATCGCCTGACTTTATTTAGGAAAGCGAGTGACATTTGAAAGGAGCCGCTTGGACGGCAGTGCGACTCCGCGGGTGCGGTGCTGCCGTTAAGAAAGGCGGATAACGAGAAGGAGGCAAGAGGAGACCGCGGGAGATCCTTTGGATTTCAAGAATTCGTTTGTTATTTTAATTATTCGATTACGGAGGTCCTCGTTTTAAAGAGGACAATAAACAGACAGGAGGCGCTATGGGCCGACAGTTGGCAGCAACGCTGGCGCCCAAAACTGCATTGGATGGAATAAACTTTAGGGGGGCGGGCGAGGGAATCAGCGATAGCGAGGTGGGTTGGGGTTGTGGCAGCAAAAATGGGATACGATCGTAGTGGGCATCGGGAAGGCCGTGAAAATAAGGCGGAAATGCAACCGGGATTAGCGGGGAACACAAAACGGGAAAAGTCGGCTTGGAAAAAAAAAGTAAAGAAAAAAAGAAAAGAACCATAAAGTACACGAGACACACCACGGGCTATTGGAGAGCACAGAAGAGCAGAATAATCCTAATCCTAATAATCTTCATCTTTACCCACTTCTGTGTGAGGTTTTCCAGGCTTCAGCGACACTTTTACAGCTGGATGGCTTTCATGACGCCAACAATCCGCATTTACTCGGGCTTGGGAGAGCGCAAAATTATTATTATTATTATTATAGGCTACAAATAATTGGTTACCATTCCCATGGGTACTGACGTATTGTATTGTATTGTTTGTGTTGTGTTGTATTGTATTGTATTGTGTTGTTTAATACAGGATGAAGTAAAGTTTGCTTCAAAAATGTACCCTTTTGAATAAACATCGAAAAATACAATGTTACATGAAGAAAATGTATTTTAAAAGGCCCAAAGTCTCCCGTTATTAGCCATCCATAAAATAATAAGAATATTTTATTATTAATAATAATCATCATCACAACAACAAAAATAATAATAATAATAATAATAATAAATTCCCTTAAGTGCATTTTCGAAGCATGTATGTACATGCATGTTAGTACAGTATAGTATAGTACAGTATTGTTTAATACAGGATAAAGTAAAGTTTGCTTCAAAAATTTTAACAAAACGAAAAAGTACCCTTTTTAATAAACATCGAAAAATACAATATTACATGATTAAAAAGTATTTTAATAGCCCCGAAGTCTCCCGTTATTAGCCATCTATAAAATAATAAGAATATTTTATTAATAATAATAATCACCATCATAACAACAATAATAATAATAGGTTGGCTAATAATACATCCCCTTAAGTGTTCCCTTGAGTGAATTTTCCAAGCGTGTATGTTAGTATATTATAGTGTAGCACAGCACAGGATTCCGCAAAAAAAATGTTAACACCTTTTTCACAGGATTGCTATTTTAATGAAAACAAATGAACTGTAAAATTGTATTGAAATCGCTTCAAAATTTCAGTCTCCACTTGCTTGTCAGTATTATCTATGCATGTCTGTAATCTTCTAAATAATAATAATAAATAATAATAATAATAAATTGCAGTGAGTGCCAAACATTACTGAAGTAGCAATTCACGGGTTGCTTCAGAAATTGTCAATTCGTATATAAAATCATCGTGTAAAATAGAAACAGATCGAATATTACACTCTAACATGTTACAAATATTTTAATAGCCTCAGAAAAGTCAGTCTCCATGACTTATTCACCGTCTATAAACAGTAATTAATAAGAATAATTACACTCCCTTAAATACAGTACAGTATAGGCTAGCCGTCTAAAATGTTAACAAAAACTGAACGAATTGCACGCCGCGACATAATAAAAATGTACTGAAATAGTCCAAACGTCCCCCTTGTGTGCCAGTCTTGTCAACGCATGTTGGAAATGTTCCTAATAATAATAATAATAATAAAATATCCCGTATATATTAATATTGATATTAACGAAGCCCATCGCACTTCACTCCGCCAGGCAGGCCGCACCACACCAGGCCCTCTCCGCCATATCGAGGAACTAGAAACACGTCAGATAAGCTCACATGTGCGGAGCAATTCGAATTGTCGCGACCACCACAGAATATTCCATAGCGCGGCGTTTTTGTTTTTTTTTTTGTTTTTTTACAGCTGGGGGTCGTCCGGTCCAGTGAGTTCCAGGCCCGTGTCATTTGTCTTCCTCATACATCACTTGTTTATAGCGCCTTACCATACAGCTTCGAGCGGCTCACTGGTCAGAATGGTTATTTTTTAGAGGGGCGCTCGAGTGTGTCGTCTTCACATCTGTGTGCCACGTCTCGCCCAGAGGATCCTCAAACTTTTGCGCCGGGCTTTTCGATGTTTTGCCCGTTTTAAGGTGCTTTTGAGTTCTGCGTCACGCGAGTGTGGTGCCCGTCCCTGGCAAAATGTGATTTCTAAGAAGCCAACACACACACACACACAAACAAACACACAATAAGTAAAAGTGACGTGTGGGGCACGAAGGGGGGCAGCGGGCACGCGTGGGCGAGACCATCAGTATTTCAGGTCACCTCGAGAAGCGCCGGGCCACTTGCCCTCATTCTCCGTGTCTGCCACCTTTACGGCGTTCAGTGGCATTGATCCTGGGGGTCAGCATCATTGGGGGCTTTCTGTACGAAGTGAGACACCTGCGACTCCCAGATGACAGTTTAATGAATCGCCTTTATTCGTTTCATTGTTTTCATCCTGGCACACCCCATCTAATGTCGTTCTTAAGCACTTTGAGCTGCATTATTTGTATGACAATGTGTTATATAAATAAATGTTGTTGTTGTTTCTAAAGGTAGTGTTGTTAAGTGGATTAAGTTTATTTCTTTTCATTTTCCCTTTTGCTGTCATTCGTTTTCAGCTCCCATTGAAAAATCAAATCAAAGAAACGAAAAATAAATAAAAGGATCGACTCAGTGGCTTGGATGTGTGAATCCACGCCCCGCTTCGCAAGTTCTACACCGTCCGTTCACGCGCGTCGGAGTGCCAGCCGCTCCCCCTCGTGCCCGCCGAGCGCTTATATAGCGTCTGTCGGCCGCCGCCCTCTTTCTCCGTCTCTGTCTTTGAATGGACGCCGCGTGACACCCCCGTGAGTGCTGCGGTGCGACGCGGCGCGGCGGGCTGCAGGTGTAACAGACACAATTGTAGGTGTTCCTTCACTCCGAAAAAGACATTGGAAGAGGACGAATGGAGAGGGAGTGGGCTGATCCGCGCACTGCGACGTAAGAGGCCGGCACTAAGCGCCAGGCGCCACTTCCCAGCTTGGGCTTTCCAGAGCTGCTTGACAGGCAGGCAGGCAGGCAACCGCGGGACGACAAACTCGGACAACTCCTCCGCTTCTCCGTGGATGGTGTCGCTTCCAGTCTCCCTCCGAAATGCTGGGGACCGTCAAAATGGAAGGACACGAAACACCAGACTGGAGCAGCTACTACAATGACGCGCAAGAGGTTCGTGTTGCCCGGCGGCTTTACTTTAGTTTGGGTTTACCTGTACGCCAAGGGTCACTCTCTCCAGGTGGCCTCATTATTATTATTATTATTATTAGTATTATTATTATTATTATGATGTGTGTTAACCCACCCGCGCAGCGCACCTTCACGAGGGTGTCCATTCATGTACTGGCCGTACACCGCGCCCGCTCGTTGTGTAAAAAGTCTTATCGTGAAAAAAGTCCCCTCCACGCCGAGCAGGTTGTGACAGCCGGGGCACTCGCTCAGAAAGAAAGAAAGAAAGAAAGAAAGTTGGTCACAACTTAGAAAAGTCTTGGCGGCAGCAGCAGGTTGAGTGGCCCGCGGGGTAGAAATTACTAACATCGAGTGGCCCACACCGCAGCCCGCCGGGGACACCGGCCGTTCACAGGCGGGCCACACGAAAAAGCCAACCCGGAGGCCACATCCAGCCACTTAAGCGGGGTCTGGCGCTTGTTGTGTTTCAGGATATACGAAGACGGGTCTCCGAGATTTTCGTTTTTACACGTTGATTGTCTGTGCGGAGACCCGCGCGCCGACTGACCTGTGCGTCTCGTTCTCGTTCTCTCGTTCTCGTTTTTTTTTATTTTGCCCAGCTTTGTGTCGAGTCCTGAGATTCTGCGGTCAGCCCAACCCGCTCTCACCGCGGGCTCGCCGCACTTCGGCCTTTTCTCGTTTTCCACTGTTGAATTTCTGTGCCGTCTTTATTTTTTTGTAAGACGCAGTCCAGTTTGCGGTTTTACAGTCTTATCTCTGTTTTGTTTTCAAATCGACTTTCGTGAAGAAAAGGTCGGGGAAACGAGTTTGGGATTAAAAGAACGAGCTGTGTGTCTGCAGGTGCTGCGGCGACAAGCGGGGACCACCGGACCGGCGACAGAAGAAGAGCAAATAGAGTAAATAAATAAATATATAAATAATAATTGAACAATTCTGCGCCTGTGTATTTAAATTTAGGGTCGTGGGGTGGACAGTTTATTTCGGCAGCAGGAACCAATCTGTGGCAAGACGCAATAATAATAATAATAATAATAACTTAGAAGAAACTCCACTTGGACCTGTTGAAGAATGATTCCTGTCTTGCTCCAGATCCCAGGATAGACTCCAGGAGTGCACAAATTAGGGTTAGACGGTTCTGCAAATCGACGGAGAATAATAATAATAATAATAATAATAATAATAATAAATGATAAGGAAGAATAACAGCATAAATAATTCTAATAATAAATCCACTCATTTAGTAATTTGCTTATTATTACTACAAATAATCATCATCACAATAATAATTATGATTGCACATCCACTATATAAAATTATTATTATCATTAAATTATTATTGTTATGTATGATGCGACGCCATTACTGTAATTATTATCATTATATTCTTTTTATTGTTATTAATATGTATGATAACGCATATCCATTTTAGAAACCCCATTACTATTATTATTATCATTATATTATTTTTATTGTTATTAATACGCATATCCATTTTAAAAACGCCATTATTATTATTATTATTATTATTAATTATTATTATTATTTTACCTTTCTCTTCTCTTCTCTAAGTTCTTCTTCAGCTGCCTGACAGTTTTCTCCCCTCCAAGTGTCCTTTACGTTCCCCTTCTTTATTTTGCTGTCATTATTTTTTGTACACCTTATATATAATGCGGTGTTCTATAAGATGACATTTGTGGTCACCTTTGAATGTCACCTTTGTCCCCGTCCTTGTTCTCGTTCAGCACTGTTTTCTTGTCTGCCGTTTGAGTTTGTCACAGAATGGCGCTTTATCTCTCTAAGATGACATTTCTGTCGCCTTGTCCTTTTTGAAGTCGTCTCTGTCCTTTACGTTCTCGTTCAGCGCTATTCCTGATTTTACTGATGTAGTTTGTAATTTGATGTGAACCTCATGTCATGCCTTTCTATGTGGCTAAGCTGTCATTTTTGTCCCCTTTGAGTGTCCCTGTCCTTTAGGTTCTCGTTCGGCACTGTTTTCTCTTTTTCTTATGCACGCCACAATGAATGGCGCTACATCTGTCTAAGATGACCCTCTTTGTCGCCTGTCCTTTACATTTTCTCAGTCCGGTGTTCTGCTCCACTCTTTTACTTTGTAACCTCATGCCCGCCTTAACGAATGTCGCTATATGTGGCTAAGATGAAGAGTGCCATGTGCTGTCCCTTTTTGTCACTTATACACTTCCGCTTCTCCCCCTCCCAGGTATACTCATCGGTGCCCAACAGCGGCATGAACCCGGGGCTCGGCTCCATGAACTCCATGAACGGCTACATGAGCATGAACAACATGTCCACCGGCGCAGGCAACATGACCCCGGGCTCCTTCAACATGTCCTACGGCAACGGCGGCCTCGGGGCAGGACTGAGCCCCAGCTCCATGGCGGGTATGGCCCACGGCGCCACGAACGCAATGAACGGCATGGCGGCGGGGGTGTCCGCGATGGGCGCAGCCTTGAGCCCCAGCAGCATGAACGCCATGGCGGCCCCCCAGGCTTCCATGAACGCCCTGACCCCGTACTCCAGCATGAGCCCGGCCATGAGCCCCATGGCCTACACGCAGCCCAGCCTGAACCGCAGCCGGGACACGAAGACCTTCCGCCGAAGTTACCCTCACGCCAAGCCGCCCTACTCGTACATCTCCCTCATCACCATGGCGATCCAGCAGTCGCCCAGCAAGATGCTGACCCTGAGCGAGATCTACCAGTGGATCATGGACCTCTTCCCTTACTACCGACAGAACCAGCAGAGGTGGCAGAACTCCATCCGGCATTCGCTCTCCTTCAACGACTGCTTCGTCAAGGTGGCCCGCTCTCCGGACAAGCCGGGCAAAGGCTCCTACTGGACCCTGCACCCCGACTCGGGGAACATGTTCGAGAACGGCTGCTACTTGCGCCGACAGAAAAGGTTCAAGTGCGACAAGCGCCTCTCCGGCAAAGCGTCCCAGGATCGCAAGGAGCCGTCCAGTGGCTCGGGGTCTCCGTGCCACGAAAACGGAGGCAGCAAAGGCAGCCAGATGCAGGATTCCAGCTCCATGTCCAACTCCAACCAGTCGTCCGGCAGCCCCCAGAACAACCTGGAGCGCGGCGGTGGGGACCTGAAGAGCGGCAGTGGCGCGCCCGTCCACCCGGCGGTCAGCTCGGCCACGGCACTGGCGTCCATTCCGCTGACCCCTCACCCCCTGTCTCACGAGCCGCAGCTGCACCTCAAAGGCGACCCCCACTACTCCTTCAATCACCCCTTCTCCATCAATAACCTGATGTCGTCCTCGGAGCAGCAACATAAGCTGGACTTGAAAGCCTACGAGCAGGCGCTGCAGTACTCGCCCTACGGCTCCGCCATCTCTGCCAGCCTGCCGCTGGGCAGCGCCTCCATGGCTGGCAGGAACGGCATGGACGCGTCCTCTCTGGAGACCTCGTACTATCAAGGTGTGTATTCTAGAGCCGTGCTAAACACCTCCTAGCCTTGACACCCCAGAGACCCGGCACGGGACAGACGAGCAGAGGCGGGGGGTCGGTCGGACGGACGGACAGGCAGAGACATGGAATGCAAACATTTCATTTCATTTTTGCACTCATCGGGGACCTGTTACTTCTTTATTACTGTACAAAGACAAGACACGTGTGTGTGCGGGTGTATATATATATATAAATATATACATATATATATATAAATATATCAAATCATATTGTGTACAAATTCCCTCTCCTAAAGACTGCCCAATCCGTGCAAGAGAGTGCGGGAGAGTCCAGTGTAATCTGAAAGAAAACTTGCAGACTTGGGACACGTGTGTTGTTCAACTTTATGAAAAAGAAGACGACGCGGATAAAAGGAGGAGGATTGTTACCATTGTCCAAATCTTGTTTACATGTATGTTGCAATATATGTGGAATCGGAAACGGGATGGATATTCACGTGGAAGGCTGGAATTGGGAAAGCGAGAGAGAGAGAGAGAGAGAGAGAAACGGTGTGTGGGGGGCGCGCGCGCGTGCACGGCCGTCAGCGTGTGCGCCCGCTTGTGTGTGCGTCTATGTCTGTTTGTATGCGCGTCCCTGCTAGCGGCGTGGATGACGTGTTTGTCCCTTTACTCTTCTTCCTCCATGCCTCCGTTCATTCTTCCCTGAGTATCCATCGATCTCTTTAATGTCAAACGTGTCTGCACGCAGTAACGCCGACACTTCCACAGGTTGTAAACGACAAAGCATTTTTACTGGAATATGCTCACATTCATTCATTTTAAATAAAATATGGACTGAACTGTTAAAACTACAAAAAATAACAAGTGGTCCTTCATTATTATAAACCCCGGGCAGAGGCGGCCTTTGTCTTGTGTCTTTTACATTGATCAAATGGACCCGGTTTGACAGAGTGTCCGTGTGGAGCCCCACGATCTCGCTACCGAGTTCTCCAAAAAGAAAGAAAAGTGTGCGAATGCCACCAATTTCAGGACAAGACAGCTGCCATCTTCTAGTCAGCTCTGCTCCCTTTGGCAGCTGCGAATTAAGTTACATCGGCACTTTTAAACGGTAGTTCACACGATTCGGCGTGCGCTCGCTGCTATGCGGGTGGTGGTCTTCGGTTCAGTTCTTGAGCCCATAACAGACTCCTTCGTTTTAAAAGGTCCACCTCACGCTGGAAAACAATCTCGTCGAGAATGCAAACGACATCGGGAGTTCCTTAATGTTTTACACGCTAATACATTGGCTCACTTTTGAAATGATTACCTGTAGCTGGAGAGTCAGCGAGGGAGTGCGTGTGTGCGCGCGTCAGCAAGTGAGAGGGCCAGGTGAGCGAGCGCACGTGCACGCGCGTGTGTGTCTGTGTGGACGAGCAGCACGGCCGCCCACACGCGCCGCCAGCGCACAACTCACAGCAGCCGGAAAATGAGATTGAAACCGCGAAGCACTTTCCCTTTGATCGCGTGGCAAATTAGCCGAATAACCGTGACATTCGTTTAATCACCATGTAATTGACCCCAGTGGGAGAAGAACACGAGGTGATGAAGTGAGACGATGGCCCCCTCGAGCAGCGGCGACAAAGCTACAAGTCGCCTTGTTTAAAGAGGAGTCGCGCTTGTAGCTTTCACTCTTCTATTTATTTTTTTGTTTATTACTTCATAACGTGGATGTGGTTGTCATCCAAAAACGACCACTTAGCCTCCAAGTCCTTATCAGGGGAGGATGATGGGGGGTGTTTTACAACGCCTTTGTCATTTCTTTCCAATTTAACTGAAGTTGAGCACTCGGCTCAACGTGCGCCGCTAAAATCTGTGCCGTCTGCCTGGAAGATGGGCCTCGAGATAAGGGGGCTTGAACTGCGACCCCGGGGTGGTTGCTGCTCCGTTACATTTGGGGGGACCCTAGAATGAATAACGAGCCACGGGGACGACAAGGAGCGGCTCGCATTTATTATATTATATTATATTATATTATATTATATTATATTATATTATATTATATTATATTATACGAGAGCGACTCATACAGAATCTCCAGAAAATAAAAACGAACATAAGTGTTAGTTATACTGATACAAATACATGAAATTAAATAGGCAGAATATGAAAGGCATTGTGCTAGAAAGAGAAATAGTTAGGAAAGGCACTATATGATAGATAGATCGATAGATACACTCTTAAAATAAACTGTTCTTGAATGGCACTTTACTGGGTTGTGTGGTTCCTCGTCAATCCATTGCTTGACAAAAGGATCTTCTAATTCTGGGAACGATGCTTTGCATATGAAATGAGTTCTTTGGGCTGCGAAGGGGGTCCTAATATGTAGACAAAAGAAAAAAAAAATCATTTATAGTTAGAGATCCATCAGGAAAGCAAAAGATCGCAAAAACCAGAACTTAACCAGCGTTATTTTATGCCTTAAGAGTTCTTTAAAAAAAACAGTAGCCCATTGGTATTTCACAAAATTGTTAACTTATTCCTGGTTATTTATGAAGGCGGGTCGAAATAAAATAAGCTTCTTTCTCGAACCTTCGCGCGGATGGGTCTTATAGGAACCAAGATTGGCATCGCTCTGAAGAATCATTATAGTGTGGACGGACAGATAGAATATGAAAGGAACGATAGATAGATAGATAGATAGATAGATAGATAGATAGATAGATAGATAGATAGATAGATAGATAGATAGATAGATAGATAGTGAAAGGCACTATATAACAGACACACGGTACTTTATTTTTCCCAAGGGGGAAAATTTTACTGTTTTAAAAAAGAAATGAAATTCGATTCTTAGGAATTAGTGCTGCTATAATAAAAAGCAACGGAGATCCGTGTTCATCTCCGTTAAGAAATGAGCGATCTCATAACTAACTGTCTGCTTTAAATGGGCCCTTCAAGTGGCTGCCTGCTGCGCTCTTTCTATATATTCATTGTTTTTTAAGGGTTACTGTGACATTATGACAGTTTATTAGGCACTGGTCATTTTGTTGTCCGGTATTCGTTTCGTGCATTTGCCCTTTTCTTTTTTTAACCGATATCTATTTATCTCTATATTTATCTCTTTATAAATGAAAATGAAAAGACGCCACTTTACGCGCACTTTAAACCCAACACTCGCGTTATATTTTAGTGTTTTATGAGACAAGAACATCTCCGCACACAGCTTGCACTTCTAAGGGCCACTTGGCCACGATTAGAGTTCACTTGGCTCTGTCGATTACAAACTCAACGCCGGCCCCGCTTCGCTTCGCTTTTGCTTTTCGGTGTAGTTAACATTTTCTTGGCTGACAATTAAATAACGAATGGCGGATTTATTTCCCTGCCGGAAGGTCATATTTATTGTCGTCCTGTTCACATTTCGTTTATTTGTCAAATGGCACACTTAGAACCATAAATGTTTTTTTTTTCTAACCCGATGTTGTTTGGCCTGCCAGACTGAATTCGATTTTAGCGAATGTAAAGAATTCTGTTCGGTTTTGTTTTGCTCGAAAAAGAATGAAAAGCGCCGCACTGTGCCGTTATAATTGTTCGTTATGTTGAGCAAAACTACAGTAATCAGCAAAGACAAAGCTAACCCGTCTATTGAAATACTTAACACATTAAAAGATAATAATGTATTATGGTGTTATTACATTTCAATATATTAAATATGTTTGTTTTTAATGCAATACGCACCAAGTCTATTTAATAAAATCTCAACATAATAAAGACGACCCCTTTCTACATTTCACCTTAAGGCCTTAGGTGACCCCCAGGACTTTTACACGAGATTTTTTTTCCCGTTTGGATTTTAATAACAATTTAGCTTTTCACAGTAAGAGTGAAGAGTTCAACCAGAAAGTCGTCTGTCGGGCGGGCCATCACCAGATCAGCGGCGGGCTGCGAGCCTTCTGTGCGGCGCACCGTCTGCGGCTTCTTTACGAGCGCACGGACTCCGCTCACTTTGTGCGCATTCGGAAGGCTCGTCTCGTTTTCTGATTTATTTTTTTTACACGCGCCTTGCTATGAGACGGTGGTTTTTATGTATCCGTTGCTGGAGAAAACGTGGCGTCGTTTTTAATCCTTTGATAGCAACTCACCGATAAAAACGGGGTTTGGGCGGGGTAGGGTCCGGCGGCCTCTGCCCACCAGCACCCATCTAGTCTGACGTACCTGAGCTCACCTGAACCCGAAACGGACCATCCATGAGCAGACGGGCACCGTCACGGGGGGACTCGCAGATCTGGGGGGCTTCACGGCCGAGTAAACAAAAATGAACGTTTAATACGATTAACGACTGTCAAAAGAAATGAAAAAATCACCAGAAAACAGGAGCGACAAGAGAAGGACGGGGGTGAAGGGGATATTCAAGTGAAATGATCGAATACATTTACATTTTACACTTACAGAAAAACGTGTACATTTATAAAGGATTTAAAGATCAGGGCATTAAGAATTGTCTGAGTATATTAGTGATAGATAGATAGATAGATAGATAGATAGATAGATAGATAGATAGATAGATAGATAGATAGATAGATAGATAGATGAAAGGCACTATATAATAAAAAGATCGATAGATAGAAAATGCACTATATAAAGTAATAAATAGATAGATATATATGAAAGGCACGATAGATAGATAGATAGATAGATAGATAGATAGATAGATAGATAGATAGATAGATAGATAGATAGATTAGCGTATTGGTTAAGGCTCTCGACTTCAGCCCCCCGAGGTTGTGGGTTCAGACAGATTGACTTGTGACATCGTGTGACCCTGAGCGAGTCACTTCACCTGCGTGTGCTGCAATTGGGGAACGAAAGAAATATCAGCAATTATATTACAATTGATGTAAATCGCGTTGGATAAAAGATATCAAGTAATAACAGACAGATATGAAAGGAAGTATATAAAAGATATCGTCCTGTTCCTGTAAAGACACATTTGTGTTTAATACTAAATGCAGAAATGTCATTTATTCATTAAATGTTTGCGCAACAGAAACGATATAATAATGATGACAATAACAACAATCTGTAATAATAATATTTATAATAATAATTCTAGTAATAATAAGTGCCGTATTAATACTACTACTACTAATAATAATAATACATTACATTTTAATAATTGAGAAAAGTTATTAAGTCTGTCAACATAATTTGGCTAGTATCGAAAGAAAGAAAGTCTCTAACTTTTTTTTTTTGCCAATGGTTTGTTTAACCCGAGGCGAGTTCCACAAACCATCCCGTTTTAAACAGTAATAAGATGTTAAATGTCAGATCGCGATAACAGCTTCGCTCAGATTTCATTTTTGAAACTCACCGGCCGTTATCTCCTAAATGATGTGTTAGTAAACATGGCCTCTAATTCAATCCGATGTAAACAGTTCCCAATTGGTAAAGTACAGGATTCCTCTTCCATTCACGTTGCAGTATTTTCGCTGTTCATTATTATTTATTACTTATTATTTCTGTCAGGTTCGCTCCTCTGTGATTTTCCGAGGCTTCGCTCGCAGTTCCGATGCCCCCCACGTTCTCTCGTATTCAGTGTCGACTCTGAAACGGCCCGGTGAGCTGCAGAGCCACAGCGCGATTTGGGGTCCCGTCCAGGACCGCTTGTTGAGTCGCGGATTAAAGCCCACCTGCAGAAAGCAGCGCCGGAATTTCGGGGGGTCTTATCGCACACGGCATCGCTTGTCCTGAGGCCCCTCTACTCGGCTCGTTTGAAGCCGTCCAAGGGGACACAAGAAGAGTGCGAGACGGCGGTTGAGCTCGGAGTTTGCTCGGCACATGAAGGCTTTAGGGAGTCTGAGGTTACGTTTCGATTTGATCGCGCAGTTTCTCTCGAAGTTGTTTTAAAAAAGTCGGACTCGCGACTTCGTAAAGGAGAAGGGAGCTTCAGGTAGTGGACGGACAGATGGAATTATGAATCTTCTTTTCATTCTCAAAGAAAAAACAACATAAACTGGTCAGATTTGTTTAAAATCTGAAGTCTTCTTAAATGTTTACACTAAACTAAAACAGCAAAAATATCAACTAATAACAACAATGGATTCGGCTTGTAAACGGAATCTGTTTCTGTCGCTAAATTCTTCACAAGAAAGAGAGAATATGAAAGGCACTATATACGAGATAGACAGAAATTAGACTTTTAAAATGCCTTTATTAAAAGAGAAAAGAGCCATGAGAACAGTTACACATCTAATTACAAATAAACAGCAAACCTGAAGATCATCACAAACAAATAAACAAACCAAAAAACGAATATAAATGGCCATCGCTCAAAAACAACTCTTCGTCACCAGTCCGTAACTGATCCCCCTCATCCACAGTGGACTGCACCTCCGCAATAGCCCATTAAAAGTGTTATGTTATTAATCAACCCATAATACGCAAAATCGACTTTTAATACTTCTAACTAAATCACCGAAACATCTGGAGTCAACGCATAGATAATGAAAGGCACTATACATGATAGAGACAGATATAAAACACAGAAATAAATAGACGTACAGACAATTAGATTGATAGCTAAATAAATAATCAAAGGCACTATAATACAGAGATAGATAATAAAAACACACTATAGCTATAGAGAATGAAAAGCATTATATAAGAGATATGAAAGACAACAATTAAACATAAAGACAGACAGATCATATATAATAAAAGCCACTACATAATAGAGGTAGATATGAAATACAGTACGATATATAGACAAATAATGAAAGGCACTATATAAAAGGTAGAGAATAAGATACGATAAAAAAATTAGATACAGCAGAAATAAAATGAAAGGTACAACATAATAGAGATAGATAAGAAAGACATAATAGGTATATAGCTAATGATATAATACTAGGGTGTTGTGCCGTGTTAGCCATTATGAATGTAGAGAAAAGCCAAGCAAAATGACCCCTTTTATTGGCGAAGTAAAAAGATTAGAATATGCAGGCTTTCGAGGCAACTCAGGCCCCTTCTTCAGGCAAGATATGAAAGACGCTACATAACAATTAAATAGAAAGACAGACAGATAAATATATATAATATATAAATATAAAATGAAAGGCATTATATAATAGAGGTAGACATGAAATGCAGTACGATAGAAGATAGATAGATAGAAAGATAGATAGATAGATAGATAGATAGATAGATAGATATGAAAGGCACTGTATAAAAGGTAGAGGATAAGATAAAAAATGAACGGCACTATATAATATAGATATAAAAGAAAGACAGGTATACTGCTAATTAAGAGACATGAAGGACACTACATAACAATTAAATAGAAAGACAATTAGATAAATATAAAATGAAAGGCACTATATAATAGAGGTAGATATTAAAGACAGTATAATGGATAGATAGATAGATATGAAAGGCAATATATGAAAAAACAGAGGTATGAAATACAGTATAAGACAATTAGATAGATATAAAATTAATATTATATAATAGAGATACTGTAGATAAGAAAGACATGCTAGGTATATAGCTAATGAAGAGATATGAAAAACACTACATAACAATTAAATAGAAAGACAAATTATACAAACTGAAAGGCACTATAAAATAATACAGGTAGATAGATAGATTTTTTTCTTCAGCCAAGTCAGAAGCTTTTCTTTCTTTTTAGTCGTTTTGGTGTGTGTTTGGGGGTTGTTTTTATATTATAGTCGTATTTGTTTATTACTTAAAAATGCCGAAATTCACAAATAATGTACTATCGATCTATCTAATATAATTGACGGACAGACAGGCATGTCATGATATAATAGATATAAGACCCCACACAATAATCCCATCTCTGACGTCACTGTCCCCATATAGCGCTCTTCACGGCTCACGTCACTCGCACATACTGTACGCGCATTTCGATAACTTGCTAACAGTGAAACCTTCCAACATTTCCGCACACTAACGCGCACTTCCATGTAAACGACAAATAAAAGCGTAGCGAGGTCCCGGTGGCCGGTAATGCATTCCCGTATCATTAGAACGGAGATGCCGGTTAACGACAAGGACATTAAACGAAATGACAGCTGGATTGCGAAGAGCGCTATGTGAGGGGGTGAAGGGCAGATATTTGAAATGTGGGGTCGACGGGTCTTGTTCTGTTTCTTTCTTTTATTAACCCTTTCGTCCTCGCCCCCTCTCTCGCTGAGCCCCTATTAATGCCTAACATATGTTATCAGCAGGCAGCGTCCATCTCCGGGACTCGAGCAGAGACTTGTTTTCCAACTTATGAGGCATTTCTCATATACTCATCAAAGGCTGCGGCTCTTTCTTCAGCCTTATGGACAAAAATGTCGACAACAATAGCGAAGTCCCTTTACTTCAAAAGCAGCCATCAGTGAGGCTACCCGGAGACTTTTCTTCTCGCTCTTTTCATTCGGAGTTTAAAAAGCCGCTACAGGGCCGAGGCGCTCCTAATACCTTTTGATGGGGATTGAATTCATTATCTCCAATAACACAATTGTGCTTGGCCAACGAAAAGAGCAAAGTAATACCCCCTTCAGAATCACAGGCGAAAGAAAGACGCTTTGAGAAGGCCAGAGAGAAGAGACAGAGATCTCTATCCGAAATCAGCTTTAGAAGCAGCTGGTTTTCCATTAAAAATGATACGGACGGAGGAAGTTTATTAGGGCTTTGTGCCCCCGAGTTATCTGCGTTGCCTCACTGACGTTGGTGGTCTCCGCTCGTTCGTCCCACCGTCACGTGGTGTCTTTATTATAACCCGGCCACTAATTAGACGAGCGTTTTTCTCTTGTTCGGGTGGGCACAAAGCCTTCTATTCTTGGGCCTTGTATTTTTTGGTGTCACGCACGAGTTTCTCAACAAAAGCGCGACGCCTCTTTCCAAAGACTGAATATAGCGCCATGCTATTACAACAAACAAGACAATGAACCAAGGGGAGCGGACGCCCCTCGCGGCACCTTGCTAACTTTGTCATCTTTAATGACTTTTATTTAGTCACCTATGTGAGGGTCTCTTTCGAATCGATCAGCCCCCACTTCAGATTGATCGATCATTGATGTCGGCGCTCAGTCCACTTCTTTTTAACAAGAATGAATGTACATTAAAAAACGGAGCCGTGCGGCCATACGGGAACACGTTCAACGGCTTTATGGCCGGGGCTCCATGAAAGGCTCCGGTCACCAGGATCTAACGCATTTAGTTCGAACACAGATGCTCAGTGACCTGCGCGGACACACAAGTCCCCGGCTTGGACCCTTTAGGACTCGTGCTCTGCTCACTTCCAGCTATATAGCGCCTCATTTGATTCCCCGAAAGATGAAAGGAACGCAGTTTTGGCGTGAAGGAGCGCGCGGCGCTGCCCGTTGCTATGGTAACAGGATGCGCGGCCGGACCCGTTTTTTAATTAAAGCGTCTTAAAAAAAAAAAAAAAGTTGTTTTTGTAGGCTCGACTCGATGTGCCTGTCACTTTGGCACCTTCAGCTCTCAATTTCAAGCCCCAATTTGGGGGTGGGACGGGCGCTCATATCTTAAAGGCAGGTCTCTATCCCGTCCTGTCTTGTTCTTGTCCTGTCCCGTACCTCACCACCCCCCCCCTTGTCATCCCATTTTGCACTTTTGATGTCGCCCGAGCAGCTGTGACAATGCCGGCATGGAGCACTCGCGGGATTAGCCGCCAAAGACAACGCACACACGGGGGGACTGGGCGGCTTCGCACAAAGGGACACCCAGGTTGTGCCATCACCACGGATACGGCAGGAGGCGGAATCGACAAGCTCGGAGGGCTGTTCGCCTTTATTGGAGGGGCGGGGAAGCTCAGCGGGGCGGCTGGGGAACAAGACGGGCTTGTGCGGCGGTCCAGTTAGCCGTGCGCTGCGCCGTTAGGGGGCGCCACTAGCGCCGGGCCTGGACTCGGGGATGCGCTTTAAGGACCACAATCGATCACTTAATAAAAAAATAAAGAAGTAAAAGTGCCAGCCTGGGTCTTTGGAGGAAGGGCAGCAGATTTTAACGACGACGTTAACAGATCTGGGGATCCCAATGGGCTCCTGATGTTAAAAGGACGCTCGCCGCAAACAGCAACGCAGACTACACTCGGATTTTCTTCATCTTCTGGCGTCCTGCTAGATGAAGATTTCTTTCTTGTCCACATATTCGACGCCTTTCGAAAGTCCAAAGAACCAACTTTATATGCAAAGGTGCCTTCCCAGGTGTAAAGCAAACTGCCATTAAGGTCCCAAAAGCGCAGAGGTGGGCTCAGGCTGGAAGTAAACTGGCTTAGCTGTGCAGTCCAGGGTCAAGGCTGGCCACGTTCTTGTCATCAGACTGGGCGCACAAGTGACCTTTACCTTCCCGATGGCCGCAGGAATGACGTTGTCCGCTTTCCAATTGCTTTGCGATGCCGCCATTTAACGTTGGCTACTTTAACAAGGCAGGGGTAGTAAAGAAAGGCGCCATATTAAAAATATTAACGTGCAGGACCGGCAAGGGCCAACATGACGTGGGACGGTTAAGAAATAAGCTGCATGAAAATGACCGGGGGTCTCAATTACAAAGCTTGCTTGTACGCCCAGAGACAGGCAACTCTGACCCAGGCAGGCAGAAACTGGGAAACGACGACACCCTTTGGTCAAGTAGGGAAATGCAGTCAAACCACCTTAAGGGGAGAAGGGTCTACCTGCAGCCTGCCATAGGCATGACGTCACTCAAGAAACGAGCGCCCGGCCCCCCCAAACACAGCTGGAGTGTAACCGGGCGTTTGATGGCTGGTGGTGTGGATGTTAGGTGAAGTTTGGGGGGCGTTGAGGGGCTGACCTCACTGGTACTGCGGTCTCTGCAATTACACTCTGCTGGCTCAAAGGGAGAAGGGTCTGCCTGCAGCCCACCATTGGCATGGCGTAGATAACAGATAGACCACAACGTCAGTCAAGAAATCCCCCCAAACATAAGTGTAGTGTTAGAGGGTGTTTGATGGCCGTCATGACTGGTGTTGTGGGGTTTCACGTGGCTGACCTCATAGGTACCGTGGGGTGCAATTACAGTCCATTGGCTTAAAGGGAGAGGGGTCTAAATGCAGCCCACCATAGGAATGATGTCACTCACTCTCCCCCCACCCCAACATAGCCATAGTGTAAGCGGGTGTTTGATGGCTGCCATGACTGATTTTGGGGGCTTTACATGGCTGACCTCACATGTATTGTGGGATGCACAAGTGATGTCACCAAACTGTTATTAGAAGGTCATCGGCATGACAAACACACTGTGGACCACCGGCACGTGACACAGACAGTCGCACAGCACACGTTTTGCTTTCCGCGGGGCGGCGCTTCACTTCACTAAGCAGCACAATACAAACAAGCAAAACGCAGTCCTTTCGCCTCCAGTCCTTCGCCCCTTTTATAGGACACCCAGTAGGACTCCAGGGGCCCAGTGACCTTCTTCTGGCAGTGGTGGGTGTCAAACAGGTCTCAGTAAACTTCGAGGTGCCCCCGGTGGTGGCCACGGACCCCAGCAGGGTTGAGTTTCTATGCTGCAAGCCTTGCCCTCGATCGATCCGGGGAGATAATGTCCTGACAAAGCTCTCTCTCTACCCCCCCCGGTCCTGTCATTGTCGAGGGTCCTGGCCATCCGACCATGACATTAAACTTCAAAAGTCACCAATGTCACACACTGGCCGTATTTCGGTTCCCTTTTAAGGGGGCCAATGCTGTGTATTTGCACTGAAGGACATTTTGTTTTGTCCGTTTCTATCGACCACCCGTTGTCACGTCACAGAGGACTTGGCCAACACGTCAGGAGTTTCTCCACCGAGCTTCACTCCAGCAGGCCCTGCTGTGCTGGCGGCCATTAGCTGATCAGTGAGACCCCACGTCATCCAGTTTACTTACGCTGGGGGCGCACATAACTGACACTATAAAAGGCATCGTAAAAAGACAATTTGCTGCAGGGTCCCCGGACCCCCTTATGTAAGAGATGAACTCGCTACGTAGAAATAGCAAAAAGAGAAGAGGAGCGCGGATGAGTACATCTCGTCTCTTTCTGTGCCGTTTGCTTTCTCTGTTCCACTTTTGTGACTCTGATGTGCCATCGGTCCCCAGCTGTTTTAACTCTTCACAGGCCAGGGCCGCATCAAGTCAGTGACACTTGTGGGCTATTCATCTGTCAGTGAAGTCGCAGAGGGGCTTGTTCATCAGTTTCAGTGGCTTTGGTGCACTCGAGGGGGGCAACAATGAGACGACCCCCAAAAACAGGAATGAATGGTTACACAGGTGGAGGGAGGTCACTGACATTTTTCCCTCCTCATCTGTTTTGTCACTCGTTTTGCATTTGGCTACGGTCAGCGTCACTACTGGTAGCATGAGGCTATTCCTGGAACCTACAGCGCTGGCACAGGTAGTCCAACTTCTCCAGGATGGCAGGCACATCAATACGTGGCATTGCCAGGTGGTTTGCTGTGTCTCACAGCAGGAGATACCTGGAGACAGGCAGACAGTTTCTCTAGGACAGCTGGACAAGACCCCTCGTAGAAGGTCCTTAACCCATCAGCAGGACCCACCGGTATCTGCTCCTTTGGGCAACGAGGAACAGGATGAGCACTGGCAGAGCCTACAAAATGACCTCCAGCAGGCAGACCACTGGTGTGAATATCTCTGACCAAACAATCAGAAACAGACTTCACCAAGGGTGGCCTGAGGGCCCGATGTCCTGTAATGGGCACCGTGGAGCCCTATTGGCATAGAATACCAGAATTGACACCCCGTGCTTTATACAGATGAGAGCAGGTTCACCCTGAGCACATGTGACAGACGTGAAAGGGTCTGGAGAAGCTGTGGGGAACGTTCTGCTGCCTGTGACATCGTTTAACACGAATGGTTTGGTGGTGGGTCAGTGATGGTCAGTCTGGGGAGGCATATCCATGGAGGGACACACACGGACCTCTACAGCCGAGACAACGGTGGGCACCTTGGCTGCCATTAGGTATCAGGATGAAATCATTGGACCCATTGTCAGACCCCATGCTGGTTTCTCCTAGTGCATGACAATGCCAGCCTCATGTGGCGAGAGGATACAGGAATTGATACCATTGACTGGCAAGCTCACTCACATGACCTCAATCCCTCTGGGCGGGACATTATGTTCGGGTCCAACCGACACCTCGGACTGTCCAGGAGCTCAGTGATGCTCTGGTCCAGATCTGGGAGGAGATTCTCCAGGACACCATCCGTCGTCTCATTAGGATGTCGTCAGGCATGGTGGGGGTCATACAAGCTACTGAGTACCATTAGGAGTTGCTGCAATGACATCTCGCCTGCCTGATCATTTGTTCCCTTTGATTTTCGGGGTGTCTCTCTGTTTGTTGATCATTTTCACTTCCATCCTTTCATTCCTCACACATCACCATACCAGTCCATAGCAGTAGAGATGGCCAGCACTGAGATCTGATGGGTTTTCAAAGTGGTCCTTTCTGTTTTCTGAGCAATTTATATACAAAATCCAACGTCTGTCCGCTTTTCACTACTTCACGGATTTAGATTGGGATTTTTTTCCACAATTTGCTTGAACATTCCGGTTGATTTTGCATCCGGGTTTGGGTTTGCGGGTTTGGTTGGCTACAGTGTCCTGGACCTTAAACGTCTTCATAATAATTTGACCCAGGAACATCAGGCTGCTTCGTTGAAGGTCTTCTAGCCTTTGTCTCTGACATGCTGGTCTTGTCCTTTTCTTTCTGGTCTCCTCAGCTCTCTCCTTTACGTTCTCTGCTCCACCTTCAGAATGGGACACACGATGACACCAAACGGCAGAGGGACGACTTCTCTGCATTTGGAGACGCATGTGACACAAATTCAAGAAAACAGCCAGATTGACAAGTCACTCGATTCCAATGATTGAGGGTCTCTTCTAAGGGGTCCCGACCAAAGTGTCCAGGCCATTTCAGAAGATCTCTGTACAGTCGTGGCCCAAACGTTTTGAGAATGACACAAATGTCGGTTTTCAAAAAGTTTGCTGCTTCAGTGTTTTTAGATCTTCATTCCTGAGTAAGCTCTGCCCTGGCGGTGCCCGCAGCTGAATCACCTTTAGGTGACGGTCCTGGCGCTTGCTGTCCTTTCTTGGGTGCCCTGATGCCTTCTTCACCTCTCAATTGTTACTCCATCAGCGTGACATAGTGACCTCCACCCTCGTCCTTGTCAATGCTCTCACCATCACTGAAGTGACGTCAGCAGGTCCTTTGGTGGCAGGGCTGACATGCAGTGGTTTTTAGGGATGAAGTTCATTTTCCTGGCAAACAGGGACTTTGTAATTAATTGCAATTCATCTGATGGCTCGTCAGAACATTCTGGAGTCGACACCAATGGCCATCCTAAAAACGGAGGCAGCAAACTTTGTGAAAATTCATATTTGTGTCATTCTCAAAATGTTTGGCTACGGCTGTAGGATAAGCCACACTTGATCTCGTCACACTTGCTTTACTCGATGACATGTCATTGGCACCGGTGACAAACCGCTTGTCACGTCCTCACAAATGGATTTAATTGGACTTTTCTGACACTGATCCACGGGGACGTAGAAACATCTCGATTAATTACAAATATAAAAAGCCCAACATTAATCGTTCACCTTTAATAGGAGACCCCAAACCCCTCGCTGGTGCATCCATTCACCGGTCTGAGGTTTCAAGTGGCACCTGAGTGTGGCCAGTGCAGGCTGTGGGGGGTTCAAAATTAATTTATGGGGGCCCTGATGTTAAACTGCCGGACCCCCAGCCCCCCCTTATCACGACCTTAATCTTTTCTCTTTTTTTTAATGACCTACAATTCCCAAATCCTAATCTTAAAATCTCTAAAGGGGAGTCCTAATCTTAAAACATCATTTACGGGGCCCTAGTGTTAAAAATGTCACTTCAGGGCCATGCTTACCTTTTTCATTTGAAAGTGCCTTATTTAAAAATCATTTATTTTAACTCTATAATTTATTCTTATTATTCCAAAAAAAAATTTTAAGGTCTAATTTTAGTGTCGGTTTGAATGTTACAAAAAAAAAAAAAAAAACTTTATTTTTTTGTCATTAGAAATAAACTATTTATTATTCATTTATTTATTATTCATATTATCATAAACTCTGTGGTGGGTTGGCGCTCTGCCCG
The DNA here is from genome assembly GCF_016835505.1 of Polypterus senegalus. Classification (NCBI taxonomy): domain Eukaryota; kingdom Metazoa; phylum Chordata; class Cladistia; order Polypteriformes; family Polypteridae; genus Polypterus; species Polypterus senegalus. The sequence continues at coordinate 8,624,778 of NC_053171.1, forward strand.
GCGCCCTGTGTTGGCTGGGATTGGCTCCGGCAGACCCCCCGTGACCCTGTAGTTAGGATATAGCGGGTTTGGATGATCATAAACTTTATTTATTATTCATTGTAGTGGGAAGCCAAGCAAAACGACCCCTTTGATTGGCTAACTAGAAAGTTTATATGATGCCAACTTTCAAGGCAACTCAGATCCCCCTTCTTCAAGCGAGGTGTAAGACGTTTATTATTCATTGAAAATGTCCGATTACAATCCCAATCCAGGTATGTAGCCGGGGGGTTCAAGTTGGCTGCCCCCTGCTGACCAAACTTAACAATTACATTAAAAAACAGATCAAATATACGCAGGTGTGGAGTCAAGCTAAAGTTACGGATCAGGTCATTCATTTCTCAATGGAGCCGCCGCCCTTCTCAATGCCTTTGTGCCACCTGCCTGGCAGTGCCAGCAGAATAAAAGGTCTTGTCTATGATGATATGAATAATAAATGAAGTTTATTTCTAATGAATAAAGTCTAAAGTACACAACTTCGGGTGTTCTTTCCCCTAATTTTAACCCACACAATGAAGACTAAAGAACACGCCAAGCAACTCCATGAAAAGCACCAGTCAGCGGATAGAGACGAGAAAACATCCAACGCGCTGAAAATTCAGTTAAATCAGCCATTAAGGAACAGAAAGAGTATGGCACCGCTGTCAGTCTGCAAAAACCAGGCAAGATGAGCGAGGGAGGCCGCCATGTGAACGCTGAAGGACTTACAAGCTACAGTGACTCAGACTGCGCAGACAACAACGAAGCCCGAGTGCTTCAGACGCCGCAGCTTTATTAGAGAGACGCAAAGAGATCAAATCACCCAGGACCGCTCAGCAGAAGGCCCAAGAGGGGTCGCGGACATCAGCTGGAAGGAGGTTCTGTGTTCTGATGAGAGCTTTTGCCAATCAGACCAAATGCCACATTACGCCGCACTTCATCAAAATCCCCAGTACTGTGAGGCACAACGGTGGCAGAGGAATCGTGACATTTTGGCAGATGGCACTTGGGAGACTCTGAAAGGTGCTGTGGTCTGACGAGATCAAAATCGAGCTCTTTGGTCCTCAGCCTAAACGCCACGTCACGCTGCACGTTGTCAGAATCACACGAAACATGGCGGCGCTGGCAGAAGCGGCATGGTGTGCGGGTACTTCTCTGCATCAGGAACCAGGAAAGACTTTGTTAGGGGAAAAACGAATGCAGCAAAATACAAGGCGATCCTGGAGGAAAAGCTGAGGCCAGTCTGCAAGAAACGTGTGCCTCGGGGGGAGAAGATGTTCTCCAGTGAGACCACAACATCAAACCTGAGGCCAAAGCTACTCAGGAATGGCTTCAGAAGAGCAACAACGCGAGTGTCCTGCCGCTTTGGGGGGTCAGAGCGCACATCTCAGTCCAGTTGGCAATTCATGAAAAAAAAGGCTCACAATCAGCCACGACACCTGACAGGGCTGGAGCAATGGGGACAAAATGGCAGAGATGCCCGAGCGAGACGTGGGCACACATAGTCAAGCCTGTCGTGGCTGCCACCTACTAAAGAATTGACTTCAATACGTCGGCGACCAGACAGTCTGTGCCAGTTAAGTGGATTGTCGATACTTCATTAGCTGGCGCCCTATTTGGGGGGTGCTCCCACCTTGTGCCCCATGATTCAGCCCCCCTAAGCCCCTGCTCAGGATTCAGCAGGTTCAGAAACTGGCATAGTACGGGATGGCATATTTAGAATGATTTTAAACTGCTTTGCAGGAATCTGTTTTCATATTTGACACTGAAGGGTCTTCAAACAGGCCTGGATATCAGTGCCACTCTGGGGTCACTGGGTGGCGCTGATGCCATCTAGCGGGTTGGGGGAGTAAAAAAAGCCCCCAGTGACGTCATTCCTTTCCAGTGGGCTGTCCGTACATCCCTTCTCCTCCCCAGCCGGGATGCCTATCTGCTTGTTAGGAGCCTCCCGTCCGGGTAAGAAACCATCCCCTCTTCTAGCCGGGATGCTCGTCCAGCCCATGTGGCATCTGCATAAGTTATATAAATTGTGGCATTTCAGGCAGAACAACAGATATGAACAATTTATTAATAAATAGAAACTGAAAGGCAAACATTTAAAATGAGCAGAATGACAGATGCTACGAATACACAAATAAATCTAATAAAGTCCTACTCAGACTCCCCGGGACGAAAGGTGTCCTTTTAAATGGAAACAGTCTGAATGGCGGCATCACCTCTGATGTAAAGTCACATGGCGACGTGCTCTCGAGGCCAGCGCTGTCACTGCATTGAGGTGGCCAGCGGTCTCCGTGGCGTCCACCTGCCTTGCTAGCGTTTTAAAGCCACCTCAGTACGTCCAGAGCCCCAGTTAGCCCTCCGGTATGTGATGAAGCTCCATTCACAAGAGGGGTCATCGGAAAGGGATCGTCATCGAGCCACCCAATGCAAGGTGAATGATGGTGACAAACGTCTGGAAGGGCTTAAAGTTCATGTCATTAGACAAAATACCCCAAGTGTCAGCGTCTGAGTGGGCCCAACCATGAAAAAAAATAACATCGCAAAGTCGTGTGTGCGAGTGAGTGTACGTACGTGGGTGTGAGTGTGTGTGCGTGCGAGTGTGAGTGTGTGTGTATGTACATCTGTGTGTGCGTACGTGGGTGTGAGTGTGTGTGCGTATATGAGTGTGCACATGTGAGTGTGTGTGTATGTGTGTGTGTGTGAGTGTGTGTATGTACATCTGTGTGTGCGTACGTGAGTGTGCATGTCTGTGTGTGCGAGTGTGTGTGTTATTTGATTCCCCGACTCCCTTTCACTGCACACACAGCCTTCTACTGGTGCACTGCTGGATGATAACGGACGCTGCCTGAGTTTGCTGTGCTCGATGCTCAGGCCCGCCATTTGTTGGAAAGGAGTTTAACAAAATAATCGGAGCAAGCGGCTCGCCATTTTAAGGAAGTGTCCGTCTTCATATCCACGCCTTGGTTTTCCTGAAGCCCCTAATCCTGGTGCAAATCGCGGGTTGGTCAGCTGCCGTTCTCACCCACGCCATTCCCTGCCAATTATTTTCAGGGCACAATTCAATTCTCATTCGCGTTGTGACAATTAAGAGAAGCCGATCAACCTGTCAGGCTTGAGATAGAAGGCTTGTCCCAGAAGAACGGGGGATTAGTGGGGACCCCAGCCAAAATAGAGTCGGGGGTCCAGCGAAACATCACAATACTTGGCAACACAAAATGAAGATGACGCAGGTGTTTCAGTGTATGAACACGTGCTCCAAAGACTCGGCGATCTGTTTGACGCCCCTCCATAAGAGTGCAGCATTGAGAAAAGTCGCCCCAAGAGAGCCCACCCAAGTGTGTCACACTGGTGAATCTGAGGGGTGAGAACAGCAGCTCAACACGGCACCACAAGGCAGTCGTCATCTGTCCTGCCGTGCTCTGTGCCATCACTAATCGCCAAGGGGACCTGACCACCCGGGGGGGACACGTTGATCCAGCAGATAGGACAATAAAAAGGATTCGGGCTTTGGTGTCCTGAACACCACAAGTTCTACCCAAGCCAGACGTCCGCCGTCAACCCGGGAAAAGACAACGCGGGCGAGGGAGTGAAAATGTGGAGGATGCGGGCAGCCGCTCAGCGGGCAGGACGGCACACACACTCACTCACACACACTCACACTCCCTCCCTCGCCCGCCTTTCCACATTTCCATTTTCTTTAGTGATTATGCAAAGCAGCTCTGGGGGCAGCAGCCAAAACCCAGTCAGGATTTCAAATGCAGGCTTAAGGCAAACAGAAAGTCGCCAGTTCCTCAAACGTTACAGACAAGGGTGGGCTGTATGGGGGCACTGGGGGGGTGGGTGCAGGTTAAATATCCCAAGTCAGCAGCAGAGTGGTTAAACATTTATGATTCAGTTTGATCTCGGCCTGGAATGTCGTCCCAGTGTACCACTTCTAACAACTGTTTGCTGAGTTAAGGCTTCAGTGTTTACACAGCGCTAAACGCAGCGGCCTGGTCACCAGATGTGACCACTTCTCCAGACTCAACCTTTCAATCAGATCACTGTCCTGACGGCACCCGCTCCGACCTTCTTCCTCAGCACATCCACCAGCCGCTCTAACCTGCAAAGAACCAAAAGAGGAAAAAGTGAGAAAAGGGACAGCGCTGGACACCCCTGGCCTGTCACCATCCACCAAGGACGAGGCGTCTGCCATTGAAACGCTGGCTCAGGCTGACTTCTTAGCAAAGGCCAGGCATTGTGCAGGGTCACCTGGGTCGTGTCTGGTGGTGGGGGGACAATCCCAAGGACCCCACGGGAGAAAGTGACAGACACAGTGAGACACAGAGACAGGCGAGAAGGGAAACAGCAGCAACGTCCATGATGTTTACAAATATTCTCTTACTCTGCTGTGGCCGTCCTTCAATTCTAAAGTGATTCTCAGATGAATGGGAGATCATGAGGACATGAAAGACGTACAAATTCGAGTAACACGATGTCCGTCAGTCCACGCATGAGTAAAACAACAGACACGCAAGACGCACAAAAATTGACTAACGTGCCGCACATTCGTTAGCAAATAATCACAAAGTGTCTCCCAGTACACACATGAGTGGGACAGCCGGCGGAGAGGAAAGCGAGCGGGGAGGTCAAATGGCAGAACGGCTTACAAATCGAGAGAACCTAACGTCCTAACAACAACCAGGGGCACATAGGATACGACACACACACACACACACACACACTCCGCTCTCCTCTCAGTCGTCTCCATCTGAAGCGGCTATCCACGTCATGGAGACCTCCGGCACTCATGATGACCCCCAAGGCCGTAGTAGTCAGCAGTAAGTGAGGAGACAGACTGATAGGCAGAGAAATGTCAGGGCTACAGCAACAAGAAGAAGAGGACCAAATATAAAGAACGAGAATGATAATAAGCTTAGATATGCTAATAAGGGACAAATATGAATCATCTATATGTAGATTAACAAAGGGGATAGATAGATAGATAGATAGATAGATAGATAGATAGATGAAAGGCACTATATAATCGATAGATAGATAGATAAATAGATAGATAGATAGAGATAGATAGATAGATAGATAGATAGATAGATAGATAGAATAGATAGATAGATAGATTGAAGGCACTATATGATAGATAGATAGATAGATAGTGGACTATATAATAGATAAAATAATTGGATAGATAATAATAAGTATTCTTTACATTTATACGGTGCTTTTCTCACTACTAGCGGGACTGGGGAGTCACTTCAGCCACCACCAATGTGTACAGCCACCTGGATGATGTGACGACAGCCATTTTTGTGCCAGTACATGGACCTCACATGAACTGTTAGGCGATGAAGTGGTAAGAGAGAGATTATAGACAGGGGATGATTAGGGGTCCAGAATGACTAGGCCATGGTGGGCAATTTAAACCAGGACATCAAGATAAACGTTACACTTTAGGAAGGATGCCCAGGGATCTTTTATAACTGCAGAGAGTGAGGACCTCAGTTTCGTGTCTTATCCAAAGGATGGCACAATTTTTACAACACAGGGTCCTCTGTCACTGCACTGGGCATTGATATCCACACACAGCCCACAGGTTAGTGCCCCCTGCTGGTCTCGCCAAAACCTCTTCCTTCCATCCAAGAACTGGTCGGGTCTAAACATGCTTAGCTTCTGAAGCGTATTTAATATGGATGCTGGGTTGATGGATGGATGAATGGAAAGACAGTTAGGTAGGAATGGCAGTATATGAATGATAAATAGATAGATATGAAAGGCACTATATGATAGACAGACAGACAAACATCACTACTCATCAAATTGTTTTCCTATTTTCTATGTAGTGACTAAGAAAGTGTTCAACAAATCCAAACTCTTCTCCATTTTAGACCCTTCAAAGCAGCCTCCCCCCTTTGCCTTCATGACATGTTACATACTCTTGGACTTCTCTCAAAACGCTTGATGAAGTTCAAGGCCTCCTGCAACACTTTTCTAAGAGTTGATCATTTTATTTGTCCCCAGAGGGAAATACACAAACACACACACACACACAATAGTCTGAACACACACCTGAGTGACTATAAAGGAAGGAAATTAAAAAGAAAGAAGACTCCTGACTTGGCAGTGCCAGTCCCAGTGATTGGCCATACAGGTGTACAGTTTGTTGGTCTAAAGGAGCCCACCCAGTGTTGTCCTGACACTCTCCTGCTGTCGCAGTGGTGGGCTCCGTGTCGCTGATCACCAATGTCTGTTCTCCATACGTACCGTAGATGCAATGCAGTGACGATGAAGGTGGGTGTTTTGGACCCCACAAACAGAAGATTTTTGGTTTCTTTAAAAAACATGTGACATCAAGAAGGCGAGCGTTTCTCAGCTCACTTTAGCATCTCCAGTCACACTAAAATGACCAGAAGCACAAGACGTGGCTGTTCGCCTACAGTGGGTGTGTATGCATCGGCTGAGAATTGGTCCTTCATGCTAGACATTCATTTGCAGTTTGTATTTACACACGGAGAACGACTACAGTAATAAAAAAAATGTTTTGTTTGGACTGCCGATGAAGTGTAACTGTTATTGAGAGTAACGCACAAATACAAGGTGAGCAAAGTGGCTGAGAAAACGTACCAAGTAAGAGCCAATCAGAGAAGGGCCGCGTAAAAAGTGCAAATCACTTAGCATGCGATTACAGTCTGCGTTTTCAAAATTTTCCATTTTCAGCCATCTTTACTGCAATTATAGAGATATATGGCTCTGGAGAGCATCTGCCATGGTGACTGTTTTGGGGGTTACAAACACCAGGGCAGTGTGGATAAAACACAACAACGAAGGCTAATGTGGATGTAGCTCAAGGCTCGGACTCCTCTACCAGTTAGAATTTATCCACAGCATTTTAAGGAGGCCCGTATCTTGAGGTTGTTTTGTACGCCCCAAGTGGACAGCATTAATAAGTTCTTTACTGTTGGGGTGCTTAACCACTCATACTAAAATAATAAATTCTTCATTACAGTAGAACCCCAATTATTTGTGCCCCGACAGGTTCTGCACTATCTGTGGGGTACCTGTATTTGGAAGATGCCACTTTTCTTATAGACAAGACGTTCCAGGCACCTACCCAGATGGGCCGCCTCAAATTGTGACCCGGCGACACCTCAGCACCACACCAGTTCTGACCGCCAACAGGCCTGACGCCACTGGCTCTCCAAACGGTTTTGACTCTTCAGGGGGTGGGGCTCCAATCCCCTTTATAATTCGATCAGCCGGCCATAGAGCTACTCACGCAGCGAGCAGTAAGGAGTCCTGTCTGTCACCTCAGAGCTGCGTGAAGTTTATTTGACGGTGGCTGGAGCGCCAGTCCTGCCACCAACCCCCATGATTTCCCTGCAAGTTGGAGGACCACTGGCAGTTTAACGTCATACCCAGGACAGATGCAAAAGGACGACGGTCCGAGTCTTTAGAGTCCTACTATTTCATGTTTTGCTATAAGGATCTCCAGGCTTCCATGAGGTCCAATTATCTCTGGGCATAACGTGAGCTACCACAGCTATGCTGGCGACACACAACTGTATTTATCAATAGCGCCTGATGACCCCGACTCTCTTGATTCACTGACACAATGTCTTATTTGTATTTCTGAATAGGCAAGTTTTCTCAAACTGAATAAGGAGAAATCAGAAATCTTAGTGATAGATATAATGGGGGTATTAGAAATAAACTTGACCCATTAGGCATAAAAGTCAAGACAGACGTTAAGAATTTAGGGGTAATTATTGACTCAGACCTGAATTTCAAATCACATATTAATCAGATCACTAGGACAGCTTTTTTTCACTTAAGAAAAATCGTAAAACTTAAGAGAACTTAATCCACACTTTTGGTTTTAGTCGACTAGATTACTGTAACGCCCTCCTCTCAGGACCACCCAAAAAAAGACATCAACCGATTGCAGAGAGTGCAGAATGGAACTGCTAGAATCTTAACTAGGAAAAGAAAATCTGAGCACATCACCCCAGTCCGAGCGTCACTACACTGGTTACCCGTGCCATTTAGAATTGACTTTAAAATCCTGCTGATGGTTTACAAAGTCTTCAATAATCTGCTCCATCCGATATTTCAGAATGCCTCTCACCTTACACTCCAAAACGTAACCTTAGATCTTCAAATGAGGGTCTGCATAGAATTTCAAGAGCTAAATGTGAAAGAAGTGGTGAGGCGGGCGGCCTTCTGCTGTTATGAACCTAAAATCTGGAATACGAGTTTACCGATAGAAATTCACCAGGCTGATATGGTGGAGCACTTGAAGAAAACTGCTAAAAACTCATTACTTTAACATGGCTTTCTCAGAGCTTCATTTTAGTGCAACTCTGATATTCTGTACATACATTGAGTTATCGTTATTATTCATGGTGGCTCAAAGATCCACACTAACCCCTACTTTCTCTGCTGTTCTCTTTCTGGTTTTCTGTGGTGCCCATCTGCGTTACCAACACCTGATCAGGGCACCGTGATGTTCGTACATTGATAGATTGAAGGCCAGAGGTCCACATGACTGTCATCATCTAAGTCTTCCACGTGAAGCCTGAAAACCATGAGGACTGATTGAGATCATTGATGTTAGGTGGAATGGCCAGTGGGGGGCTGGGTGGTCTCGTGGCCTCAGAGCCCCTGCAGATTTTGTTTTTTTTTTGTCCTGGCCATCAGAACTTACTTTATTCTTTGTTAATTAGTATTGCCTAATTTTTATAGTTTTTTTCTTTCTTCATCATCTAAAGCACTTTGAGCGACGTCATTTGTATGAAAATGTACTATAGAAATAAATGTTGTCGTTGTTGTTGGTTGCGAGACATGGACGCTATCCAGTGACCTGAGACGAAGACTAGACTCCTCTGTCACTTTGGTTTGTGTCAGATGACGGCGTCCCGAATGAGGCACACGACCTGCATTGTGAGGTAACGTCAGTTACGGCACTACTGCCATGTGGCGTGATTACCCGAGGGTGATTCAGCTCACAGGACCCTCTTTATTGAGGACCAGGCCAAGAGGATGCCCACATAACATCTGACTGTGGCAGATAGAGGGTCATTTCCAGAGGGTGGGACTGGACGAGGAGGTTGCCAACCAGGATCCCGTTAACTGAATGGCCTTTTAATACTCTCAGGCTTAAGAGACCATTTCTTTCATTCAGGCAGCTATTAAGATACTGCGGGTATCTGAACACAAGCAAGACTTGCACACATTTTTAGGAGAGACGGCCAACACCTCACGGGTGTGCCAGTTCCTACAAAATGAAAAAGGCCGCCTTCGGTAGGCTCCGTGTCACAACAGCCGAAGTGAAGGTGGCCGCACTTGGTAAAACTGACAGGCATACGTCCGTCCAGCTCTCCATTTGGCTCTTCTCTCACCTGCTGGTTTGGCACATTTTTCCAGGATGCGTTTTTGTAAACTCAGATTAAGCTTCCCAGCTTCTGCAGTAGCCGACTGGGCACGGCCAGCGCTGACACAACAGGAGCGTTTACAGTTTGCTTACAACTCACCAGTTTGTGCATTACACCTCACCATATTGATTCATCAGTGACAAAATATACTCTCGGGCGCCTACTATATAACCTCAGCTTGTTGCTGAATGCTTCCAGGCAAATTCCGAGCGTTGGCACACGCCAGACAAACAAGGAGAAAAGGCTAATATTTGGTAAGGTCATCAGCTGTAAACAAATGGCGTTTGGAGCTCCTCTCCAGCTGACTCTGCTTTCTGCCGCTGGCCCAAACCTCTGGAAATGCTGGGCTGGAGTTGTGATAGTTTAACAACGGGGGGTTTACGGGAGACCACAAAGGAATTCTTGTTGCAGAAACTCGGTATTCCTCAGGGACTCCTCAGACTTCGGTACATCGGATTCATTCACGGAAAGAGCCTCAAGTGTTTGAGCTTATTGCTTTTGGACGTGTGGTGTTCAACATAGGGGTCCTTCAGCTACGACTCTAATTAGAGATGAGGGCCCATCAGTAAATATTAAACCCCCTTGGACGTTTTCACATTTCATTGACACACAATTTTTGAGTCCTGCTGGATTTCATTGGACGTTTTCTTTGCCACGGATCAACAGAATGAGATCTCTTAACGTCAAAGTGAAAACAGAGCCCTGCAAAGGGGTCTACATTACAAGTAAAAACAACAAGGAATAACTGAGGGCGTTAAGTATTCACACCCTTAAACCGCCCCCCGTGGGCACGTGTGTGACACTTCTAGCATCAGTCGGCCCTACCAGTGACATGACTTTGGGGTGTCATGTTAAAGCAGTGGTATCAAACTCCGGTCCTGGTGGGCCACCGTGGCTGCAGGTTTTCATTCTGACCCTTTTCTTAATTAGTGTCCTGTTTGTGCTGCTAATTAACTTCTTTTGAATTCATTTTAACTGACTTGCTCCTCAAGACTCGGACCCCTCAATTGTTTCTTTGTCCTTAATTAGCTGCAAAACAATCATCCATCCAGCCATTATCCCACCCGTTATATCCTAAATACAGGGTCAAGGGGGTCTGCTGAAGCCAATCCCAGCCATCACAAACCCCGGGCACGGTGCCAGCCCACAGGAGGGCACACACACACACACCAATTTCGGATCGCCAATGCACCTAACCTGCATGTCTTTGGACTGTGGGAGGAAACCCATGCAGACACGGAGAGAACATGCAAACTCCATGCTGGGAGGACCCGGGAAGTGAACTCCTTACTGTGTGGCAGCAACACTACCACTGCGCCACCGTGCCACCCTGCCAAACAATCATGAGATACAAAATGAGCCAAAACAGGACCAGCAAACTGTGTCCATCATACGATATCTGAAAATTAAAGAAAGATGAAGGTCTGGCGAGTGTTGATCTGCTCAGGTCCCCAGTGCTCTTAGAAAAGAGAAAATCAACAATTTCAGAAATGTCTGCTATTTCACAATGAGAGCAACAGGAAGCCACGGAATTAAAGAACGAGTTTAATTAACAACAAGACGCGGTGCCAAATTAAGCAATTGGTTGGAGTTTTGAGGCCCTGACTTAGTTGGTCTTCTGTTGGCTCCCTCACTTCACATTTCATTTCCGTTTGGGTGCCACTTGAGGAAAGAAATGAAACAACTCAGAGGAACGATAAAGAAATTCAAATCTTAAAAAACAAGTCCATTAAAATGAAAGGAAAATGAGTTAATTAGCAGCAAAAACTGGTCACTAATTAAGACACTTCGATCATCAGTCAGCCTTACCAGTGATGACTTTGGGGTGTCACGTTAAAGCAGTGGTCTCAAACTCCGGTCATGGTGGGCCGCAGTGGCTGCAGGTTTTCATTCTCACCATTTTTCTTACTTAGTGACCAGTTTTTGCTGCTAATTAACTCCTTTTCCTTTCATTTTAATGGACTTGTTTTTTTAAGGCTTATTCCACTTATCGTTCCTCTGAATTGCTTCATTTCTTTCCTTAAATGGCACTGAAAAAGAAATGAATCGTGACGTGAGTGAGCCAACAGAAGACCAACCGCATCCTGGGCGGGTAATGGTCCTGGCCGTCCACCACAGTCCTGTAACACAGGCTGATGTTTACTCGATGACCTCTTTTGTAAGTCACTTTGGACAAAAGCAAATCCAGTGGTACCTCGGTATACGTCCTTAATCCGTTCCAGATCCTTTGACCAAACAGGACGTACACCAAATGATTTTTTCCCATAAGAAATAAAGGGAAAATGATTAATCTGTTCCCATGAAAAAAAATCCTATTGTTATTGGTATATTATACATTGATGGGGTTGTATAAAATAATGTAAACACTGCTTAATACTAAAATACATAAATACAAAAGCAATTAGATGAAATAAATGAATATTTACCCTCAATTTACTTTTTAATAACGTCTTTGTTTTTCACAATCGTAGATGCCGTCGTTCTCGGCATACGGTATGCAGCAGCCATGTCCTAGGTACGCATGCCACCTTCGTAATTTTCAACAATCAATTCAAATTTACGCAAAAAAAAAAAAAACACAAAATCACGTGAAAATTCACAGAGAGTTATAGCGCGGGTGGTTCACTAGCGTACTGACACTCGTGGCTTTGTCTCGAGAGAGGTAAACAAGGGTAGCGCGCGGTGTTCTGGCACACGAGTCGTATTCCAAACAAAGGTCGTATACCAAGCAAAATGTTTCGCGTCCAATCAGGAGTCGGACTTATTCCAAAGCGGACGTATACCGAGGTACCACTGGAATTGTAAATGTAAAACATGCATTTTCCAGCAAGGCATCCACCCCAAACATAAAGCCACACAAGAATGGACTCCAAACAACAATGTGAATGTCCTGGAGTGGCCGAGTGGAAGCCCAGATCTCAGGCCAATGGAGAATTTGTGGCTGGTAACTCTCGATCACCATGGCACCTGACTCAGCTGGCACAGTTTTGCCAAGAAGAAGAAGACAGGGGAAAAATGTCCACAGTGATGCAGAGGGCCAACTTTGCAAATGTTCTTGAGTGGCCCAGCCTGTATGCGTGTGCTACAAAAATGGCAGTGTGTCTCCAAAGTTCAGGCCTGGCGGGCTTACCTAGCATCTTAGTGGCGTCCCGCAGACTTAACTGAGGGTCCTGTCCACTACGTACTTCAGGAGGTCACACCCTGACAGGCCTGTACTGGGACCGCAGTGCTGCTCCTTATCCACTTTACAGATGAAGCTTTGTCAGGTAGGACCTTGGCACGTTTGACTGGCTTCCTCTGTCTGGCTCACTTATTCCTGAAAGTTATTTGTTGAGACTCCTCAATCTGATCTCGAACAGATAGCGCCATAACAAAATTAAAATATTTCTATTGAAAAGCATTATAGCTTTGGCAAAAAATGGACAAACGTCATGCATGACTTGAACCAGGGATGAGTTGTACTATTTCAGATATTTATTTTGAGAGCGGCTGCTTGAACCCGCATGTGTGTTGTAGATTTCCCTCATCTACTCGGCCGACAGTCGCTCGGGTGCCCAATGCAAGCGAGTGAAACGGCGGGCAGAGCACAAGCGCACGTAAACCGCTCACACAACAGCGCCCCCTTCCTGCTGCTTTAAGTAAGTTAACTAATAAAGAACACAAAAAACAAACAAACAAACAAAAAAAAGTCACTTCTCTGGAAATAAAATGGAAACGGAAAGCAAATATGTAAGCAGATATGAGACTGAATTGACTGAACAATGTAATCCGCACGTTACGATTGTGAAGACGTGATGTTATCAACCCGCAGCTAAATGGCATCTGAAATAATTAACAACACGGGAAAGGCACAGCTGGGCAAACTGACTTAAACACAAGGTGGTGGTGGGGTTTAAAAATGGACAGTGGCATCGGGAAGTGGGGGGGCTTCAGCGGCTTAAGACCCTGATGGCCAGCCTCTGATCTTTTAGTCCCTGATGTACAAGAACGACTGCAGCCAACCCCAATGTACCATTCATATTCCCGCTACTCAATAACTCAGTTGTTACATTAGTCAGTTGTATATTACACTTACTTATTTACGTAATTTTAATCTGTTTTAACAAATATTAATAGCTGGACGGGGAAATCTGTTCCTTTATTTCTTTCATATGGTGACACAGACCCGGAAAGAAAGAGCAGAAGAGATGGACAGACAGCCCCCTGAAAAAGGGGGCAAAAGATGATGAAGAGGTGACCTGACTGAAGTGTTTAAAATGATGAAGGGAATTAGTGCAGTGGATCGAGTCGGTGTGATGGGGATGCTGATTCTATGCTAGCATTTATCATTTTGCATTTGTTGAAATTTTTCAATTAGCTCTCCAGGACGGTAGTGAGACCAGCTATGTAATATGGGCTGGTGACGGTGGCACAGGAGACAGAGCTGGAGGTGGCAGAGATAAAGATGTTAAGATTTGCATTGGGTGTGACGAGGATGGACAGGATTAGAAATGAGGACATTAGAGGGTCAGCTCAGGGTGGGAGACAAGGTCAGAGAGGTGAGATGGCGTTGGTTTGGACATGTGCAGAGGAGAGATGAGGGGTATACTGAGAGAAGGGCGCTAAGGATAGAGCTGCCAGGGAAGAGGAGAAGAGGAAGGCCTAAGAGAAGGTTTATGGATGTGGTGAGAGAGGACATGTAGGTGACGGGTGTAAATTGTGTTGGTTTGGACATGTGCAGAGGAGAGATGAGGGGTATAATGAGAGAAGGGTGCTAAGGATAGAGCTGCTGGGTAAGAGGAGAAGAGGAAGGCCTAAGAGAAGGTTTATGGATGTGGTGAGAGGGGACATGCAAGTGATGGGTGTGACAGAACAAGATGACGAGGACAGAAAGATATGGAAGAAGATGATCTGCTGTGGCGACCCCTAACGGGAGCAACCGAAAGAAGAAGAAGAAGATATTTTTCAATTAGCTAGCTTATTCGATACGACTTTCAAAAAATATCAAGTTTTAAGAAAGCTGAACAACAATTTTCACGTCGCCTGAATTGCAGTCTGCTGTGTGTGTGACAGCCCCCCATAAGCCTCTTGGTGGCCCGTTTTTTTTTAACTCCGTTGTAAAGTGCTGTTCAAAAGCTCGCAGTTAATGTTGTCTGCTAACACATGGAATCGTCTTCTATTATCGCTACTGCTTTAGATCAGGGGTTTGTCCATGGATGGGTTTCAGGGGGTCCGTGAAGTTCAAATACTGCATATTTATATTCACTGTACAGCCTGGTATAGAGCTATACAGGCGCTACATACCTTTGTGAATCGGGGTTTTCAGCAGTTGTTTCGATCAGAACGAAAACTCGTGAGCAGCCAAGCAAAACGACCCCTTTAATCGGCTAAATAAAAAGATTACAACATGCAGGCTTTAGAAGCAACTGACGAAGAGGTCCGAGTCGCCTCGAAAGCTTGCAAATTGTAATCTTTTTAGTTAGCCAATCAAAGGGGTCATTTTGCTTGAGTTCTCACTACATTTGTAATGGCCAACACGGTACAACCACCGAAAATGAAAAGTCGAAATGGATTGGATGTCTCAGATGATATGCGTGTCACCTTGTTGAAGACCACCCACAGTTTCATATTCTTATTCAAGGCAAACAAGAACAACCTTCTCATTGAAATAAAGTAGATAACGAGAGAGGAGATGTAGTAGCAGTAGTAGCTGTAACAGTAGTAGGAGATCTGACTGAATTTGCACAAGAGGTTTGTATTTCCTAATTCTAATGAGGGGCCGCTACTATTTGCATAACAAAGGAGTGGTTTTATTTTAGATTGTTTAATAATATGTGCGTTTTATACGTATAACACAATCAAATCTTGATAAATAATGGACATTCTATTCATTGGATGCCAAGTTGTGTTTATGTGAATATCCATCCATCCATTATCCAACCCGCTATATCCTAGCTACAGGGTCATGGGGGTCTGCTGGGGCCAATCCCAGCCAACACAGGGCACAAGGCAGGAAACAAACCCCGGGCAGGCTGCCAGCCCACCGCAGGTTTATGCAAATATTTCTGGGGAAGGGGGTCCATAGCTTTCATCAGATTCTTAAAGGGGTCTATGGCTCAGAGTCACTGCTTTAGAATACAACTTATTGTCACAAAACGATTAAATAAAGAAAAATGGACCACGTGACTCTTAGATGAAGTAAATGTAAAATGTGAAATTGCTCCAAGTTTCATGTCACCCAAGTCACCTGAATGTGATGCCATGTCCAACCTGTTAATAAGACGCTTGTTCACTTTCACAATGTGACAACTGCATTATCCTCTAGCCCTCAATGTATGTTTATAGTTTATTAGTCTTGAACTATTGGCCTCTTTTATACTAATTGTTTTCATAATGTATTGTTTTTAAGGTGATGCGTCTTTGTACCTGCATTTGCTTGTAGGAGGCCTATAAGCTCTTATTTAAGATACTGGCCGTGCCCACCTAGTAATGAAACAGGACAAACTTATAAATCAATAGACGTTGGCACTGTATCTAATCGCGTTCAGCTCTGACGAGAGATGGGGAGAAAAACACGTGGCCATGATATCTCTGGCGATCAGCAGCTACCCTCTAAAACACACAGAGCTCTGATCTTTCTCTCTCCAAAAACATCAAACGTTACTCCTTAACAATCTGTAGATGATAATGTCTGCTGAACAAACGGGTATCGCTAGCTAAGTGGAGCCAACACGTGGCGAGAGGCAGAGCGACTCGAACACAGGCTGGCAAATGAATGAGAAAGGCCCCGCCCCCCTGCTCTCGGCCCTCAGCCATTCTCTTGGATTTGCATAAATACGTCGGTACCGCAAGCGAACTCTGGTACTAAGCACGATGACAGAAGTCGCAAAATCAGCCGGAACGTTCAGGCAAATTATAGAAAACAACCAGATCTAAATCTAAATCTAAGTAGTTCTCTCGTGAAAAGCGGACAGATACAAACGGGTCTAAAAAACTATAAGAAATTTTGCAATTGGACCACGCAATTTTTAAAATCGTTTATTAGGGAGCACCTATGGGCCAAGGGTAACCTACATTCCAAATTTCAAGTCCCAAGTCCTCA
This sequence comes from Polypterus senegalus, assembly GCF_016835505.1. Taxonomy (NCBI): domain Eukaryota; kingdom Metazoa; phylum Chordata; class Cladistia; order Polypteriformes; family Polypteridae; genus Polypterus; species Polypterus senegalus. The sequence goes on from NC_053171.1 coordinate 8,641,302, forward strand.
TGGTTCAGGAGATTGCGTGAGTCAGTTGTGTTTGGCTTATATATATATATATATATATATATATATATATATATATAGAGAGAGAGAGAGAGAGAGAGAGATAGATTACTGTTCTTGCACTTGGTGCATTAAATAAAGAAAATAAAAGTACTAATCGCACTCCTCCTCCCAGTTTGGCTAATCACAAGTCAATTCATTTTTTTGTGTCATTTCGTGTGACCACTCAGTGTCACCCGGACACATGGAGGGACAAGGGAGCAATGCAGAGGGTAAAAGAAAGTCCATGAAAATCCACAAAAAGTGGAGAAACCCCCCCCCTGCCCCAAACGGGGGGCATTTACCTTCAGCCACAGCAAGGCTGTTCATACAAAAAGCGAGCGAGAGTGAGAGAGAAAGAGAGGACAAGTGAGTGAGCAAGCAAGAGAGAGAGAGAGAGAGCACCGCGAAGTAAATGGCAAAGTCTGGAGGTGCCCATCTGCAGCTTGTGAAATGATGAAAAGGGCTTTGTGTTTTTCACGGCCAAGTTTGAATCTGTCACTCATTAGACATTCTGCTCAGATCCCATCAATGAAGCGGCTCTCTTGCACCAATGTGTTAAATTCCCTTCTCCTCATGGTTTCCTTTGCCAGCTTTACTACAGAAAGGCTGCTTGGTTTCGCTCAAATTCTTTTCACAGCTGTGCTAGAAAGCAGCGTCAGAGCTTCTTCCCAAAACCCATATGCGTCTCTCGCCATGCGCCTGTCTGAGGGTCACCTCGCATTCTGGTGAGATTATTCCTTTTGCATTTCTGCTCTCGGCGTCCAACTTTTATTCAGTTCTGGGAAAGAGCGGAGTGCGGCTCGAGGAGACGGCAAATGGCTGAAAGGCGGCACAGAATGTGGAGGGTGAGAATGGCAGCGAGATGCCAGGCAAAAGGCCATGCCTGGACTGAGCCACGCAGAGGAAGCCAGTGCCCTACCTCATGTGTCGGCATCGGTAAAGTGGACAAGGAGCAGCACGGAAGACCCAGTAAAGGTCTCTCGGGTGGGACCTTCTTCTAAGGCTTTCTGAAGTAGGTAGTGGACAAGACACTGAATTAAGTCAACGGGGCACCACTAAGATGCTAGGTAAGCCCACCAGGCCTGAACTTTGGTGACACATCCATGTTTGTAGCACTCCCATATGGGCTGGGCAACAAAGTTGTCCCTAAGCCTCTCCTGTGTTGTCTTTGCTTTGTGTCCTGTTGGAAGATGCCTGGGCCCAGAACGTATTAAGCACAGTGCGAGTGCCGCCAGCAGGGGTGTGGGGGCCAATCGGGCTTGGGCACAGCATGGAACAAACAGGCCTAGTGGGAGTTCACCCTAGGAATAAAAATCTGCACTATCACACTGACAGACGTCTCCAGACCCTTTCCTCGGTACCTACTGTAGTTGAAGCAGCCATTCCAGCCTGCAGTCTTCTTGGGTCTGAAGTGGCAAGCTTCACACTCCTGAATCTGGGGATTTTCTGTCATTCTCCTCTGCAGATCCTCTCAAGCTCCGTCAGGTTGGATGGAGACCATCAGTGGAAAGCCATTTTCAGGTTTCTCCAGAGAATGGGTCCAAGTCCAAGCTCAGGCTGAGCCACTGAAGGACATTCCCAGAGTTCTCCCTGAGCCCCTCCTGTGTTGTCTTTTCCTTTGTCCTGTTGGAAGAAGAAGAACCTTCCAGCACAGTCTGACGTCCAGAGTGCTATGAGCAGCTGTTCATTATGGATATCTTCTGTACTTTGCTCCATTCAGCTTTCCATCCACCCTGACTCGTCTCACAATCCCAGATGCTGCTACCACCATGCTTCACTGTCGAGATGGTACTGAGCAAGTGGTTTCCTCCAGACATGATGCCAATCTTTGCTCCATCAGACCAGGAGAATCTCGTTTTCTCATAGTCAGTGTCCTTCAGGTGCCAGTGGGCTTTCATGCGTCATCTGGCAACTCTGTCGTAAAAGCCCAGATCTTGTTGAAATGGTTGTTGCCCTTCCAGAAGGTTCCTCCGTTCTCCACACAGGTTCTAGAGTGACCACTGGGGTTCTGCTTTTCTTCCTCACCAAGGCCCTTCTCCACCAAGTGCTCAGGCAGTGGTGACTGTTCCAAATCTTCTTACCGAGGCCACTATGTTCTTAAGAACCCCAAATGTTGCACCCATTTTATTTTTTGTAGTCTTCCCCAGGCCTGTGCCTCTAAGATTTGCAGAAATTTCCATCAACCTCATGGGTTGGTTATTTTTGCCCAACTCTGTGTCCCCCTATAGACAGGTGTGTGTCTTTCCCAATCACCATGGACTCCAAACGAGGTGTAGAAACATCTCAATGATGGCCAGCAGAATGGCATCCACCTGGGCCAAAAGCAAAGGGTCAATGTGCCAATGTGATCTTTCAGTTTTGATTTGCAAAAATGTCTACAATCCTGTTAGTGCTGCTTTATCATTCTGAGATAAGGAGCGCTGCTTGATGACATAAAAAAATTAATCTAACGATTTTTAGCACAAGGCAGCAAACTTAACAAAATGTGAACAAAGTGAAGGGGGCTGGCACTCACTGAAGGCACTTGCACCCACCAGATTCATCCAGATTATATTTTTGTCCACATTGCTGTCACTCTGTTCGACTGATTTAAATGATCTGAAATAACGCGGGGAAGCCTTGTGAACGTACAGTACGTGTCTGCAGCACCTTCATCTCCCCCAGCAGTTATGGCGCCTGACCTCAGATTCTAGTTGGCACAGCAGAGTGACAGCTCACCACATTAATCATTTGGATGGCTCACTCTCTCCGATGCCAGCAATCCTCTCAAAATCAGACACTTCTTGTTGTCCCAAAGCCCTGAATGTAAAATGAAGTGTCGCGGAGCCCCCTCGGTCCTTACGGCAATGGAGCTGCTTCTGATCCTTCGGCCTGTCACAGCATTTTGTCTTCTTGGTCTGTGCGAGTCGTGGCTCTTCCCTACCTACAGAGCACCACCCGATTCATTTGGAAAGTGTGCTTCCGCTTGACGCGGGCTACAAAAGGCACTATATAATACTGACATATAGTCCATCAGTCATCGTTGTCAACATTCATCTTTTTGGTGTTTCTGTTGACTCTCTGCCTTGCTGTGACCTGCTTTTTTAGCTTGTACTCTGTAGATGCCAACCCTGCCAGAAGAGGGGATGGTTCCTTACCCGCACGGGAGGCTCCTAACAGGTAAATAGGCATCCCAGGCTGGGATAAGAGAAGGGGATCAGACCCGGAAAGATAGACCAGAAGGGATGGACGGACAGCCCACTGAAAAGGTGGGCAAAAGAAAATTAAGAGTTGACCTGATTGAAGTGTTTACAATGATGAAGGGAATTAGCGCAGTGGATCGAGACGGTGACTTTAAAATGAGTTCATCGAGAACACGGGGCCACAGTTGGAAACTTAAGGGGAAATTTCGCACAAACATGAGGAAGTTTTTCTTCACACAGAGAGCAATAGATACTGTGGTAGACTGTAAGACTTTACAGACTTTTAAAACTCGACTTGATGTGTTTATGGAAGAAATAAGTGGTGTCACACACACGTGCGATTAGAAGTGAGCCGAGTTGACCAAGCGGAGGTAACTACCCGCCAGGTCAGGGGGTGGCAGGGTGCTCTAAACCTATTTCTGTTATCTCTGCAGACCAAATACAGGAAAACCTGCCTGATTTAACGTCACTTCCAGTGCTGGTACCCAGACTGACGTCACTTCCTTTTCCAGTGTCTAGACATTGACGTTACTTCCTGTTCCGGTGCCCAGACTGACGTCACTTCATGTTTTGGAGTCTAGACTTTGACGTCACTTCTTGTTCCGGCGTCCAGACTGACGTCAATTCATGTTCTGGTGTCTAGACTTTGATGTCACTTCCTGTTTTGGCACCCAGACTGATGTCGTTTCATGTTCTGGTGCCCAGACTGACGTCACTTCTTTTTCCGGTGTCGAGACTTTGATGTCACTTCTTTTTCCGGTGTCTAGACTTTGATGTTACTGCCTGTTCTGGTGCCCAGATTGACACCACTTCCGGTGCCCAGACTGATGTCACTTCCTGTTCCGGTGCCCAGACTGATGTCACTTCCTGTTCCGGTGCACAGACTGGCATCACTTAAGGTTCTGGCGTCTGGACTTTGACGCTACTTCCGGCGCTCAGACTGACATCACTTCCTGTTCGGGTGCACAGACTGACACCACTTCCTGTTCCGGCACCCAGACTGACGTCACATCCTGTTCTGCTGTCTAGACGACATCACTTCCGGTTCACGACGTATAAAACCGTCATCTTCCCAAACCAGTTCAGTTCAGTTCAATCCTGGAACTCAACCTGACAACAACTTGTTTTCTTTAAACCTTTTTTGCAGCCTGGGAGAACATACGGGTGGCTGCCCCAAACCTTTCTAGCGTGTTGAGGCTCATTCTTTTACAGTGGACAGGACTGGCAAGCTTTGTTGGGCTGAATGACCTAATCTCGTCTAGATTGTTCTAATGTCACTGGAGACTTTTTATTCCCCCCCAACACCCATAAGCATGCTGGATGGCAGCAGCCCTGGATATCGCCGCCCAGTAGGAAGCCAGAAGGGAAGCCCTGCTGGGGGGTCACTGGGTGGCACAAGAGGGCGCTGCTGCCATCTAGCGTGGTGGGGGAGTAAAAAAAAGACCCCAGCAATGTAATTCCTTTCCGGTGGGTGGGCTGTCCGTTCATCCCTTCTGATCCCGGGCCGGGATGCCTTTCTTACTGTTAGGAGCCTCCTGTCTGGGTAAGGAACCATCCCCTCTTCTGGCCGGGATGCCCGTCCAGCCCAGGTGCCGCAGGGAGATAAGCTCCCTGTTATAATGGACTTTCACATGACCCGGAAGTGCTTTGCTCGGGCAGCGGTCCTGGCACCCAGAAGTACTCTTGGGTCCTTAATAAAAGACATACAGCAACAGTCAAATGGAGGAGGGCAGTGCGGTGCTGAAAGGAATTGTGGGGAGACATTTTGGAGGAATGAACCATCCGTTATTTGAACCCGGGACTCTGTGTGTGCGTTCGTTGTTGGGGGTTTGGGGCTCGCTGAGGCCCTGGTTTACTTGACAACTCACATCACTGGCCATTTATTTTAGCGGGACAAACAGACAACTTCTCTCTGACTGATGGACTATGTGACTAAGACGGACTTGGCTCTCGCTCAGCAGCCCCTCCACCTTCTATTTTGGACCCCCCCACGTACAATCGCAGCTCGCGCAGTACGTGGCTCTGTTGCTGACACGACCGCATCGGAAACGGAAGAGCGCGATCAAACGGGCACGGAGCCGTCCTTTCTGCTGCGACTGTCGGCCTTGTCAGTAAACAGAACAAACGTGTTTAAAGCGAGTCACTGAAGAAGTCGCATAAGACGCACCTCTCTGTGACCTTTGGTTTGCTCCATGGCAGAATAAAAACCTTTGAAGCCAAAGGAAATTATTCTAAAGGATCCTTTTTTTTTTAAGGACAAAACAAAAAATCCCCCTTTATTCTGAACCTGGGGAAGGCTACCCTGTGACTTCCCAGAGACCTTCACTGGCTGCCCCGTCAGCTAATTCATCCTGCAAACAGATCAACCAGCTGAGGCGGTTCAAAAGTCTGTTTGCTTTTAGCTAAGAACCCCTGTGTGACCCTTTCTGCAGTCGGCAGATACATCTGGGAGAACTGCCCAGACAGCACGGAATCATCAGCATGGAGACGCTCGCACAATTGACATTTTCTCTTCTTTTTAATTGCACAATGCTGCCGAGAGCTTTCGTCTTTCTCCATTTAATCCAAAGCGGCCGAGTTCAATCACATTACAACAGCACTGGTTACATAAGTTAGCATGACGAGGGGCTTTTCCTGAAAATGTGCCCACGGTGCACGTCATTTGTCATACACCGCCAACTGGATAATATCGAGCGAGCTTTATTTAATTCAAAATATAATGGCGTCCACTGTTGGCGGGGCCGTCACTGAGGCCAGTTTAAAAGGAAGATTAATAAATACACCTGTTATATAAAATCGATTCCCACCAACACTATCGGGTTTTAAATCTGTTACAAGTATTGTGTGTTACAGAGTTAAAGTCAACGTGAAGATCCAACTCTACAGATTTACCTAAATGAGCTAAAACAGAAGTATAATAATAATACCTTTTATATACGTAGTGCCTTTCCCAAAAGTTCACAGTAATTCTGGGGCATACACAACACAGGACACAAATAATATCCACAAAAAACACTAAAGATAAATACTGGATATGCAAAGCATTGAAACAGAATAAGCGATAACAAACTACTAAGAGATTCAGAAGTTGTAGAGGGAGAAGAGCAGCTTGGATTAAATAGGCTGAAATCAAACAAATCACCAGGACCAGATAAGATTTATCTTCGAGTTCTTATAGAGGTCATTGAAACCCTTCTTTAATAATTTTAGGAAGTCACTGCGCACTGGGAAAATTCTGAAGGACTGCAAATTTACGTAAAAATGGTAACCGGGCCGATCCAGGCAACTATAGGCCAGTATGCTTAGAATGCATCCCAGGAAAATTAATGGAAGGAATTATTAAGGACTAGCTGTCCCCCTCGGCTCCGCCCGCGTAGTAGCGAAACAGGACAAACTTTAACAATCAATAAACAAACAGGTATCACTAGCTACGTGGAGGCAAGGAACACTCCAAATCGTGGCCCGAGGTAGAGCGATTCAAACGGAGGCTGGCGTGTGAGTGAGGAGGGCCGCACCGGGCTCCCCACTCCTGACGTCACGCTTCCCCTCCCTCCCCTCGCCCCGCACCCACTCTCTCAGATTTGTGTAAATAAATTGGTACCGCAAGCGAACTCTGATTCTTTGCGTGATGGGAGAAGTCACAAAATCATCCGGAATGTTCAAGTAAATTATAGAAAAAAACCCAAACAAAATACCATTAAGTAGCTCTCTCGTTCGCTAGCTGATCGGAGGTAAGGTAGTCTCCGAGGCTGGTACATGAGTGAGTAAGGCCCCACTCGGCTCCCCACTCCTGACGTCACGCTTCCCACTCCCCTCGGCCCGCAGCCTCTCTCTTGGATTACCGTGAATAAATCGCTCCTGCAAGTGAACTATGATGTTTAGAGTGATGAGAGAAGTCGCAAAATCAACTGGAAAATCCGTTAAGTAGTTCTCTTGTGAAAAACGGATAGACATACATGCAGACAGACAGACACTGGACTTCATACTGTATATAGAGAGATAAGATTGAGAAACAAATGTCAAGAGCAGGAGTTTTACTGAACAGTTGGCATGGGTTCAGGAGAGGGAAGTCATGTTTTACCAACAAGAAAAATATGAACACATAACTCCAGTTCTTGAATCCTTAAACTGGCACCCGGTTAAGTTTAGGGAAGATTTCAAAATCCTCCTTTTAACATATAAAGCATTAAATGGCCGAGGTCCGGCTTACTTGTCTGAACTTATCATGACTTACAAACCTGAGCGCACATTAAGATCTCAAGATGCTAGTCTGCTTTTGATTCCAAGGATTAATAAAATAACAGTGGGAGGTTGAGCTTTTAGTTACAGGGGGCCCCTAAACTGTGGAGTGGTCTGCCTGCTACTATAAGAGATCCTCCTTCGGTCTCAGCTTTCAAATCCCAGCTGAAGACTCACTACTTCAGTTTAGCACACCCTGACTAGAGCTGCTGATTAACTGTGCAGACTGTCATTAGCACTAAAACAGAAGTCAGTCAGTCATCTTCCAACCTGCTATATCCTAACACAGGGTCATGAGGGTCTGCTGGATCCAATCCCAGCCAACACAGGACGCAAGGCAGGAACAAATCCTGGTCAGGGCATCAGCCCACCGTAGGGCGCACGGGCACACACACACACACACACCAAGCACACACTTGGGACAATTTTGGATCGCCAATGCACCTAACCTGCATGTCTTTGGACTGTGGGAGGAAAGCCACGCAGACACGGGGAGAACATGCAAACTCCACGCAGGGAGGACCCGGGAAGTGAACCTGAGTCTCCTTACTGCAAGGCAGCAGCACTACCACTGTGCCGCCCACTAAAATATAAGGAATTTGATAATTAGAACTTGTTACTAAACCCTCACCTATACTCAAATGTGGCACTTGGTGCAACTGCCCACCTGCCAAGTTGTTTTGCCTGCCTCAGGTAAAGTCATCTCTGATGGAGGATCCTTTCGTTAGATTGGCTGGCCCAGCAGTGACTCAGCAGTGGAATGGCCAATAGGGGGATGCGGCTGGATGGCCGAGGTCTCCAGGACTCTGAACAAATCCAAATTGGATTACGGGATATCATCTGCTGTTGAACTCGGCTCTGTACTTGTAATATTTCTATTTTACTACAGTATTATACTGTATTGAGGATTACTTTTATTCTGTTCTGTGTATTGTGTTGTATTTACCCCCCATTTTTTTTGATGCCCTCTGCACGCCTAACCTATCTGTAAAGGGATCTCACTTTGAACTGCCTCTATCAAGGATACTTCCATTTTTTTTTCTAGTCTTCTTAGAGAGTCAAGGCTCTTTGTCAAAAGGCAGCGCCTGTTAAAGTCCATTGTGGCCCACCTTGTGTGATTTTGGGCTCTACAAAAATAAATTGTATTGTATTGTATTGTAGATGCTGCGGTGGGCTGGCGCCCCACCCATGGTTTGTTTCCTGCCTTGCGCCCTGTGTTGGTTGGGACTGGCTCCAGCAGACCCCCGTGACCCTGTAGTTAGGATATAGCGGGTTGGATAATGGATGGATGGATGGATGTATTGTATAAGTCCAAGATCTATTAATTAACAGTACTGCCAGAAATCTTCCAAGGCTATGGCCACACTCCTACATTTATGCTTACAAACCCAGATATTTAGTCTCCATTTTTGCCTTTCGTCCTCATTACCCCAGCGTTTTTTAATTCTCAAAAAGGGAGTCTTTTGAAGATGGTCTGCAGAGCAGTATACTTCTGTAAATGCTGGCTCAACACTGAGGTGAGGATGGGTGAAAGCGGAGAATTTTGAAAACGCAGCCCGTCACTGTGCCCCGATTGGTTCGTGCTTATTGGCCCTTTCGGAGTCTTTTCTTCACGCAAAGGAGAATAGAAACATGGAATAAACTAGCTGGTGGCCAGTAAGACTTTAGGGACTTTCAGCTCTCGATCTGACGTTACTTTGGACAGTCTTGGTGAATAGGAGGCATTAGCTTATAGGGCTGAATGGCCTGTTCTCGTCGTCACCATTTTTCTAATGGCTGAACGATATTATGATATAGAAAGCCGAATGTGTGGCAGACAGATACACACAGCTGAAGTTCTCTCCGCCAGAGTTTTACATCGAGTGCTCATTTGCACAGGAGAAGGCCATATGCTATTTCTCATCTAGTAAAATGTTACCCTTTGTTGCACCTGCTCTTGATTAGGGAGAGACATTTTAGGACTTGGCACAGGTATACAGCGATGCTCCACACGCGGGCAATTTCTTTAGTGACTGCACCTGCAGTTTACTCCACCATAGGAAGCACGACGTATAAGAGAGAGTGACAGCCGGACCGAAGGCTTTGCTCGTACCTACAGTATGTGCTTGTGAAAAGTGGTCCATGGCCTGGAGCGGGTTTTCAGTCAATAAGCGGGGTGTGCGGGTGTGTGCCAGCCCGCTTCGCTCTGTGGTTGAGTGGGGTGCTTGGCTGATCGTGCCACATACATGTATGGAGACTGGCAGATCATTCGGGTGCCTCAATTGTGCCTCAGAGGGAGTGGCATGTCGCACCTTCACCCAATTACCCAGGAGCGCTAAAAGCAGCCTGCATGGAACAAAGAAGACGAAAACGAGTCTGGAAAGAGAGGAAGAAAACGATGGAAAAGGAGCAATAAACAGGTTGAAAGAAAGGAATGGCAGAGGAGGCAGGAGGGGTACAAACCAAAGTGCAATAGGATGGAGGCAGGCACAGACTGGTGGGAGAAGCCCACAAAGGGAAGTGTGGGACGGATGCTGAACATTTACGGGGAGCGGCAGAGGAAGACAAATGGAGCGAAGTGGGGAGCCCTGCTTGGGTGAACGTAAGCAGCAGGGGACCCAAGCCTCTTTTAGAGGGGTGGCCATGCCAGTCGGCGGGACGTCTCCTCGGGCTGATGGGTCCACAAAGGGTAAAGCGGGGAGACGTCTGTTTTAAAATAAAAGGTTAGGGTTAGGCTTAGGCTTTTGCATTTATTAAAGAAATTTTACCTGCCGTGGGGTTTTTTTAACTTCATTTTATCCAAACATCTTCACTGGGGATATTTTAACCTCCTGGGATTTGCTCCGGTTTTGTGGAGTATTTTCTTAGTAGGATTTTACTCCATACTATTGAACACTTTGTTTTGGGTTATTTTTAATGAAGGCATTACTCCCTTTCTGCATGTGTGTGTCCTCATCTGCCCGGCTCATCTCAGTCATGACAATTGATGGTTGCGGGTTCAAGAGGTAGTCAAAGGAAGCATGGAGCCCACCCGCACCATCACAGTGCTCTCCTCCCTTGGACCACGTCAGCCATCTTGAACATCCAGCTAAAAAGCTAGAACAGGAACAGAACCACAGAGCAGGAATGTATGTGGCCGACCGATGCCCAGGCTTTTGCTCAATGAAACCCACAACAGCCCCACCACCCTTCACACCCACCCACACACTCCAAACACAGCCAACAACTTACTTCTGGATCTTTTCATTGGCATCCTTGTGTGCGGTGGCGGTTTCTTGGAGCTGGGCCTCCAGTTTTGTTCGGTCAGAAAGTGCCAGCTGTAGTTGGGCGACAAGCTGATCCTTCTGCAGATTGGCAAGCGTCATGATGCCATCTCGTGAGCGCAGGGCTTCTTCATAGGAGCTAAGAGTGCAGTTCATATGCTCCTTCATGGTGGCCTCTTGTGACAAGGACTGGTGCAAACTATGGAAAGTAAGAGTGACAAGTGACAAATAAAACCAAAGGAAAAACAAACCAACACACATGCAGAACCACTAAGCGCCCAGCTCATTGCCAGCCATTAGGTTCCTAATAAGGGCCTTGAGAAGAAGCTCCAGCCCTAATGTTGCTTGGCTTTCTCAGATTGCCACGCTGCTTGATCTGACTGTATGAAGCTCCATACTTGTCCGGCAGGCACCAGTGAGGCACACCCTTCTTCCCTTTAGAATGAACCTACTGGTATAAACTTCAGCCCCTGAACTCTAAAACTGGACTGTCCCGAAAATGGATGACAGTAGCCATGAATAAAATGTAACGCCAACACAAGGCAGTCACCTTCCTCCTATTAGTATCTAAGATGGTGTTACCCAAAGATATCATCTTCTGAGCAGGGACGTGCTGTGATGGACCTGTGATGCTGAAGTCGCGCCAAGTTCATCTGCGGTGAACGGGACCACAGGTGAGGAGAAGACCGGACACCTAGACAGACCCGTCAGCCATCCACTTCAACTGCAAAATGCAAGAAATCTTTTACAACACTGGCTGTCCAGCACAGAACCTCAGGCGTCTCTGTGGACGAGTGAACTCTGTGGTAAGGTGTGGTCCGCGGCCAGGACCGGATTAAGATGAAATTGGGCCTGATGCCGCAGCGCAACAAAGACCTATTTTTTCTCGCCATTGGCGCCTGTGCATTCGACACTCACCGTACACGCGCACTCAGATCGACCGAGGAGCCTTAATTGCTTGCGACACAACCAGCCAGCCTTTATTGAACAAGAATAATAATAACGACGTAGTATCGTAACAACTCGAGATTAACATCAAACTGTGTAACATCAACATTCAATAGCAATTGTCTGAAAAGTGCACTTAAAACCTAACAATGAAATACACTAAAAATTTTGCGATTCTCTTACGAAACAGAGTAAGAAAACATGAATTCGCAGAGACATTGGGTCAAAGTGACTCAGTTCGGGATCCTGAGGGTAAAAAGTTGTCCACGATTTAAATTTCATAATAGACCAGAATCCTGTCGAGGATTTTAAAAATTCTAAACTTCCATGCCGGGCCCGCAGGCTGACTTTTAGTTTTACCTTTACAGATAACCATTTAAATAGCCATTGATTTTTACTGTACAACTAACTTCAAGGTGAAAAATTTACTACGTGGCACTTACTGAAGAATAATAAAGTGGCAAGAATCCCCAAGATATTGTAAAAAAACGCAGCTAAATTACTAAGTAAACTGTTTAACGTAAAATTGATAGCATTAACTTGAAATCTTTGGTTAACAATAAACACAACGACGTTATAGTTACGTCATAGTGCAAAGAACAATATTAACTGTATAATAAGTAACGCTGTGTCTAGGCGTCCGAAAGTCGGACTCCAAATTTCATTCGTAGAATTATTTTGAGGTTAATATAGCAAAGGAAAACTGTTCAATTCTCGTCTGTTTTCATCTGGGCCTATTTCAGGAATGGGCCTAATGCTGCAGCATCAATAGCACCCACCTTAATCCGGCCCTGTCCGCGGCTGACTGCCTTTTTAAATACATAATCGCCACACTCGCAGCGTTAAAGGAGGGGGCGTGGTAGTGTGGTTGGGTGCAATGTGGCATGGGTGAGGAGTCGCCCGTGTCCATAAATTGATGCCGGGTGCTGCTAATCGCCACACCTGTGCCACATCCCCACATACAAAATGAGAAGCGCGAGTGTTTGGGGAAGATAGAGATGGAAAGGAACGAGAAAAGGAAACAGAGGTTAAAAGACGGCTGAATCGGACAATCTGGCCCCCTGGAGGGGAAACGCAGCACAAACGGGGGCCCCGCCATTGATCGTAGGCCGTAGCTGAACAACGGCGTGGAGTGGGGTGAGCATGGCGGATGACATCCCCAGGGATCCGATGTATGACTGCGGGTGCGTGAAGGATGACGACCTTGGGTGGTCTTGGCTGCGCTGTGACGGTGTGGCCAAGACGGGGTTTGGGGGATGAAATTCATGGCTGTGCGAGTTATGGATGAGTCGGGGAGACGAGGAAAGAGGTGGGGGCTGAAGGCACCAGTGACGCCATTGTTATCCTCTGCTTTGAATGGATTTATTTATTGGGTTTTCATCCCCCCTACTATTCACGTATCTTTATGGATTACTAGGGGGCTCTGTGTGCTTCGCTCGCCAACCCTCAGATGGGCGCTACACGCTAGCCACTTTGCAGCTCTGCCGCTCGCATTTGGGGAACCGGATGTACAATTTATACAGATTGTTATTTTCATGGGAATTGTTACATATGCAGAATAAAACAAACTATTTGACATTACAGCGAGTAATTAACCATAGTTAAAAAACAGTAAAATGTAATAAATTGAAAGAAAATTATGTTTCATGTCGCGTTACAGGTATTCATTGTGTAATAGGATTTTGTTCTGTTTGGCTTTAAAATTAACACGCAAATACTTTTTAAACTTACACTTTTACCATAAAACTTCAGTAAAAACAATACTTGAAATAAAGTTTTCTTCAAGATCGCACTGAGGTTGGACTTTCATTGTGACAACGCAACGTATAACTGCCCGTGAGCGAAAATCGTTTCTTTCTTTCTATTAAATAAACCAACTTTTTCAAATGTTTGTCCCTATGATTTATTATTTGTCATAGCAAAAGCTCTTCTAACGGGAAACTGCAAGTGTTTGAATATGAATGGCATATCACGATCTCCTGTGGTGTCTCATGTTAGATGGCCTACATTACCTTTCTTGTCGCCTGTTAAAATTTTACATGTCAGCATTGTTCGACCAATTTTGAATACAACTAATCTCGTCCTATTGCATAGCCCATCACTCAGACATAAATTACGCAATGAGATTACGAGACATCCTTCATTTAACAGTAATTTGGCCGGTGGAAAACCCGATGGTGTTAACAGTTGTAGTTATTCTCTGTGATATTGTAAATTGATGTTTTCATCTTCCGCACCATCACCACCAACTGTTTCAGCAAAGTCTGTTGATACGCCGTGTAACCGATCGACAGTTTTCGCGTTAATTTGTTTGACTTCATTGTTTCTCGATGCTAGGATTGCCCGTGTACTTATTTCTTCTGTTGATAGCGCTTTGGGATGAAATTCTTCAATAAGATTTGGACATAATGCGTCTTCTTTTATTGGGAACTTAAAGTGAGGAAAACGTTAAAATGTACAAGAGCTGAGAGCGCAGGAAGTGTGTCTAACAAAAGCATTCCCACCAATGAGAGATGAGAGGGCTGCGGGCGAGGGCCGTTAACTGTAAATGGTGGAGAGGAGGGTGGGACTTGAACAAATCTCTTGGCAATGGTATCGTCTCAAGATTTTCTTTTAAAATAGAGAGATTATTTTTGAAACACGACACTATTTAATTGTGATTCTCATCAATAAAAACATGGGAATTTTTTTTTTTACTCCATCCCCTTGCTCCATGTGTGATTTGTCCCCATCTGTCAGCTCATTCGGTCAGAACTATGGACCGGTGTTGGGTTTTGAGAGGCCCCCAAATGTGAAGAGGGACCCTCATCATTGCAAACTCTACGATGGACGGCTACTCAGGTACCGCGTTGCCATTACGGAGATAGATTCAGAGAACTGATTCCATCTTAGACATGTCGCATAGTGACGCAAGTGTCGGAGGTAGCTGGGTGCTTGCCAGGGGTGGAATATTTAAGGATTTTTACCTTAAATAGAGACGTGGTCTCGAAATTCAGAAGAAAGAAACTGAACCAATGGGTGGCGACCATTTTCACAGCGTGAAGCAGCAGGATGTAAAAACGACAATCGGGGTGTGGTGGCGTATGGGTGGCAGTCTGTCCCCCTGCTGTGAATTCAGGAGTGAAACATCTTATTATGCTGTCAGCAAACTGAGACATGCAGGATGTCTTTACTACACTTACATAGAAATAAAAGAATAAAAGAAATAATAATAATAAAAGATTCTTCTACTTAGCAACGGTAACCTGATGCGAGTTCAAAGTGACACACAAAAACAAATGCTGACGTGCAGCGAGGAGAAGTGTTTATGCCATGGAGAAAGTGAGAAGCGGCCCTTGCACTTTAAGAGCTGCCGTGGCGGCACAGCGGGCTCTGCCAGCGCACTCTGAAGCAGATTTCACACTTTGCTTTGTCCTGAATCAGAGAACGTTTCGTTACTTTACTTCGACTTCCAGTACGTTTGGTTGCGTTTCACACTGAAAACTTTCAAGGCGCACCAAACATGCGGTGGGCATGCCGTGGAGGTCTTCCAATGGGCAGAAACGTCTCTCCCCCCGGGTAGCGATATCATGGCGGGCAGAGGTGGACTCAGGGGCATGCGGGGCCTAGAGCTGACCAACCCCACGCGGGGCCGGTTATGTCAAAATGTGTGGACTGTATAAACTTGCACGCAAATTTCATAAAAATAAGGTTAACATAACACCGGATTTTTTCATGACAGTATTTAGCTAAATTTGTGCAAGATAACATGCGGACTTTATCGAAATTTAACTTGATAAATCCACTCGAACGGGACATGCGGCCCTCGAAAGCGGGGCCTGGTGGCGGTCACCCCACTTGCCACCCCCAAACGCCACTCTTGATGGCGGGGATTTCCGCACCTGCTTTATTTTGCAGGATTATTAACGGACAGGCTGCTTGAAGTTGAGGCGCTCCTAAATTTTACGTGTGTTTCAAAGAGCCGAGGATGAGCTCTACTGACGGCCTTACATCAGCGGTCCTGGAGGGGCCACGGTGGCAGCAGGTTTTCGTTTCAGTCAGGCTCTTAATTAAAAGCCAGTCTCTGCTGATGGTGGCGCTTGGTGTTTATCTGAATTGCTTGTTAGCACTTTGGTTCCCCCAAGACAAACCTGAATCACATTGCGGAGATTTCTTTTCTAAAGACATAATTCATACGTTTCGTGGAATGGAGCAGATTTGAACTTCACACTCCTCCCCGTTTATTTCTAAGCATTTTATTAACACTGATACTGCATGATGGACATTCACCATTGTAAAGTTAGGTGAATAGATGATGGCTTCATCGTTATTTGAATTTTGTTATTAATCATCACCGGTTAAGAAACCAAGAAATCATTAAAACTGCTAAATTCAACTGTTTAAAAACTGGAACAGGCAATTAGGGAGCAGGTCGAGGTGACCCTGGAGAGGAATGAAAGTCAGTAGGACCACCAAGACAGAATACATTTGGGAGGTCAGTGGAATGGTGAGGATGCAGGGAGGTGGATGAGTTTAAATACTTGGGATCAACAGTACAGAGTAATGGGGAGAGTGGAAGAGAAGTGAAGAAGAGAGTGCAGGCAGGTGGAATGGGTGGAGAAGAGTGTCAGGAGTGACTTGTGACAGACGGGCATCAGCAAGAGTGACAGTGAAGGTCTACAGGACGGTAGTGAGACCAGCTATGTTATATGGGCTGGAGACGGTGGCACAGGAGACACAGCTGAAGGTGGCAGAGTTTAAAGATGCTAAGATTTGCATTGGGTGTGACGAGGAGGGACAGGATTAGAAATGAGGACATTAGAGGGTCAGCTCAAGTGGGACGGTTAGGGAGACAAAGTCAGAGAGGCGAGATGGCGTTGTTTCAGACATGTGCAGAGGAGAGATGAGGGGTATAATGAGAGAAGGGTGCTAAGGATAGAGCTGCTGGGTAAGAGGAGAAGAGGAAGGCCTAAGAGAAGGTTTATGGATGTGGTGACAGAGGACATGCAGGTGATGGGTGTGACAGAACAAGATGACGAGGTCAGGAAGATATGGAACAAGATGATCAGCTCTGGCAAACCCTAACGGAATCAGCCAAAAGAAGAAAAAGAAGAAGAAGAAAACGTAATTAGTGAGTTCATTAAAATGAAGTCCAAAAAACATTTTACTTTAGCAACACACTTATTTGCTGCCGTGACGTCAGACGTGATTCAAGTGCACCCTGCAGACTTTCGTTGAAGGACATTTACGGACGTTTCCTGAAGTAGCCAGCTGCAGTCAGGACAGTTTGAGTGCGCCCTTCAGACACTATGAGGCCTGTTTATATTCGTGTGAGAAATATGGCAATGTTTCTTTTTTTTTTACCTCTTATATAACAATTAAACTATTTACTAATTGTATTCAGTAGTCACTTTTAATGCGATGTGTTGCTTTACCTAAAAATTTGGTTCATTTTATTTTTTTCACACAAAAACCTTACGTTGACTTCTGAGAAGAATGATTTAAAACCGATAACAAAAGACACATACATTCTGTGGTTCCGTTTCGGATGCAGAACTGAGAGACCTCGATAGTTTACAAGTTTAATAAACGCTGAATACACGGGCCTCAAAACTACTGAATCCAATGGTTTGAGAGCAGGAGGTAAAAGGACTTGAAATCGACATGAGTCGGGTGTAATGTTGGTGTCAGCACACCGGCGAAACAGGGGAGTGGTTCCTGGAAAGTGGGCGGAGGGAACTGAGATGACGCTGACAGGGGCGTCGGCTTCTGGGCCTCTCAGTATGTCTCAGTTCGCTGAATCTGTCCGAGGCTTCAGACTGTCTCTCGCCTGCGACTGGACTCTATTGGACATTTCAGTCACACCATGGAGAAATGACAGCTAGAAAATGGCCGCTTCCATCCTGGCCCCTAATCATTTCATGTCCCTTACTGGCTAAAACCGAAGTCCTGACTCTCTGTGGTCATTAAAGATCCCTGGGTATCTTGCACAAAGATTAGGGTTTTCTCAGTATCCTGGCTAAAATTACTCGTCGGCCTCGTCCATTCTGGCCCCTAATCATCCCCTGATTCTAATTGGCTATCTCTGTCACCTCCTCACCACCTAACAGCTCATGTGTGGTGAGCGTACTGGTGCAAGAATGGCTGCCGTCGCATCATTAGTGATGGGTGAAGTGACTCCCCACTGCCTATGTAAAGAGCTGTGAATCGGAATCCGAATCAGAGTTCACTTTATTGGCCAGGTAGACTAATGTCTACTAGGCATCTGTCTTGATAGTATTGGTGTGACAAACAAGGACAACACAGCATACAAAAGAAAAATATAAAAAGATACAACATCTACAATATAATAATACACTAAGGTCCGTGTGTCAGGACCCTCTGAGCAATCTGATTGGTCAGTTCAGTTTTGAAAGAGGAAGTGCGAGTGTGAGACACACAAGGAGGAATAAAGGCATACAAGGCACGCACAGATCGCCACCTTCAAGGTTGACAAGAAAAAACTGGACAGAAGATGAGAAAGGTGGAAACATTCTTGGAATCGCTGAAGAGGAACGTTGTCCAAGGCCTGCAGCAACTTCCACCACGGTACAAAAACGCTTTCCTTTGAGTTCTTTTTTTCTTATGCGGGAAAGAGAAAAAGTCACACGGAGCAAAGATCAGGTGAGTAGGGACGGTGGAAAGAACTCCAAGACACACAAGTCAATTCAGAAATCTCTTCAATAGTCCGACGACGATCTTCGTAAATTGCAGTGCGAATTTGTTCAAGATTTTCGTCATTCCTAATTGTGGAAGGTCGGCCAGATCTTGGTTGGTCTTCAAGGGACATTTCCCCTCGTTTGAAATGTGAAAACCACTTGTAGACCTGCGTTTTACTTAAAGCTTCCTCTTCAAAAGGAGTTTCAAGCATCACTAGAGTTTCAGCAGCCGTTTTCCCTAAAAGAAAACAAAATTTAACGCAGACTCGCTGTTCTTTATGATTACCCGTCACAAAAATCACAGAACACGTTTAATAAGCACCAAGAAAAACCGACACGGGATGAATAGCGTATGAGCAACACAGAGCGCCACTCGGCGGACTGCCACAGAATACTGTTAGTGTGCCACACCTAGTGGCGATATTCGCAACTAAGTCGAGATTGTGCGCCAGGTACAGATTCCGGTTATTTTTGGGAACCCCCTTGCATACATTGTGGTAGCCGGCCTGGACACAGACAGGTAGACGTGGTTTTAATTCACCCACACACATTTATTTACAATTGCTACTATTTACAAGGGCACACACAACCCCAAAGCCTTTCTCACACTGCCTCTCTTCAGGCCGCCTCCTTTCCTCTCCTCCCGAGCTCCGTCCTTCTCTGATCCCGACTCAAGCCACTGGATGGAGGGAGGCGACCCCTTTTATAATCACCCAGATGTGCTCCAGGTGCCTCCTGATAATCTTACGCCGGTGTGGCGGAAGTACCGGCTGCGCACCCGGAAGCACTCAGGGTGTCCCTGGTCGTCTTCCCCCCAGCACTTCCGGGTGTGGCAGAAGTGCTGAGGACCAGGGCTTTCCAGGCATCGGGGCGCCCCCTGGCGGTGACCACGGGCCCTTATAAGGTTCAGTTCCCGTGGTCCCCAAAGCCACCAGGGTGGTCGCCCCCTCGCGGTCTATAGGAGGCATAATCCGTCCTCCGGTCCTTCTGGGCATCCCCAGCCGCTTGCCACAACATATATCGCAATAAGAGTGCAGCCTAATGTCACGTAGTGTAAGCTAATCTAAATAGGTAAGTCTTAAGATGGGATTTGAAAATGGGTAGGGAATCTGTGTCCCGAATGCTTAGTGGAGATGAGGAGCACTACGACTAAATGCCCAGGAGCCCATGGTGGTCAGGCGTGCGGGGTGCGAGTGATAAGAAGACCAGATGTAGAGGACCTAAGAGTGCGGTTGGGTGCATAAACATGTATGAGGTCAGAGAGGTATAAAGGAGCTAAGGTTGTGAAGGCGACTAAAAGAATTTTAGAATCATGGCGAAATTTTACAGGAAGCCAACGAAGCTGTTTAAGAGATGGGGTAATAATGTGCTGCATGGAGGAGGTCCGAGTTACAATACGGGCAGCTAAAATCTGAACAAGCTGGAGCTGATAGAGGAGCTAATGTGGGAGACCAAAGAGAACAGAATTACAATCATCAATAGATGGGATGTTATCGTCCCTTTCACAGTTTTGTGGCGGGACAGTGCCCAGAAACTTAAGTGACTCTGAGCCATTTGGTGAGCAGGTGACCGTTCCCTGAAATCTGTGGTCATCTCCTCAGCTCTCTGAATGCTAATGATTAACGGCTACACCATAATGTCACCTCTTGTCTGTGTGAGGACTCATCGTTGTTGTTTGAAATGAGGCCTATTCACGTTATGGCGTTTGCAAAATTAAAAGTCTGACAGACGAATCACCAGAGGTCCAGTCGCTGGCATAAAGTGAGAAGGGTAGCGGGGTAAGGTCACATCCCTGCAGGGCGCCAGTACTGAGTGTTAATGGGGCAGACGTGTGAGTGTGCCCATCCGCACCCATATTCGTTTCCTATCTGTAATAAAGTCTGGTGAGTTTATCATCTTGGAGCGCTGAGATGATTGTATTGAAAGTACTTTATAAATGTAATTCAGTATTATTATAATTATTGCAGATACTGACTGAGGACAACCCAGTGTACATCTTTGCTTGCTCTCGTTTCCTGCATTCACAAAGAAGGTCAATTTATTTATACAGCACATTTAAAACAACATAGGAATGCTGTGCTTTACAATAATAGAATAAAAGAAAAACATACAAATAACATGAATAGGAATAAAATAAACAATAAATAGAAGTAATGCTACATAATCACAATGAGGAAACCATCAGTATTACTGAAGGTCACAGAATGCAAGTGAATAGAAATGAGTCTTTAATCTCGTTTATTGTCGACGATGAGGTAAAGAGTTAAACAGGCGAGGAGCAGCAGCTGTAAAAGTCCTGTCTGTCCCCCTTAGTTTGACACTCGGTACGAGGGACAAGAAGAGACACCTGACCAGAAGATCTAAGCACTCTGGATGGCTGGTGTAAAACACACAATTCAGATAAATAGGCAGGAGCGAGCCCGTGTAAAGATTTAAAAACTAGCAACAAGATTTTAAAGTCAATTCGAAAACTGACAGGCAGCAGTCAGTGTAATGAAGCCAATATTGGAGAAACAGAGTCCGACTTGCTTGCCCCAACCAGAAAGCGAGCGGCAGCATTCTGGACCAACTGTAACCTGCCTATCAGAGATTTGCTGATCCCAGAATACAGCGAGTTGCAGTAATCGAGGCGAGAGAAGATAAAAGCCCGAGTAGCTTTCTCAAGATCCCTAGAAGATGAAAAAGGCTCGATTTTACCTAAAAGACGAAGCTGGAAAGAGCAACTCTTGACTACAGAATTAACTTCTTTCTCAAAAGAGAGGTTACTGTCAAAGATAACATCAAGACTGCGGACTTGAGGTTTGCAAAGGACAGAGAAAGCCGAGAAGTCCAATTTGTGTTTAGCTGATGGACCCGCTATAAGCACCTCCGTTTTATTTTAAATAAGATCAAGAAAATGATTAGCCATCCAGGATCTTAGTTCAGACAGACAGTTGTGCAGTTGATTTATTGCAGAGTTGCAGACGGGAATATCAACCTGAGTATCATCAGCACAGCATAGCAGAATGACCAATGATGGCTTCTGACGGCCACCGGAGGAGACGTCTCCTTCTTTGACTATTCACTTCATGGGCCTCAGTCCCCACTCTGAAATCCTAATAAATAAAAAAAATGAAATGTGACATAAGGGGAAATCTTAAGGGGAGACCCCGGCGTTTACTTCAAGCTCTTTGCAAGCTGCCCCGACTGCACGAGCGGCACACGTTGGGTGTGTAACATTTATGAATTTACAGCCGGGAGCTCTGTTGACAACTCTCCGTGATGGAAGCCAAGAAGACCTGTGTTGACATGTTTGAAGTGAGTGACCAAATTTTGCACACTAACATAAAACGGATTGACCTTAACAACGGAAGCAAGTGCTAAGTTTACTTATCAACACGAAATGTCACTCTGTATCAACAGCCTGTATCAATAGACAAGTTTAATATTCAAACTGAATGTCAGTACAAGAAACAATATCAGGAAGTAATAAGGCCGGGAATGTCACCGGAATACATTAGCGCGCACAACTGACAGCAGCCTGGCAGCGAGCATCACACGCCTGCCTCTGACACACCACTGCGAGATTAGAGAAGGAGACGAGTAACCTGCAGCGGCACAATGGCGCCATTCAGAGCAATGGGCTCACTTGCTGAAAAGCGGAGGGGCCTCCCCAAAATAAAAGGCCCCCGTGAGTTTAAAAACAGGATAACCACACAATGACTCCCTGTAAGAAGTGCAAGTCATCTTATAACACCAATATTCCCTTAAACACAGCGTGTGTGGCCCACCAAAAACAAAGAAAACAGAA
The DNA here is from genome assembly GCF_016835505.1 of Polypterus senegalus. NCBI lineage: Eukaryota > Metazoa > Chordata > Cladistia > Polypteriformes > Polypteridae > Polypterus > Polypterus senegalus. Next base: position 8,663,419 of record NC_053171.1, read on the forward strand.
ACCTTAGAGGTGCAGTCAGTCAATGTGTTTACATGCACCTCAATAACTTGATTACCGTATATACTCGTGTATAAGTCGGGTCTTAAAACCTGAAAAATCCATCATAAAATCAGACCCCGACTTATACGCCCGTTCAAAAATGCAACACATTTTATTTTATTTTTTTACATCTTCTTGCCTCCTCCAATCTTGCATCAGTTTCTCAGGCGCATCGAATTTTGTTGCAGCAGCTCAGTTACCAATTTCTTTCGCCACTTCAACGACTTTTAATTTAAAACCAGCTTCATATTTTCTTCTGAGCCACCGCTCCATCGTAGATAAGGGATGCTCTTATGATAAAGGTGTACGAGGGTGTGAGATACAAAAAACACAAACAGTGTGAACGTCGCTTCAGAAGAGTTCGGGTATCACCGTGTGGTCACTTGGCACAACAAAGAGAGGTTCGGGGCGCACGCTGATACAGCGCATTGCCGCACCCATATAGAAAAGAAAAGGCCGTGTGCTCCGTGGTGACTCTCTCCGGTGGGCGTTGGCAAATCATAATCTCTTGGACCAATAGCGGGAGTTTTCCACATTTGACTTATACGACCGACATGATAAAATATCTATAGGGTGGTCCAGATCTAATTATGCAATTTTCATTACGCTATAACTTATTCAGTTTATTACATAGAAAATCACCAGAAAAATCCCGGATCATCGAGAAGTGTGCGCACTGATGACATGAAGAATCGTCTTTACACCGAACTGGAATCGTCCCCGCATAAATCAAAGCCATCCAGATGATCTGGATCACCCTGTACAAATCCATCCATTATCCAACCCGCTGTATGCTAACTACAGGGTCACGGGGGTCTGCTGGAGCCAATCCAAGCCAACACAGGGCGCAAGGCAGGAAACAAACCCCAGGCAGGGTGCCAGCCCACCACAGGGCACACACACCAAGCACATACTTGGGACAATTTGGAAACGCCAATGCACCTAACCTGCATGTCTTTGGGCTGTGGGAGGAAACCCACGCAGACACGGGGAGGACATGCAAACTCCACGCAGGGAAGCGAGCCCAGGTCTCCTAACTGTGAGGCAGCAGTGCTACTCACTGCGCCGTGCCGCCCTTTTCTAGAAATTATCAAATCAAGTCTAGACTTATCTGCAGGAGAACTTAAATGCGAGTATATGTGGTATTCATTTCAAACTCCTGTTAAAAACACATCTCTTCAATGAGTATTATTCGTTTTCTTGTATGTAACTTCTACTGTCTTGTTAACGTGTTTGTGTTGATTTGTAAGGTGTCCTTGAGTGTATGAAAGGCGCTATATAAATAAAACCTATTATTATTATTTTTACTGTAAGAGTCATTTGCTAGTTATCTACGTGATTTTAAATGTTTGCCTATATATTAGTGTATAGTCTGTGGGAGGCTCTTACAAACCCCATAAGTTGAATGGAGTTGCTATATTCTAACGATTTCTCGCCTCTCTGACTATACGTTACACTCAGTTAGTGACCTGCCTTGGCGTGTGTAAGGCGTTGGGGGCACACGGTTATAAACCGGGCCTTACGTGCCCAGTAACATGAAAGACAACGTGCTGTATTGAATGTGTAGCGCGTACGTTTAAAGCGTACTGAAGAAGAAGTAAAGCATCTTTAAGTACAGAAACAACTAAAGTTTGACAAGAAAAGTTAAGTTTAGAGAAGAGATATTTTACTCTACGTCTGTAACCTTTTTTTCTTTATTCTTGTGTGGACTGTGTGCTTTGAATTGTCACTAAATATTTTGCAATCATCTTTTGAACTGAGAGAATTCTTTCAGCACGCGTTTGAACCATGCTTGACCCTGCCTTATGCACCTGTGGCTACACTAAAGTTTATAACCGTGTGCCCTCAACGCCTTACACACGCCAAGGCAGGTCACTAACTGAGTGTAACGTATAGTCAGAGAGGCGAGAAATGGCTAGAATATAGCAACTCAATTCAACTTATGGGGGTTGTAAGAGCCTCCCACAGACTATACACTAATATACAGGCAAACATTTAATATCACGTAGATAACTAGCAAATGACTCTTAGAATTACTTTTTAAAGTAATGAGTAACCCCATGCAATACTTCACTTACTGAAGTACGAGGGGGGAGTCAAGCTAAAGTGGGACGACCCTTCGATAAACTGATCGTGTCTCCGCCCTTCTCAATGCACTTGTGCCACCTGCCTGAAAGTGCCAGCGGAATGAAAGGTCTTGTCTTGTCCTTGCCCGAGTTATTGTCAAACACGTCATGCCAAGGGGTACTCCACTCACTAGTGCAACTTCCTGTGACTTGCTGGAGACCAATGTGAAGCCTGCTATTTGATCCAAGTGGCGGGGACTGCTGTCTCAAGGACAAGACAATGCCCACCTGCCTGCCCGCCCACACACTGCCAAGGGTCGTCTGGAGAAACTGAAGTTTTAGTTATTGCCACATCCTCCTTATTCGCCAGATTTGGCACCCATGTGATTTCCACCTGTTTGGACCACTTAAAAAAAAAAAACAAAAAAACATCTGGGTGGTTGTTGATTCAAGACAGATGACGACGTGAAGAAAGTGGTGCATGAGTGGTTTGGCAACGGCGGGACAAAACTTTTTATTCAGGCAGGTGGCACAAGATGCAGAATCAATGCTTGGAGTTTGTCAGAATTGGTGGGTTTTTGTTTGTCCACAAGTTCTCAATGGAATTAAAGGTCTGGAGAGTTTCCTGGCCATGGACCCCAAATGTCGATGTTTTATTCCCCCCGAGCCACTTAGTTCTCACTTTTGCCTCCATCATGTTGGTCACCAAACTGTTTTTGGATGGTTGGTAGCAGTTGCTCTCTGAGGATGTTTCGCTCCCATTCTTTAATCAGGGCCAAATTGAGAGTGAGACCTGCACACCCTTGGCTGAGACAAAACTTTTTATTCTGCTGGCACTGCCAGGCAGGCGGCACAAGTGCGTCGAGTAGGGTGGAGACCCCATTAAGAATTAACGATCGGTTTTGTGAAGGTGAGCTCCATTGTCTAACTTGGACTCCCCTTTGTTAAAATACCTGCGATATTATGATTCCAGAAGCACGAGAAGCGCACGTACAGGTATGGCGATCCGTTTGCAGGGCTGAATCGCAAGGCCAAGCAGAAAAGAGTGAACTGCGTGCAATCCAGTAACTGAAATCCACAGTGGCATGCAGAAGGGTGGGCTCCCTGTTGTTTAAAATGTCTGAGACTCTGAATGGTTAAGCGAGCAGAAGATGAACTGATCACCAAAAGGCATCAAGTTAAGGTGATGGATTTCATCTCAGCATTTTACACCAGGTTAGTGTCTTGTTTTTGTTTGAAGTTTTGCAGTGAAAAAAAGGAAAAGTTTGGACACCCCCAAGATATATGAGGTCTCGGATCACTTTTCCCTTCATTAGCCTGTTAGGACTACGGCTTGTTCACAGTCATCGTTAGGAAACCCCACGTGATGTAAATGTCAAAGCTGTATGAATTCACAGACCCCTCAAACTTTGCCCTTACAATCAGCAGCCATGGGCTCCTCTATAGGGTGGTCCAGATCTAATTATGCAGATCCAGATCGTCTGGATGACTTTGATTTATGCGGGGACGATTCCAGTTCGGCGCAAAGACGATTCTTCATGTTGTCAGTTCGCACACTTCTCGATGGTCCGGGATTTTTTGGGCAATTTTCTATGTAATAAACTTAATAATGAAAATTGCATAATTAGATCTGGACCACCCTATACATGGCAGCCTACCACAATGAAAAATCAAAGAAATTGGGGCTCACAAAGCAAGAGAAGGCGATAAGACGACGGCAAAGCGTTTTCTAGGTTGCTGTCCCCTCAGTTCATAACGTTATTAAGAAATGGCAGTTAACAGCGGCGGTGGAGGTCAAGCTGAAGTCTGGAAGACCAAGAGAACTCTCAGAAAGCGACACTCATTGGATTGCCAGAAAGGCAAATCAAAACCCACCACTTGACAGCAAAAGATCTTCAGCAAGATTTAGCAGAGTCTGGAGTCCGGGGTCTACTGTTCTACTGTGCAGCGACACCTCAACAAATAGGACCGCCATGGTAGACAACACAATTTTTGGTGGAAGACCGTTTCCGAAGCAAACCAGGCAACAATGTAGAATGGGATCAGACTTTCAAACACAGCTTTGTAGAACTGTAGTAGGATGGGATGTGAAACATCAACATTTGTTTTGTTGGCATAGGAAATACAGTGGTGTGAAAAACTATTTGCCCCCTTCCTGATTTCTTATTCTTTTGCATGTTTGTCACACAAAATGTTTCTGATCATCAAACACATTTAACCATTAGTCAAATATAACACAAGTAAACACAAAATGCAGTTTTTAAATGATGGTTTTTATTATTTAGGGAGAAAAAATCCAAACCTACATGGCCCTGTGTGAAAAAGTAATTGCCCCTTGTTAAAAATAACCTAACTGTGGTGTATCACACCTGAGTTCAATTTCCGTAGCCCCCAGGCCTGATTACTGCCACACCTGTTTCAATCAAGAAATCACTTCAATAGGAGCTGCCTGACACAGAGAAGTAGACCAAAAGCACCTCAAAAGCTAGACATCATGCCAAGATCCAAAGAAATTCAGGAACAAATGAGAACAGAAGTAATTGAGATCTATCAGTCTGGTAAAGGTTATAAAGCCATTTCTAAAGCTTTGGGACTCCAGTGAACCACAGTGAGAGCCATTATCCACAAATGGCAAAAACATGGAACAGTGGTGAACCTTCCCAGGAGTGGCCGGCCGACCAAAATTACCCCAAGAGCGCAGAGACGACTCATCCGAGAGGTCACAAAGACCCCAGGACAACGTCTAAAGAACTGCAGGCCTCACTTGCCTCAATTAAGGTCAGTGTTCACGACTCCACCATAAGAAAGAGACTGGGCACAAACGGCCTGCATGGCAGATTTCCAAGACGCAAACCACTGTTAAGCATAAAGAACATTAGGGCTCGTCTCAATTTTGCTAAGAAACATCTCAATGATTGCCAAGACTTTTGGGAAAATACCTTGTGGACTGATGAGACAAAAGTTGAACTTTTTGGAAGGCAAATGTCCCGTTACTTCTGGCGTAAAAGGAACACAGCATTTCAGAAAAAGAACATCATACCAACAGTAAAATATGGTGGTGGTAGTGTGATGGTCTGGGGTTGTTTTGCTGCTTCAGGACCTGGAAGGCTTGCTGTGATAGATGGAACCATGAATTCTACTGTCTACCAAAAATCCTGAAGGAGAATGTCCGGCCATCTGTTCGTCAACTCAAGCTGAAGCGATCTTGGGTGCTGCAACAGGACAATGACCCAAAACACACCAGCAAATCCACCTCTGAATGGCTGAAGAAAAACAAAATGAAGACTTTGGAGTGGCCTAGTCAAAGTCCTGACCTGAATCCAATTGAGATGCTATGGCATGACCTTAAAAAGGCTCTTCATGCTAGAAAACCCTCAAATAAAGCTGAATTACAACAATTCTGCAAAGATGAGTGGGCCAAAATTCCTCCAGAGCGCTGTAAAGACTCATTGCAAGTTATCAAAGCGCTTGATTGCAGTTATTGCTGCTAAGGGTGGACCAACCAGTTATTAGGTTCAGGGGGCAATTACTTTTTCACACAGGGCCATGTAGGTTAGGATTTTTTCTCCCTAAATAATAAAACCATCATTTAAAACTGCATTTTGTGTTTACTTGTGTTATATTTGACTAATGGTTAAATGTATTTGATGATCAGAAACATTTTGTGTGACAAACATGCAAAAGAATAAGAAATCAGGAAGGGGGCAAATAGTTGTTCACACCACTGTACATCCGCTGCTGAGCGGGTGGGTGGATGTGGGGTTAACGTCCCAGCTGAGAGTGCTTGTGATAGTTGTGCCCATAAAATGTAATGGATTCCCCTGTAATGACTGTGGAATCATTAACTTCTGGAGGGAGAGGCTGCAACTGCCGTTTGAGAAAGTCAATCATGGTCTCCAGCGTTTCCTGCAAGGTAGGAACCAACCCTGGCTGGGACACCAAACCATTGATGGATCCATCCAAGCACTCAGCCAATTTACAGTCGTGGCCAAACGTTCTGAGAACGACCCAAGTGTTTGTTTTCGTAAAGTTTGCCGCTTCTGTGTTTTTAGATCTTTTTGTCAGATGTTTCTATGGTATACTGAAGTAGAATTACAAGCAGTTCAGAAGTTTCAAAGGCTTTTATTGACAATGACAAGACCTCTGCAATTCGCTCTGGCGAATCCTGACTGATGACACCTGCCCATTCTTGTAGAATCAATGCTTGGAGTTTGTCAGAATTGGTAGGATTTTGTTTACCCACCCGCCTTCTGAGGATTGACCACAAGTTCTCAATGGGATTGAGGTCTGGGGAGTTTCCTGGCCATGGACACCAAATTTTGATGTTTTGCTCCCCAAGTCACTTAGTTCTCAGTTTTCCCTTATGGCCCGGTGCTCCATCATGTTGGTCACCAAACTGTTCTTGGATGGTTGGGAGAAGTTGCTCTTGGAAGATGATTCACTCCCATTCTTTATTCATGCCCAAATTGTGGGTTAGCCCTGCACTGCCTTGGCTGACATGAATGGTCTTAGGATGCTTTACTGTTGGCGTGACACAGGACTTATGGTAGCGCTGCTCACCTTTTCTTTTTTGTGGATGCTCCAAACAATCGGAAAAGGGATTCATCAGAGACAATGATTTTTCCCCCTGCAGTCCTCAGCAGTTCAATCCCAGAATATCAGTCTGTCCCTGATTTTTTTCTTAGCTTCTTTGCTGCCCATCTTGACACCCACCAGGCCATCATCCAAAGTCTTCGCCTCCCTCACACCCGCCTGCTGCCATTCCTGAGCAAGCGCTGCACTGGTGGTGCCCCGATCCCATGCCATGCATCAACTTTAGGAGACAGTCCTGGCCCTTACAGGCTTTTCTTGGGTGCCCTGACGCCTTCTTCACATCTCTATTGTAACTCAATCAGCCTGACAGAGTGACCTCCAGCCTCGTCCTCATCGACACTCTCACCATCACTAAAGTGATGTCAGCAGGTCCTTTTGTGGCAGGGTTGACATGCAGTGGAAATGGGCTTTTTGGGATTAAGTTCATCAGATCCTTAATTACAGTTCATCTGATCACTCGTCAGAACATCCTGGAGTCGGTGCAAATGGCCATCATAGAAACCGAGGGAACAAACTTTGTGAAAATTCATATTTGTGTCAAAACTTTCGGCCACGACTGTAGAATCAAAAATGAACCTCAATTGCACGTCTTTGGAGATGAGGCAGAAAAACCCAAAACCAAACTAACCTGGAAAATCAAACCAACGTATTCAAGTGACGACAACGGGAAAAGATTGCGTGACTTGAGAAAGGTGTGGCACACAAGTTGACGAATCCCACGGGAGGACAGGAAATGGCCGGCAAAACGACAGGTGAGGTAACAATAACCTGGCTGGCATGTGATAACGAAGTGCCGGCTTACGCCCGGGTATCCAGGTGATGATGTTTGCGGTGATTAAAAAAAACGAAATGAATCACCACAGCCCATCGCAAATTGTAATTAGCTCGGAGGAAGCTGCGCTTTTGTGTTTTTATTTTGTTTTCCTGACCGAAAGGAAATCAAATTCTGATCTGATATTGTGTGATGTAAAAACTGTGGGCTTTATTTAATTAAATGTCAACACCACGGGTACAAAGTCCACAGGCAGTGACGCTGATGGGGGCAGCTTGCCTAACTGCCGGTTGCAGCCCACCACCCTCCCTCTCCCAAAATTCACAGCCAATTGCGCAATACATCCCACCCTTCGGCAGACACCTGACTGCTTGAGTTTGGAAGTCATTCTTTCAAAAAAAAAAATCCTATAAAAGAAAACAGACATGTAAAATGAACCTTAATGCACTTGGTTAGACATTAACTCAACTTATCAGATAACTAATCAATGGTCGGGCCTCCAGAGCTGCAAGGCTTCTGGTTAATATTTGATGGCAGTAGAAACCTTTTATCGACTGATATGCAAAATAACCTTTTAATAGTGAGTTATCTTCTCCGTGCTTCAATAAATAACCAACAGTCAAGCTGCAGGAAGGCAATGAGTCACACACACCAAGAGCACCTCAAGCAAATGGGCAAGCGGTGACAAAAAAACAAAAAAAAATGTAGGCAGTGGTAGCCCCGTACTTCTCTTACAGATCTTAGCCAATGATGTGAATGCTGTAAGGGCTGATGGGAAATTTCACAAATGAAGCGGGCTGTTGTTGAGGGACACAGAGGTGCCACCCAAGTGACAGAAAATCTGTAATATTAAGAGGGCCAGCAGCCTTGAAGGGGGCCAAACCAGCAGAGGTTTGCCTGGGCAACTTTGGCATGGCAGGGGTTGGCACCAGGAGACATGTATGGTTCAGTGTGCAGCCAAAACCATTTTTTTCATTTTACCATTTAAAACCACGGGTGCTGATGAGCCAACATCTTTCGAAAATGTGTGTACAGATCTGACCCAACAACGTGAATCCTGCAAGGGGCTGACTGGAGATTTCACAGTGGGAGGACACCAAAGTGCCACCCAAGTGACAGCAAGTCTGTAATATTAAGAGGGCCAGCAGCCTTGAAGGGGGCCAAACCAGCAGAGGTTTGCTTGGGCAACTTTGGCATGGCCGGGGTTGGCACCAGGAGACATCTATGGTTCAGTGCGCAGCCAAAACCATTTTTTCATTTTACCATTTAAAATCACGGGCACTGATGAGCCAAAATCTTTCGGAAATTTGTGAAAATGCAGCACACCTTTTATTAGAATGAAACTCACATTTCACATCTTTTATGAAAGTACCAACCACCCTGAAATGACAGAATAGGTAGGTATATGATGTGCAGCTGTTCATCTACACTGGGCAGGGACCCACCAGTGGAAACAGGCAGCCATACCACCAGAAGCTAAACCTCTTCAGGCCCAGCCAGTGCTTGGATGGGAAACCATCAAGGAAAAAGCTTGGGTGGTGTTGGTGAGAGCAGCAGGAGGCGCTTATCCTGTGGGCAGTTTGTTGATCCCAATACCCCAGTGCAGTGATGGGGACACTGTGCTGTAAAAATGGCGCCGTCCTTCGGATGAGATGTAAAACTGAAGTGCGGACTCTCTGTGGTCATAAAAGACCCCTGGACATCCTTTGTAGTAATAATGACAATTCTTTTCATTGATATAGCACTTTTCTGACTATTCAAAACACTCTTCAAAGAAGGGGAGGGCAGCAAACCCATGATCTCCTTACTGTGAGACAGCAGAGCTGCCACTGTGTAAAGAGTAGGGAGTATGTAGGCCCGATGTCCAGACTAAACTGCCCACAATGGCCTAGTCAAGCTGGACCCCCTAATCATCCCTTGTCTCTAATTGGCTCACTCTCTCACCACCTAGCAGCTTATGTGTGATGAGCATTCATTCATTCAATCCTCTTTACTTTTTATGGGGCACACGGCCTCAACAGTCGTCTTCCACTTCCTGTGGTCTCCGGCCATCTTTTTTGTTTTGTCCCAATACAGGTTTGATACCTCGGAGTTCTTCATTTAGACTCCGTCTCCAGATTGGCCTTTTGTGACCACGTCTTCGTTTCCTTACGTCATCCAGTCAGGAGACTGACGTATGACACCTGATGCCTCTTTCCGCAGTGAGTGTTCTTCTCATGATCTACATTGGCACCTGTTCACAGGTCTGTGTTTTGCCATTGACTGTGGAGAATCTGTCGAAGGCATTTCTTGATAAAGGACTGGATCTTTTTAGAGCTATTGCTGGCGACTCTCCGTGTGGTGAGTGGACTGGCACAAAAATGGCTGCTGTGGCATCATCCAGGTAGTGGTGGTTGAAGTGGCACCCCACCTCACTATAAAAAGCACTTTGACTAGTGAGAAAAGTGCTATATGAATTAAAAGAGTGTGAGATACGCCTGGATACCACATCTTTATAAAAAGCACACGTTTATTTACAGTTCTCACACAGTGCTCCCAGCACCAATCACCCCTAATACGGGCCTTTCTCTCACTGTCCATGGGCCGCCTTTTCCTCTATCCACGGGAGCTTCGTCCTGCTCCCACTCCTGACTCTAGCTCCCCGATTATGCATAAAAGCGGCCTCTTTTATGTTCACCCAGACATGCTCGATGACGCTTTTCTGGCAGCACTTCCTGGTGTGGTGGAAGTGCTGCTCTTGCACCCGGTCATCCCTGGAAGAAACTTCCTCCATCATCCCGGGTGTGGCAGAAGTGAATGTTTTCCGGGCTCCATGAGGCTTCGGGCGCCCCCTGGCGGTGGCCACGGGCCCCAACGGGCTTGAGCCTCCTTGTTCCTCTCCCATGACTCTCTCCAGAATCAGGGCAGTTGCCCCCTCGTGGCCCGGGGGACATATATGCCACCTTCCGGTCCTTCCAGGCGTCCCAGCTGGGTCTGTCCCCCAGCCTCCTGTGACAAGAGTTGTTATTATTATTATTAAGCGTCCTTCTTGAAGGGATGGTTACGCCACTGGCCACAGGTTCCAAACTGTAGCAACATGTAAGTCATTTACCTTTGGTGCACATGTGCAGCACTCAAACCATACAAAATGCAATTTAGATGCACACAGGTAAGTAACACAACAAGCGCCATGTTGGAACACGGCATGGGATGTGGTGATGTGTAGGATCCAATCAGGGAAGGGCTACACAATAACCACAAACCAATCAGAGGTCGATTAGAAAGATTCTTGGCTCTCAGACATCCACACCACATTGCTATGCTAAGCCAGAATTTTCACAAGTGTAAGGCTCTGGAGACCACTTTCAAAAGTCTCCGTTTTTGGGGGGCAGTGTGGACAAAAGGCAAAAACGAAGATCAATGTCTGCATTTTTAAACAAAAACGGAGAAGGGTGGACGAATACCGTTATGTTAACAGACCTTGAAATTATACGCCGCCATCACTGGAGACCTCACAAGAACAACAGGGAGAGGGATGAAGCAGAACCGAACACAAACTCTGATTTAAGAAGCTTTGAGCAGCAGCAGCAGCAGTAATAATAATAAAAGACGGACCATCCCACCGATCCAATGAAAGGCTGAGAAATTCATGAACCCTGAGAAACATAACCTTCCAAACTTTGAGAGGAAGGCATCATGTGCAGAAGAAATCCACTAGGTCAGAGGTTCTTAAGATATGAGTCATGATTCACAATTGGATTTTTGAGGAAATAATTTAAATAATAAGAAATGGTTTAGGAAAAATACTGAGATGGTCAAGTAAAGAATGTACCAGAAGAAAGGTGGATGTAATATACAAAAATGTACTGAAGAAATAACTAAGAAATAAGCAGATGTTCTATAAACGAGAATGGACAATTGTTAAATGCACAGAAATTTCAAGGGTGGTAGCTCAACTCAAAGGTATAAGAAGAACTAGAAAAATAATAAAATTGTCTTTTATTTTATGTCTTTTGGGTATAAGCTGATGAACTAATCAGAGTAAATGCATGTATTGATTGACATTGTTATGTAAGTTCATTTGCTTATAAAACAGACCTCTACCCTTTAATATTTTGACCATTCTGACCATGCTCCCTCTTCTTGAAGTGACATTAAAAGATGAATAGAACGGTTCTTCTCCTGCCTGGTTTCTAATAATACATATCCATCCATCATCCAATCCGCTATATCCCAACTACAGGGTCACGGGAGTCTGTAATAATATATATCTAAAGTTAATTTCTTCCACAGACTCAACAGGAAAAGGCTGTGTATGGTGTGCACGGTGTCTCACAGTTTAAGCAAATGGCAATGCTCTGCTACGGTCTGTAGCTGCCGAGATTCTCCGAGGGGGACCACCCTCACACGGGAAAGACTGCCAGTGGCAAAATGAAGTCACGAGAAAAAATAAATGAAGAAAAACTGCACTAGATCAAGTGCATGTGGCCAATGGGGACGTTTCTGTAAAAATGCTAGAATAATTGTGACAAGAATTGGCCATTCAGCCCAAACAAAGCCCGCCAGTCCTATCCACTTAAATATTTCAAAAGTAACATCGGGTCGAGATTCGAAAGTCCCCGATGTCCTCCTGTCTACCACACTACTCAGTCACTTACTCCATGTATCTGTGCAAAGAAAACATTTGTGTGAAATTCACCCTTAACAAGTTTCCAACCGTGTCCCCGTGTTCTGGTTGAACGTATTTTAAAGTCACAGCCAGGATCCAATGGACTAATTCCTTTCAACATTTTAAAAACTTCAGTCGTGTCTCCTTTTAATCCTTTTTGTTTCATTATTTACTTGGATCGCAGGAATTTCCTAGACACGTGCAAGTTCTTTTCAGGTATGGCAAGTTCAGCTGCAGTCTCTGCCTTTCATTTTCCGTCCTTCATTTTTCCATTCGGTCACAACACGTAAAACACGAGACATCAGACAGAGGAGCCTCTTTTCTGTTTACGAGGTCTAAAACAACTGTGTTTCTTATTCCTCATAGCTACATTGTATGCATTGTACTTTTGGGGGAGCACTCATTGGTCGTTAGCTCTCCCACATGGACAGCCCACCCCTGTGACTTAAGACAAAAGCAAACCTGTCCAGGTGAACTGCAGACTGGTAGGACTGAGACACTGGAGATGTCTAACTACAACAACAGCTAGCGATCATGGTAGAGTGCAATAGCTGCTCTTGACTCTCTAAGATTACGCAAATGAACTCTACGACCGAAAATTGCTGGCCAAATAAAAACAGTGTAATACGACCAAGCCATAAAGTGAAGCGTCAGTAGGCTTTGCAACCCAGGAACCGAGTTACCTGAACTATTCTATAGCATTTCAGTAATGATTTACCGCTCTGATCTTTCTGATCATAAAATAGTCCATTACGATCACAATTCACGAGAAGAATTCATCATATTGCAGCATTATGGTATTTGAGGGTTCCTCTTTCTCTCGCATGACTTGGCTCAAAAAATAAACAACGCATCGTCATCTCATAACAGACTTTAAGTTTCAAGCTCTAGAGTGTCCTCAAGACACTGTGACACACACCCATCATCCAGATATCGATGTTTCCGGTATCGGGACCCTGAAACGCGGAGATCTGTTGAAAACCAGAGATCGACAGTTTTGACGAATCTGTATCTTTCATCTCTCCCCCATTAGCGACAGGATATGGTGGGGGTGGGCGCAAAGCAAAAAGGCTTCTTCTATGTGGTGGACTGCGGGCTTTCTAGTGGTTAAGGTTTTGGACGGTACAATAGAAGGTCACAGGTCCAACCTCAACCAATGACCTTCTGTGTGCCTTTCAGTAAGTCAGTACGCCTACACTGGGTGGGATTTCTGTGCTGATTATCATGAACAAACTCTGGCCTCCCAGTTTGCAATGCTGCCAGCTGACATATCACCAGCTCTCCTCGAGACCCCGAATGAGTGACATCACTCTCCTGCAAGAATCGCGGAGACAGATTTACCGCACTCAGAGATGGAAGGGCGCTAGATACAAACTCAGGGCCTCAAGTTCAGTTTCTACTGCTGAGCGGTATACGTGAGCGACGACAGACAAATGATAGATAGATAGATAGATAGATAGATAGATAGATAGATAGATAGATAGATAGATAGATAGATAGATAGATAGATAGATAGATAGATAGATAGATAGATAGATACTTCATTAATCCCAAGGGGAAATTCACATACTCTAGCAGCAGCATACTGATAAAAAACAATATTAAAGAGTGATAACAATGCACGCATAACAGACAATAACTTTGTATAATGTTAACGTTAGCATAGTGTGGGGTTTCCTCAGTCTGTCAGTGAGCAGGACGGTGACAGCAGTCTGTCGCTGAAGCTGCTCCTCTGTCTGGAGATGATCCTGTTCAGTGGATTCTCCATGATTGACAGGAGTCTGCTCAGCGCCCATCGCTCTGCCACGGATGTCAAACTGTCCAGCTCCGTGCCTACAATATAGCCTGCCTTCCTCACCAGTTTGTCCAGGCGTGAGGCGTCACTCTTTTTTATGCTGCCTCCCCAGCACACCACCGCGTAGAAGAGGGCGCTCACCACAACCGCCTGATAGAACATCTGCAGCATCTTATTGCAGATGTTGAAGGATGCCAGCCTTCTAAAGTATAGTCGTCTCTGTCCTCTCTTGCACAGATCATCAGTATTGGCAGTCCAGTCCAATTTATCATCCAGCTGTACTCCTAGGTATTTAAAGGTCTGCACCCTCTGCACAGTCACCTCTGATGATCACGGGGTCCATGAGGGGCCTGGGCCTACTAAAACCCACCACCAGCTCCTTGGTTTTGCTGGTGTTCAGGTGTAAGTGGTTTGAGTCGCACCATTTAATAAAGTCCTTGATTAGGTTCCTGTACTCTTCCTCCTGCCCACTCCTGATGCAGCCCACCATAGCAGTGTCATCAGTGAACTTCTGCATGTGGCAGGACTCCGAGTCGTATTGGAAGTCCGATGTATGTTGGCTGAACAGGACTGGAGAAAGTCCAGTCCCCTGCGGCGCTCCTGTGCTGCTGACCACAATGTCAGACCTGCAGTTTCCGAGACGCACATACTGAGGTCTGTCTGTAAGATAGTCCACAATTCATGGCACCATGTGTGAATCTACTCCCATCTCTGTCAGCTTGTCCCAAATGGCTCAGATAAATAAATTAAGGTAAAGAAAGTATTGGAGGATTATTGTGGCAACTTTAATTCTTTTGTTTGACCAATTTAAATAAGTAACTTAACAAATGTGAATAGACCATTTAGTGAACCAGTTCCCCTTTTTGGTGACTTGAAGCTCTTCCCGGTACAACAAGCCAGCCAGCTAACAGGATTTCAGATTTGCTTTATTGTGCAACATAAAGGCAGCAGCAGCAGATCCAGGAGGTCTTCTCAGTCAGGCAAGTGACGCATGCTGTATGCCACTGAACCTGTCATTCAGGTTACCGTGGAACAGTAGGCAGAGCCATTCGTTTCTCTGTTAAACTTTCGACCCCAGTGAAATGTCACTCATGGAGCTCTGTTTGTTTGGTCCCTTACACATAATTACATTCTCTGTAAATATTACAAAACTATTGTTGACCTCCTCTCCCTTCTGTTTCTTCTTCTTCTCAGCGTCCTGCTGTGGCACTGGGTGCCACTGCTACACTGCCAAGCTGTTACGGCTGGATGTGACGCCAGCGATATCGACAGCCTGAGAATCCAAGGATAAAATGATTTCATCTTCTCATTGCACCACCCGGAAAGCGCGTATGGGTATTGCGAAATGTCAAGGAAGGACAGAGAAACAAGAAGCGCTGGGAGTTTAACGCAGTCATCCCTGAACTCCTCCACTCCAAACCCACCCAGCTTCCTGTCCCTGCCTCTGCCCGTCAGTGGATTACCAATTTTATGATAAACCAGGAAACAGCAGGTGAAACCCACCGGTAGCTCCCGTAGATGTAGCAATGGTGCCCCCCCCAGGGAAAAGATCTCTCTCAGTACTAACAACTACACCTCTAAGGACCCCTCTGATAAACTCCACAACTATGCAGACGACCCAACCATGAGCGCTGACGTGTCAGCATACAGACAGGAAGTTGAGCAGGTGGCCCTTTGGTGCACTCAGAACAATCCGGAGTTAAAGACACTGCAAGCTGTGGTGATGAAAGTGGAGGACCCCCTTCCCCGACCTTCACCACCCCAATATGACCTCCCCTCTCCATACTTAGCAACAACATGTCAGTTGTGGAAACCTTCACTCAAGACTTGACAATGAAGACCAACGCAGACTTCATCATAAAAAAAGCACAGCAACGGATGGACTTCCTTGTGAGAGCTGAGTGAGTTCAATTTACCGCCGGAGATGCCGATTCAGTTCTAGGCATCAACCATCGGGTGTGTTCTAAGCTCCTCCGTAACGGTGTGCTTCGGGTCAGCAACTAAACAGGACAATAACAGGCGTCCAACGAAGATTCAGGTCTGCCCACCTTACAGGACCTGTAGCTATTCCAGAGTCATGGTCTTGGTCTCCAGGCTACAAAAAGGACATAGCAGCACTAGAGGTGGTCCAGAGAAGAACGACTCGGCTGATTCCAGAGCTACAGGGGATGAGTTATGAGGAAAGATTGAAAGAGCTGAGCCTTAAGGAGATGAAGAGGAGACCTGACTGAAGTGTTTAAAACGATGAAGTGAATCAGTCCAGTGGATTGAGATGGTGACTTTAAAATGAGCTCATCAAGAACACGGGGACACCGCTAGAAACTTGTGAAGGGGAAATTCCACGCAAACATTAGGAAGTTTTTTTTTTTTTTACACAAAGAACGATAGACACTTGGAATAAGCGACCAAGTAGTGTGGTGGACAGTAAGACGTTAGTGACTTTCAAAACCCGACGTGATGTTTATTTAGAAGAAATAAGTGAACAGGACTGGCGAGCTTTGTTGGGCTGAATGGCCTGTCCTCGTCTAGAGTGTTCGAATGTTCTAATGAAGCGGGCAGGGTGAATCACTGCCGACCCCTTCACACTCTTTGAACATCTCCTATCTGCCAGGAGTTGTAGACGAAACCAGGACAAAACAAGCAGATATAAGAACAGCTCCCTTTTCACAGGCCATGAAGCTCAACCGACGATTCATTCGGCTGTCCCTGCGCAGGCTGGGCAACATCTTGCAATATTCTTACATATACTGTAGCTAACTTTAACGCAGTGCTTTGTACTTCATTACAATACGTTGTTTGTGTATGTGTACATCCTTTTAGTTTTCAAGGCTTTTCATGGTATAGCCCAGGGATCTCAAACTCCAATCCTGGAGGGCCGCAGTGGCTGCAGGTTTTCATTCAAACCCTTTTCATAATTAGTGACCCGTTTTTGCTGCTGATTAACTACTTTTGAATTCATTTTACAACATATACAGGACTTGATTTTTACCGTATAATTTCTGATATTTTATAATGTTGGTCGTATAAGTCGAATGTGGAAAACTCACACTGTTGGCCCAAGAGATTATGATGTGCTAATGCCCACCCGAGAGATTAGCCACGGGGCACACTGCTTTTTTGTTTTCTATGTATTGTGCCCACGTGACCACACGGTATTTAATACCCGAGCTATTCCAAAGCGACGTTTGCACTGATTTGTGTTTTTTGTATCTCACACCCTCATACACCTTTATCGTAAGAGCATCCCTTATCTATGATGGAGCGTTCGATCAGAAGAAAATATGAAGCTGGTTTTAAATTAAAAATCGTCGATGTGGCGAAAGAAATTGGTAACTGAGCTGCTGCAACAAAATTTTATGTGTCTGAGAAACTGATGAGAGACTGGAGGAGGCAAGAAGATGTTAATTAAAAAAAAATAAAAAAATTATGGGTTGTATTTTTGAATGGGTGTACAAGTCGGGGTCTGATTTTACGATCGCTTTTTAAGTCAGGGTCTGATTTTAAGATCGATTTTCAAGTCGGGGTCTGATTTTAAGATCGATTTTTAAGTCAGGGTCTGATTTTAAGATCGATTTTTAAGTCGGGTCCGATTTTAAGATCGCTTTTTAAGTCAGGGTCTGATTTTTTGCGGTGGGCTGGCACCCTGCCCGGGGTTTGTTCCCTGCCTTGCGCCCTGTGTTGGCTGGGATTGTCTCCAGCAGACCCCTGTGACCCTGTCGTTAGGATATAGCGGGTTGGATAATGGATGGATGGCTGGATCTGATTTTAAGATCGATTTTTAAGTTGAGGTCTGATTTTAAGATCGATTTTTAAGTCGGGGTCTGATTTTAAGATCGATTTTTAAGTCAGGGTCTGATTTTAAGATCGATTTTACGGGTTTCAAGACCTGACTTATATGTGAGTATATATACTGTGGTCTATGGCCGGCCAGTAACCATGCCCAATACCCCCAGGCTGCCAGGTGGAGCTCTCCCTGTAGCATGTAGGTGCCCCGAAAACCAGCAGGGAATTATGGACAATGGAGTTTTCATCCACAGCCCTGCTGGATACCACAGGGGCCACTAGATGGAGCTGCAGGGAGGAGCAACGAGTATTTTTCATACAACCCGGAAGTGCATCCTAGTCATATGGACAAAGGGAATGACGTGCTTCCAGGTTGAAGAAGAGGAGCTTTCATCTGACCCGGAAGTGCTAGGAAGTCACATGGACTACGGATTCAGAAGCACTTCCGGGTCACATACTATAAAAGGACTGTGGGAGATCCCAGAGGTTGAGCTGAGCTGGGAGTGGGGGAATTATTGATTATTGTTATTTGTATTGGTTTCTGAGTATTGTGGCGATGAGGGTGTTTCGTGCACATTATAATTATAAAATAAATAATAATTGGACTGTTATCTGTTGTCTGGTGTCTGATCAGAGGGTTCAAGGAGACGACAGCGCCCCCAATATGTCACAATATGGTAACTGACTTACTCTTGAAGACTTAGACCCCTTAAATGTTTCTTTTTCCTTAACTAGTAGCCAAACAATAATGAGACACAAAATGAACCAAAACAGGACCGGCTAACCTGCATCCATCATACAATATCTGGTCTCAGGGATGTTGATCTGCTCAGGTCCCCAAAACATTTTAACTTTGCTCTTGGGAAACGTAAAGAGAACATGAACACTTTTGAAAATGTCTGCTATTGCACAACGGGTTTAATTAACGACAAGACTCGGCGCCTAATTAAGCAGCTGGTTGGAGTTTGAGGCCCTGACTTAGTTGGTCTTCTGTTGGCTCCCTCACTTCACTTTTCATTTCTGTTTAAGGAAAGAACTGAAGAAATTCAGGGGAACAAATCTTAAAAAAAAACACAAGTCAATTAAAAAGAATTCAAAAGAAGTTAATCGGCAGCAAAAACAGGTCACTAATTAAGAAAAGGGTGAGAATAAAAACCTGCAGCCACCGCGGCCCTCCAGGAGCGGAGTTTGAAATCCCTGGCTTAGCCTCACCTTACACGTCTTCTTTATGATGTCCATGTACTCCACGACGTTCACTTGCTGTTAACCGCTCCACTGTGCAGGTTGTACACTATGGGCGAGCGGGTTTTTAGGGTGTCACTCATAACAGTAGCATCGGGGAGAGTGTCGTCAGGCAGCAAAGCCCCAAAGCGATTTGAAACAAACGCGGTTTAGCGTAACCAAATAGAAGACGGCACCACGACTGAAACGTGGCCGGCATGAACTCTGAAAGGAGGCTACTGAAGCAGTTATGTTGTTGTAACGTCGGTTGTTTTGAGTACCAGTGGGATCCTCACCGGTGTTTACTCTTGGCACTACTATGCAAACTAACACTTCTGCACATATGGGGGGCCGCGCTCCTCGTCGCTCATGTTTTTTAATTCTTTCTGGGTCAGCAGTTGAACTGACAAACCGGCTCCCTTATTTATGACGTTTAAACCCAAAGTGCAAATCCACACCACGGCCCGGTGAAACAAGTACCTTCGTGCTTTACAACGCCACATGATGAAAACCATGACTCTGTCTGGACTGGGGTGCCAAGTGTGCCAGCAGATGACTTTTCAGTATGGGACCCCCCAATTCAATAGCAGATAAGCTTTGTTTCAGGCACGCACTGCAGACAAACATGTAAGAGTTAAAAGTCGAGCCCGAGAAGGCCTCTAGGAGCTTTCACTGCAGTGTCGCCCACTATTTACACAGCTGGCACACTCTTTCAAGCAGCTCCACAGAGGGGTGGGGTTTTTTTCCCTTTCTTTTTCACATCTGGGCACCTTGTCATCCTTCACTTGGGATTCTTCTTCGTTTAGGTGTTGCTCCACAACATTCGCCAAGAAGCAAACAAAGCCTCCAAGAAAGGAGCTCCAGCACTTCGCTGGAAATTGTCAGGTGAGTGTTATATTGTATTTCATGTGTCACGATGTGTCAGCTCCATGAAAACCACTGGCATATTAATGAATTGCCATCTGTAATCAGCGTGCCACAAGCAAGCACGGGCGTCACACGTCTGCGATTCCAACGAAGGAACCCAGCTGACCTTATGGTTATTAAAGTCAAACAGGAAACCAAATGCCGAGAACTAGGCAGGGGATAGCTGGGTGAAGAAGCCATTCAAACTCCAAAAGAAAACACCATACGGGACCTGATTAACATTTGAATAAACTTGAAGAGTGTGGGCGTTAGGATGTAAAAAGTCTACACACCCCTGCCTGCCGAAACTGTAGATTTGGTGTAATTAAAAAAAGAAAAGAAAAAGAAACAAAAATAAATCGGGGAAGAACGCATTTCACTTGGATTGCAAAATTACAAACGACACAAAGAAGATGAAAACAAATCGGAAAGTGAAAAAATCCTACAAAAGCCTGGCGTCATCAGTGAGCGTCACCAGAGAACCCCTCTAATAATCAGTAATAATCATCACCAGAGAACCCCTGTAATAATCAATAATAATCATGAATAATAATAATCACCAGAGAACACCTCTAATAATCAATAATAATCACCAATAATAATAATAATCAACAGAGAACCCCTCTAATAATCAATAATAATCAATAATAATAATAATAATAATCACCAGAGAACCCCTCTAATAATCAGTAATAATCACCAATAATAATAATAATAATCACCAGAGAACCCCTCTAATAATCAATAATAATCACCAATAATAATAATCACCAGAGAACCCTTCTAATAATCAGTAATAATCATGAATAATAATAATCACCAGAGAACCCCTGTAATAATCAATAATAATCACCAATAATAATAATAATAATAATCATCAACCCCTCTAATAACACAGGTCTACAAGGTTTTTGATCAGATTTTGGGTATTCTGAGGGCGCTGAATTCAAAAATCCCATTACTTTTGCTGAATTGGTTCTAGTTTTTGAGATAATGGACATCCATGAAAATAATTCATTCCCCCAATGTGACTCGTGTGTGATAACAAACGCTATTGCTTTTGGTCTCTCTTTTGACTCTTAAACAGTGTCTTAGGTAATGAAATATCCCATATAATTATTTATATTTCAATTTGTAGGCCTTCAATGCTATAAAAGCGACCTTTTGGAGCCAGAATTCAACTTTGAATTTGAAGAGGAAAGAAGTCGGCTACAGTATGTTTGTCAACCCAGTCTTGGTTTGTACCCAAAAAGTTTTGTCTTAAATACATATAAAAATGAAGACTTCATCAAGAAGAGCCTGCATCAACAAGCCTGATGTATTCTGCTACATCTGTGGAGAGCGCATGGTTGAAAAACAAAGTAGAAATATCACAGACTTTGTGCATTCAGTATACCTGCTAATTTTGGAGTACAGCTTGGAGACCAGGATAAGTCTTGGGCTCCACATATGGTTTGTGGAGCACCTACGACAGTGGCCAAAAGGTGAAAGAAAAAGCTGAAACTTTGGTGTGCCAATGGTATGGAGAGAACTGAAATACCACCATGATGATTGTTATTTTTGTGTTGTAAAGATTAAAGGCTTTAATCATTACAAGAAAGCTCAGTGGGATTATCCTGATTTGGAATCAGCAAGACGACCCATTCCACATGGCAATGATGTTCCCGTACCAGTGTTTACCAGACTACCAAACCAGCCACTGTCAGACTCTGGAGAGAGGCAGGGATTGGAGTGGATGGCAGGTAGTAGCAGTGGAAGTGAATCTGAGCGAAGCTCTTCGACGCCTCAACCATTAAGCCAAAAAGAACTTAATGACCTGATTCGAGACTTACATCTGTCCAAGCAAGCATCTGAACTTTTAGCGTCCAGACTTAATGAATGACATCTTATAAAGGCGGAAGTTAAAATTACAGCCTATCGGACAAGAGAAGAGAGGCTTCTCCCATATTTCAACCAAGAGGAAGAACTCGTATACTGCAATGATATCCCAGGAAGTGTACTTCAAATGGGACTAACAGACTATCGACCAGAAGACTGGCGGCTTTTTATAGACAGCTCCATTAGAAGTTTGAAATGTGTTCTCTTGCACAATGCTAACCGTTATGCGTCTCTTCCCATTGCTCACTCAACAAAATTTAAAGAAGAATATGAAAATGTAAAAATCATATTACAGAAAATCCATTATCATGAACATCAGTGGTCGATTTGTGTTGATCTGAAGATGGTGAACTTCTTGCTTGGACAGCAATCTGGATACATGCTTCATCATATCATCTGGAGGCATGCTTCATGTGCCTCTGGGACAGCAGGGCAAAGCAAGGTCATTGGACAAAAGTCTCATGGCCTACAAGGGAAGAAATGATTGTTGGCACTGCGAATATCATCAACAAGCCGCTGGTGGACAAGAACAAAATCCTTCTCCCACTGCTTCATATTAAGCTAGGATTGATGAAGCAATTTGTTAGGGCTTTGGGCAAAACGGGTGACTGCTTCAAGTACATTTGTAGATCATTCCCTGGACTGAGCATGGAAAAACTACAAGCTGGAATCTTTGATGGTCCTCAGATTCGTTAACTCAGAAATGATTCCAATTTTACCAAACGCATGAATGGCACCGAGGCTTCGGCCTGGAAGAGTTTTGTCTCTGTTGTGAAGAACGACTTGGGTAATCACACAGCAGACAATTATGAAGAACTGGTGTAAGATATGCTTGTTAACTTCAGAAATATGGGAGTTAATATGAACATAAAGATGCACGATATAACCTTGGAGACTTCAGAGAGGAACAAGGCGAGAGGGTCCACCAGGATATGAAGGTGATGGAGGAGAGATATCAAGGCAGATGGGACATACACAAGATGGAGTCTCCAACGTGACTGCCCTGATGACTCACATAAAAGGAACAGGACTTTCTGAAGCATTGACATTAATAACAATAGATAACTAATTAATATTGTATTAATTAATGAAATCATACATAACTTTTTCCTGTCACTGTTAGATATTTTTAATTTCTTTTCTGTATGATGTTAGACTGTTTACTTACTAGTTGTAACTAAAATAAAAATATTCTTGCAATTCTGAATGCTTTTCAAACGTGTTGCGTTAATTAATTAACTTTTAAATATCTCAGAAACTAGAGCCAATCTGGCAAAACCAAAGTCATATTCTTAATCAGCACCATAAACTTAAAATAAAACTGTTCAGACATCGTTGGCACCAAAATCACTGTATACCAGTGTAATAAATAATAATCACCAATAATATTATTAATAATAATCACCAGCCCCTCTAATAATCACCAATAATAATAATAATAATCACCAGCCCCTCTAATAATCACCAATAATAATAATAATCACCAATAATATTATTAATAATAATCACCAGCCCCTCTAATAATCAACCATGTGGCGGCGTTCAGAATTGACCAATCCCAGCACGTCTCGTCTCAGACTGCACTTTGTGTTCGCCTGACGTCACTTCCAGGGGCTCAGATAAAGAGGGGCCGCCGCGGGAGAACAACTAAACCCGCGGGCCATTTGCATGATCAGACTACCGCTAGAGAAAAGCAGGTCGTTATTAAAATCTTTCAGCGGTAACGTGACTAACGCTCATCCTTATTTTTTGACCCCCTCACCACAAGCCCCAGATTAGCATAAGGAAATACGCATTAAAGCGATGAAAGGAAAAAAAAGACAAAGATATACTGACATATTAACAGAGAAAACAGTTGAAGTCATTACCGCCAACAAACAAGTACATGACTAAAATCAAACACAACCTTCCACAGACGAGATAATTATTGTGTTATTTTGTAAAAGCCTTCTGTTATTTTACAATTATTATTGGCTTATTTCACAAAGATATTTCCTGTTGTCCTCAGTGTTATTGTACTTGCATATGCACCGGTTGTCTAGTGACAGCTAGTGAAGGAGAAATTAGCAAGAGCACACCATGTGATCAAGAAACAAGAACTGAACAGACAGACAAACAGTTAAAAAATGGCACTATAAGATAGATAGATAGATGTGAAAGGCACTATATAATAGATAGATAGATAGATAGATAGATAGATAGATAGATAGATAGATAGATAGATAGATAGATGGGAAGGACTATTACCTGGCCGGGATGCCAGCTGGGTTGAAGGACCAAAGGAGAGGCCGTGTTTGGGACGTTATCTCCCCCAGGATGCCAGAGGGCAGCCTCCCTTGGTTACTACAGCAGCAGGGATTCCCGCAGGGTCTGCCGGGACTTGTAGTTTGGAGCAGCCCTGTTGGGATACCGTGGGTGCCACCAGGGGGTGCGAGGAACCTTTTCTGCCACACCTGGAAGTGCAGCCGGAGGAAGGTCAAGAAACACCTGTCGCACTCCCGGGTGGGCTATGAAAGGAGCCGCCTCACGACCAATCAGGGAGTGAGAGTCAGGTGGTGGAGGACAAAGCTGTAAGGAGGAGTGGAGGCAGAAGAGAAAAAGAGGAGGAAGAAAAGAGAGAAAGGACAGGGACTGGGTAATTGGGGTTTTGTGCACTGTGTGCTAAAGAAAAAGAAAATAAAAGTGTGTTGTGCTTTTGGGACTTATGTGTGGCTGAGCCTGTCTGTGTCCGGGTTAGGGGGCTGTTCGACCCCTGATCTTCCACACCAAATATCTCATTGTCAGTGCAAAACGGTTGAATAATAAGGGGTAAGAGACAAAACAGGCCCCCAGCATCATCTCCTCATATTTCACATTTGGGTTTGGCTCTAAAACGCATAACATGAATACTCTTTTCATTTCATCCTTTGCCACCACCAGAAGTCCTGCTCTGCGAGACCCTTGGGTCACAGAATGTGACAGACAATGGAAGTTGTGGCTGCAAGTGCGCAATGGAGATTATGCACTGGAGGGAAATGAACCGCCACGAGGCCTACAAATGAGCTCAGTCTGACCTGCGGCACACATAAGGAGTTTTTCACTCACTCCAGAGACTAAACCCACACCCACTTCCCTGGAATTCCCACCCGTCTTCACACTGAAGATCTTTTGGTTTCTTTCCAAGGCGGGAGTTTATTACGCTGTTATCACGGCAATGAAGGGCGTCATAATCCAGAAATCAATGTCGTAAGCTGCTCATCCAGCTCAGTCCATGTCATAGCCACTGGAGTCAGGAAAGGAATCCAAAGCTGCTCATATTTTACAATTACGGAGGGCGAGAATGGCAACAAAAAAAAGACCACCAACAAGACAGGCTTAGTTCACAGCAGGGTGCGAGAGTAACATTGTTCAGAGGTGAAGTAAGAAGGTGGAGGCCAATTAAAAAAAAGCGCAACGTGTTAATCTCTTTGAGGTTTTCCTAAATCCTTGAGAATGAAGCCGTTGTGGAGTGAGAGCGTTAGCGGCCCCTTTACCTTCTTCAGGTGCGATCTCGGCCTCTGAGAAGAAGAGGGGGGCTCTCCTCCGATAAGCTGATTTCAACATTGAAGCCCATGTCCTGCCTGATTTATTTAGTGTGGTCTTGGTAGCACCTACTGAAGCCGCTCATTTTAGGGGGTCCCACATCCAGCTCCCTTATCCTTACGGACACATCGGCAAACAGCGAGACATTCAACTTCTCAGGTGTCCATGTCAGGCTGAGCACGATGGGACCTTAGCAGGCATGAACCCGAGGAGACCACCTCAGAATCTGCCAGTTGTATGCAAAACCCCCCCACCTGGCCAAATGAAATATTTGGTTGACATCTGAAGAAGAATAATGCTAAATAGAAAAGGGATGGCTAACCAACTAAAACAATGGCATTGTCATTAACCAGGTTTCCATCCAAGGAGTTTTTGCGAACAAATATTTAGCGCTTCAAATTTTAGCTGATGGAAATGCTAATTATCGATAAAATGTTGTACATGTCGACATAATATTTTTCCATTTAACTTTAGCGCATAAATTCCATATCGATACTTCAGATGTCGCAAAAACTACATTGGAAACACTTTTTGTCGGAAAAAAAGGGCTTTAACGCAAATAAATGTGTCACATGATACATTTTCATCATGTGCAATCAAAACGAGAATGGCGGAGCGGTTCGCATGGTCTGATGAAGAGCCTCGTTATTTCTCGTGATGAGCCAATGCAGTAGCGAATAGGCTGGGTCTCCTGCCACTAAAAGGGGTACCTGAACTCCCTCCACATCAACTGTATCCTGGGGGGGTCTCTCACGATGTCTAAATAATACAAAAACCCCAAAGGTAATTTACTGTGCCAGTCAAAATATTTAATAAACCGTGTGTTTCATTATTTAAACATTTTTTTCTTATTATTAAATGGCAGATGTTTTAGCATATATGAGAAATTCTCTCATTAATATTAACTTTAGTTTTTTTTTGATTAAACGTTACTTTGTATTAATTCAAATTTCGGTTTTAATTAAAAACCTTAAGGGAAGCAGGTTACAGTACTAATTCAGTTGTTATCGCACTGAGAAGGCTCACCTGTACAGATCCAATGCTGCAAACACAGCTGCATCATGGGCACTTCCAGGAGTGCCAACGCAAATGTCTCGTATCATGCACCCGTCATCAACAAGGGCCTGCAGGAGAACAATAGATGGCCACCCTTTGCGATTAATGTAATCGTGGTAGCCTTCCGTCGGGTGAAGAATAGGCACATGCGTGCCATCCAGCGCACCGTAAATCTGTGGCACAAGATGCACCAAGGAATTGCGGTATGCAATTTCATTGGCCTCCGCTACAGTCGGAAGTCTGATGTAACGCCGCATTTATTTTTCTTTAATAGCGGTGCACACAGCATATACACATCGATGGACGGTAGTTTTACTAACCCCAAAAGTTTCTCCAACTATACTCTATACTCGGCGCAGGTTGCCAGCTTGTAAAGGGCGATGGCAATCCGCTTTGGGGTTGGAACCGGTGGTCGGTGGCAACCTGTGATGGGCGCAACATCAGGACTGATGAATCCACACAACATCTCAAACGTCGGCCGTGTCATTCTAAAATGTCGCAGCCACAGATTTTCTGTGAAGTGTCTCCCCACCACCTCCTCCCAGAAGGTCTTATTCCATCGTCTCTCCCAAACCGGTGAGTTTCGTCGCACTGGGGTACTTTCTTCGAGCTCAAGGGCTATCGAATAAACAACTGCTTCATTTTGCTGTCGTCTTTGGATATTATGTACAATTCCAATTATTTGTGAAACTGAAATAACAGTAAGCTGGCAAATTTCAAAAAACTGTCTGAATAATCTCTCCATTTCTTTGTTTAGTGGAGGGGGTGTAACGTGGAAAACAAAATGTAGATAATTTGAGACATACACAAAATTATGTATGGAAACGACTCAAGGGCAGATTTTTTTTCGCGATACAACAAAACTTATGCGACAGTTCGCTTTGGGGGGTATGACGTCATCACGCACACCATTTTATCGATAAAAAGCCAGTTGGATAGAAACAGGCTGGAGACAGCAAATTTTGCACATTTTTTTTTACGTATATTCTATTTGTCGATAACAAAACACCGCAAAAAACTGGATGGAACCTTGGCTACTTATAATTTATTTACAGAACTAAAGAAAAGATTAAATGAAGCATTTGTAGCACTCCTGATATCTTAGCAAAAGGACGAAGGTCCAAGTGTTTAGAGTCCTGGTGCTTCCTGTTTGTGAGACATGGATGCCATCCAGTGACCTGAGATGAAGACTGGACTCCTTCATGTGCGTCTCTTCAGAGAATCCTTGGGTGCTGCTGGTGTGACTTTGTGTTGCTCACGGAGTCCCGAATGAGGCACATGAAATGCATTGTGAGGGAGTGTTAGTTACGGCACTACGGCCATGTTGATTACCCGAGGGTGATCCTCATCGTTGAGGACCCGAGTGGCTGGACCAGGCCAAGGGGACGCCCATGTAACACCCAGCTGCAGAAGACAGAGGGTCATTTCTGGAGCGTGGGACTGGTCCACATGTCTACCTGGGGGTTTGCCAACCAGGATCCCCCCGAGCTGTTTTGTTGAGTGGTGGGTGTGGCAACGTGCTGTACCAGTGACCTGGATTCATTTTCTCCCTTTGTGGATTTCCAGCTACAAATATGCAAACCGTATCACAAACCTTTGCCTCCATATATACAGTACAGGCCAAAAGTTTGGACACACCTCCTCATTCAATGTGTTTTCTTTATTTTCATGACTGAAGGCATCAAAACTATGAATGAACACATGTGGAGTTATGTACTTAACAAAAAAGGTGAAATAACTGAAAACATGTTTTATATTCTAGTTTCTTCAAAATAGCCACCCTTTGCACACTCTTGGCATTCTCTCGATGAGCTTCAACAGGTAGTCACCTGAAATGGTTTTCACTTCACAGGTGTGCCTTATCAGGGTTATTTAGTGGAATTTCTTGCTTTATCAATGGGGTTGGGACCAGCAGTTGTGTTGTGCAGAAGTCAGGGTAGTTGGACGATCATTTATTTTTCAACAGGACAATGACCCCAAACACACCTCCAGGCTGTGTAAGGGCTATTTGACCAAGAAGGAGAGTGATGGAGTGCTGTAAATGGTCATGGAAATAAAGAAAACAAATTGAATGAGGAGGTGTGTCCAAACTTTTGGCCTGTACTGTACATTGTGGAATAGAACCCGAACACAGACAGACAGACAGAGAAAGCCACAAGTCCTTTACTTTAAGTTGCCTTCATAGCACAATGCACAATCAACCAACAATGACGCTCATTCCTTTTATCTTCTCTGCTGCCTCCACTCCTCCCATTGCAAGCTTTGTCCTCCTCTTCCTCCTCCCGGCTCAGGCTCCTTGAACGGAGTGAGGAGGACGCTCTCCAGGTGCTCCCTGATGATCATCCGGCAGCACTCCCTGGTGTGGTGGAAATGCTGCATGGGCAACGGGATCCTCTCCTGGTCACACTTCCGGGTAAGGCAGAAGTGCTGTAGTTCAGGGCCCCCCCCCCCTTCGCAGTGGCCACAGGCCCCAGCAGAGTTGAATTTCCAAGCTCCAATCCTAGTGGGGGGCTACCCTCTTGTGTCCCTAGGGGGGGTATTGTCTTACATCCGAAAGCCCAATTAGCCTATGGCTGCCTGTATGCAAAAATCTACCAAAATCAGCAGATACGCACGGAAGGCGACTCTTTACATCTGGCGAAAACAAAGCACCTTTAAAGATTTGAAGAACAAGTAATTTCATGAGGGGTGAAAAGAAAAAGAAGCCACTGTTGTAAACAGATAAGGTGCCATTCAGGTGAGTGTTTGATTGGGTGCAAGATACTTCATTTGTTAGACTTCCTCAGGACTGGTTAACATGTGGCATAGCAAATGATGATAAAGCCTTCCCCTCGGATTCTATTAGTAGTGGCACAGGGTGGCACAGCATTACAGTGCAGGTTTCAAGCTGGGCAGCCAGATATGGAGAGACTGCATGCTGCTGTCTTTATTCTTTGCTACCTGCTGGACAAAGAGGTCTGTCAGGTTAGACAGCTCGTCTAAAATCTCACAATGTGGGCAATCGGACCAATTAGAGCTACCAGGCTAGGGACAAATCTGGATGAAATTTTGCATTGTTGTTCTCTAGGATCATACAGACAAGATAAAATACTTTGGACCCCAACATTTTGACCCTGAGGGTCCCCAGTGGGTTTTTTCATTTCTGAGTGCTACAGTTTGCACACCAGTGCCACCTGCTGGCTTTGAGCTAGTATTATCATCCTACACCCTTTGACTAAAGTGGAGCAAATGTTGCCTATGGCTGCCCCTTACTCAAAATTGAGGGCCAGGAGAGTAAATCGTTTTTCTGTTTACTGTGATTTCTTCTTGAACAGCTACCAGGGGTTAAGGGCCAGTATGCCCAAAATAAAAGAAGAGGTGCTGCAGTTGGTTTGTAAATGGCGCAGGTGCCTTCTGTAAAGTGTGAACTGGGCACTCAAAACACTTTGAAGGAGACGGGACACACAAAGCAGAAAATTGGAACAAAAACTTTGGGAATGGAGAAAGGAGGTGAAGCAGACCTACCCGTAATAGACTTGGAGAGTCTGGACCTCGTCCTCCAACTTCTTGCACTGCTTCACCGCGTTTTCCTTCTCCTGCTGGACGTACTGGAGCTGAGCCTACAAAGAAGGAAAAATCCCTCAGTTTCAAGCACCACACAACACAATTCCAAGCCTCTTCTCATCAGATGCTTTTATTAAAAACAGCACACGGGCACAAGCTGTGTCTCGATCACCTGTCAGGCAAAAAGGATCCCGAAAACGTGGATCACGTTTAACAGCATCGCAACATCCACCTTCCAGAATCACTGGCAGTGAAGCCCAAGAGTGTCCACCAATGGGCCTAAATGCATTTCAAGGCTTTGTGCTTTTCCCCCCCAATGCACTGCCAACATTTTAGAGGGGGTACAGTTTTGGTAAACATGTGACAGCCCCCTTAGGTCTGATCATTTATCAGCACAATCAGGCAGCAGTGGCACACTTTATGGTCTCAAGTATCCAAAGCCTGACACCTGTTCGAAATGTTACCCAGTAGGTAAATGTTTGCTCATCCAGGAATTCCTGACATTTTCTAAAACGGGTCCAATCTGGTGTAAGGGACGGCCGGGACACCTCAGTAATGGAAGAATGGGGGAGGGCAGCTTATCAGGGACACTGCCTCCTCCAGGACGATAGATGGCAGCTTCCCTGGATGCCCTCAGGGCACTCTGGGACATGGAGTTCAGCAACACAGTCCTGCTGGGTACTGTTGGCGCCGCCAGGAGATGCTGCAGGGAGACTGGGGAGTCCCAACTGAGTACATAGCCCGGAAGTACTCCAAAGTCACGGGGATGGAAGCACAGATGTACTTCCGGGCTGAAGAAAAATACAGTTCTCCATCTGACTATATACAGTGATCCCTCCTCGATCGCGGGGATTGTGTTCCAGAACCCCCCGCGAAAGGTGAAAATCCATGAGGTAAAAACCATACGTTCATATGGTTATTTTCAGATATTTTAAGCCCTTATACACTCTCCCACACTCTTATAAACATTTCTCACACAGTTATACAGCATAAACCCTTTGTATTCTCTTAGATATTAGGTAAGATTCGTTGAAATTATGTATGTAAACACACTGTTTATATACAGTAAAACCTAAATATTATTTTAAAGATATCGAGCGTCTCCAATATATTACAGCCATTATTATAGACAGGCCACCAGCAATAAATACATACAATGCAAGAAAAATTGTATACAGTAAAGTGTGTGTACAGAGACACATTACTGTGTGTACATAGAAAATTAGTTATGGTTACTCACCAACAACGACGCAATGACTTGTTCGATAACGATGAGTTTAATTTTACTGCACAACAAAGGAGAGAGTTACAGCCCTTCTAAAGGAGCCTCTTCAGGCGACTGTATAGCACCGCTGTTGTTGTTCATCCAGCAGACTTCAATCCAGATCCCTACAGCAGATTCCATCCGGACTATTGCCTTATTACGTCCACTTAAAACTCATTTTGCGCCCTGGTAAAAGGACACTGCGGCCGTAGATCTTATATTCCTTTCCTACTTTTTAAATAAAAAGAACCGTGGACTCATTGATGCCGTAATGGCGTCCTACAGCGGTGTAGCTTTTCCCTTCCTTCAACATATCCAAAACTTTTACCTTTTCGGTAATCATTAGCATCTTCCATTGGCGCTTGGGCACGGCCCCTGAAGCAGTAGCAGGAGCAGATCGTTTAGGAGCCATAATGAAGGACTTGACTACGCACAAAGATACAGTGGGATGCAAAAGTTTGGGCAACCTTGTTAATAGTCATTATTTTCCTGTATAAATCGTTGGTTGTTACGATAAAAAATGTCAGTTAAATATATCATATAGGAGGCACACACGGTGATAAGAGAAGTGAAGAAATGAAGTTTATTGGATTTACAGAAAGTGTGCAATAATTGTTCAAACAAAATCAGGCAGGTGCATAAATTTGGGCACCACAAAAAATAAATGAAATCAATATTTAGTAGATCCGCCTTTTGCAGAAATTACAGCCTCTGAACGCTTCCTGTAGGTTCCAATGAGAGTCTGGATTGTGGTTGAAGGTATTTTGGACCATTCCTCTTTACAAAACATTTCTAGTTCATTCAGGTTTGATGGCTTCCGAGCATGGACTGCTCTCTTTAACTCACACCACAGATTTTCAATTCTATTCAGGTCTGGGGACTGAGATGGCCATTCCAGAACGTTGTACTTGTTCCTCTGCATGAATGCCTTAGTGGATTTTGAGCAGTGTTTCGGGTCGTTGTCTTGTTGAAAGATCCAGCCCTGGTGGGCGCAGCTTCAGCTTTGTCACTGATTCCTGGACATTGGTCTCCAGAATCTGCTGATACTGAGTGGAATCCATGCGTCCCTCAACTTTGACAAGATTCCCAGTCCCTGCACTGGCCACACAGCCCCACAGCATGATGGAACCACCACCATATTTTACTGTAGGTAGCAGGTGTTTTTCTTGGAATGCTGTGTTCTTTTCCTCCATGCATAACGCCCTTGTTATGCCCAAATAACTCCATTTTAGTTTCATCAGTCCACAGCACCTTATTCCAAAATGAAGCTGGCTTGTCCAAATGTGCTTGAGCAGACCTCAAGCGGCTCTGTTTGTGCTTCCTC
Organism: Polypterus senegalus; assembly: GCF_016835505.1. Lineage (NCBI taxonomy): Eukaryota > Metazoa > Chordata > Cladistia > Polypteriformes > Polypteridae > Polypterus > Polypterus senegalus. The sequence continues at coordinate 8,695,868 of NC_053171.1, forward strand.
TTCATCACTCTCGCATACAGCATCTCCTTGTGTAAAGTGCGCCGAATGGTCGAACGATGCACAGTGACTCCATCTGCTGCAAGATGATGTTGTAGGTCTTTGGTGCTGCTCTGTGGGTTGACTCTGACTGTTCTCACCATTCGCCGCTTCTGTCTATCCGAAATCTTTCTTGGTCTGCCACTTCGAGCCTTAACTTGAACTGAGCCTGTGGTCTTCCATTTCCTCAATATGTTCCTAACTATGGAGACAGACAGCTTCAATCTCTGGGACAGCTTTCTGTATCCTTCCCCTAAACCATGATGGTGAACAATCTTTGTCTTCAGGTCATTTGAGAGTTGTTTTGTGACCCCCATGTTGCTACTCTTGAGAGAACATTAAAGGAGGATTGAAACTTACAATTGACCCCCTTAAAAACTCGGATTCACCTGTGTATGTAGGTCAGGGGTCACTGAGCTTACCAAGCCAATTGGAGTTCCAATAATTAGTTCGAAAAGTTTGGGAATCAATAAAATGACAACGGTGCCCAAATTTATGCACCTGCCTGATTTTGTTTGAACAATTATTGCACACTTTCTGTAAATCCAATAAACTTCATTTCACTTCTCAAATATCACTGTGTGTGTGTTTCCTATATGATATATTTAACTGACATTTTTTATCGTAACAACCAACGATTTATACAGGAAAATAATGACTATTAACAAGGTCGCCCAAACTTTTGCATCCCACTGTAAACACAAAAGAGCACAAAAGTGAACTCTTTACACAGCGAAACACGTTGATGCTGAATGAGCGAGACAAGATTTCCTGGTTACTGTAGCAGAATCGAATTCGGCACTCTGTCGCTGAACCAATCAGCATACAGGAACTTAACCGCATGCTCTGATTGGGTAGCGTCCCTTGTATGAAATCAACTGGGCAAACCAACTGAGGAAGTATGTACCAGAAATAAAAAGACCCATTGTCCGCAGAAATCCGAGAAGCAGCGAAAAATCCGTGTTATATATTTAGATATGCTTACGATAGAGTGAAGCCACGAAAGTTGAAGCGCGATATAGTAAGGGATTACTGTAAAGGACTGGTGGAGACCCAGTAAGCAAGACGGAGTTGGGAGGAGTGTGATGGAGCTTGCTGGGAGGTGTGGAGGAGAAGAAGAGTATTGAATTATTGTGTTTATTGTAGTGGAGGTGGTTTGGAACACGGGAAAGATGAAATAATTAAAAGAATACTTCTTGATGCTTTTAACTTGCATCCAGAGTGTCTTGTCTGTTGGGTTTAAGGGGCAGCAGCGACCTCCAACGTCCCCACTGGTTATACACAGGGTGCTTAGGAATTCAATGGAAGTGACCAATCGATGTAGATTACGGACTATTGTGACACACGTGCGCTTTTCAGGCAGCCAACAAGCCCTAAGGTGAGTGACATTACACGAGATAAAGGCTTGATTGTGTTTAATAATTACCAACAGAACCAAAGAAGAAAAATAATCCTACCTTGCCTACAATACTTCTGGTTTCCCAAAATGGCCACTGCACAACGATCCCGTCTCCGAAATACTATCGATGACATCACTTCTGACAACTACAGATTTCCTCAATCCAGTTCCGCCCTGATGACATCACTTCCGTCTTTCTGCTTTGATGTAATTTCCTGCCACCATTCTGTCTATTGAAACCTCAATGTACTCACTACAATACTGTCAAACGCTTTGGTTTTTGTCCGATTTTGACACCGTTTTTTCATTTAGTCCGACGGACATTACAACTGGGTCATTCCCCACCTCTTCTTGGAGTTTCCAGAGTGCTTTCATTTATTGCATTATTAAATCAAGTTTATTCAGAGGAAAGAAAATGGGCCTCAACATAAGCTCTGCCAAAACCCAAGGGACGAGAATCAATGCAAGATCTGCTGAAACTGTTATTCTGAATGGGAGCCCATTTGAAGATGTCGAGGAGTTCACCTGCCTTGATGTTTCAGCAAAGGACGTTAAGGCAAAACTAGGTAAAGCCCGCCGGGCATGTGCTAGACTCCGGCCCACCTGGAAATCCACACAATAGAGCCTCAGAACAAAGATGAGACCATACAACAGCATGCACAGGTCAGAATGCTGGCGTGTCATCAAGAGTGACATGGAGAAGATTGAGGGATTCCACAACAACTGCCTCAGTAGATTCTGCCGTATCTTCTGGCCAGAGAAGATCAGAAAATGTTGAGTTATAAAAGAAGGCCCAAGTTGAACAGTAGTGATGGTGATGGAGAATGAAATGGCCTCCAGATGGACCAGAACCACAGTAGCTATGGGAAAAGGAAGGCCAAAAGCAACCTGGAGGAGGACTGCAGAAGCTGAAACCTGCTCAACTTTTATTAGGCAATTCACCGCTGCCACCCAATACACTTGTTCTGTTTATTTATTTACTGTACTTCTAGATTGATTACATGTCCTTTGAGTCAGAATCCTTGAGAAATATAAGAATTTCACCTGTCATGGGGCGAAGTATACAACACGCTGCCAATGACAGAACAAGATGGAAGCCGATTGTCACGGCCTCATGTTTCTGTAGGGAACCAGAGACATAAGAGAGAGATTCAGAGGAAAACATGGAAATGAATGAAGACATCGATAAAGTAGAATTAGCCAAATGCCGAATCACGGCAGTGGTTATTGAGAGGAAGCACATTCAAGACTGAAGCTAGCAAGCACGTCTTCACTCAAAAGAATTGTGTGGTTGGAGCAGAAACCTTGACAACGTACCTTTAAGAGGTATCTGAGTGAGATAAGCTAGTAATATCCACACAAACTTCATGGACCCCTCTCGATTGTCAAATTTCTGATGTTCTTCACGGTGTCTCCTTAAGACAATCTCCAAGGTCTTTATAATGAAAGAGCTGCTAACGCGCTGCACAACACCAGCAACGAGAGGCCGACCAAGCGGGTCTAATCCGCCGGGCACGGCCTCACTTCTTCAACAGGGCGATGGAGAGGCAGGCACACAGCGGCTCACTCTCACCTTTGACAGCAGTGCATGATGGGGGCTTGGAATCAACCCAATAAACACAAGTTCTCGTTTTGCCAGCTGAAATGTTTGTTCAATCAAGCTTTTAAAAACTGGCCGACTTTGAAAAAGGTCAAACCTTTAAAACAAACACGACTCTCCTGGTGCTGACATGAGCGGCTCTAGAAAGAATAAAAAAACTCCCATGGTGCCTTTCGCACTCTCTTTCTGTCACTAACTTGGGCAGACACTAGAGACGCCTAAATCAGGTGGGGTAAGCAGTGGGATGATACAGAAGAACATGGAGCTCATGACTTTGAAGAGGGGTGGCACTCGAGCCCCTACCCAGACAGCCACATTAACTAACTGATGAAAACACGTGAGGCACCTGAAGATGGAGAACGCCGAGAAGAAAGGAGACGGGGGGCTACTGTGGACCACTGGGATCTCTTTATAGGCTAATGGGGGCAGGAGGCAGACTGAACTGGGCTGTGGTTTGGGCTAACGGACACACTCTCTCAAAAATACAGAGACCCCATCGGATCATACGGAGAATATTTATTTGCATTTTATTTACTTTTTCATTTATTTACATTTTTAAAATTGACTTTATTCTGTTATGAAGGAAAGTCTGCTTCATCACAGGGCGGACCCTGGATCTACTAAAAGGTTGTGAAAAAGAGGATGGGGGCAAAATTGGAAGCCAGCATGAAAAATCCCCTGCAGGGGGCGCTCTCTTGGACTACTTTAAACCACAGGCTCCTTCCACTACGGTGAGCGCAAAGAAGCACCTTTGGGGGGGTCTTTTCTGCCCACTGCTATGAGGCAATTAAATGCTTCAATCCAATACACTCGTTATATTTAGTTTTATTTATCTGTTTACTATATTTATAGATTGATAGTCTGTCCTGTAAGTCTGTATTCTTGTTTTTTACTTTGTCGTATACGAAGTGTAGGGAAAGTACTGTAATCGTAATTGTATATTTTGATGAATCTCCCTGAGTCTGAAAATACAATTTTTTTGAATTATGTCTGTGTGTCTGTCTCTGTGTATGTGTGTGTGTGTGTTGCGATAGACGGCCTGGGACCTTGACCGACCAGGAGATCTAGAGAGGGGGCAATTCCTACCCCAGGACACAAGAGGGCAGCCCTCTGGGATTGCATGGGGACCAAGAAGCTGGGAAGGCTCAACCCTGTGGGGAACCGTGGCCACCGCCAGGGGGCACCTGAATGGTTCCAGAGCCACGGACTGCAGGCATTTCCGCCACACCAGGAAGTCCTGCCGGAACAGGAAGCAGGTACACCCGGAGTGCCTCCAGGTGTCGATGCAGCACTTCCGCCACACCAGGAAGTGCTGCAGAAAGGTCATCAGGGAGCACCTGGAGCACATTTGGGTGAATTATAAAAGGGGCCGCCTCACTCCAAACAGGGAGTCGGAGTTGGGTGGCAGAAGAAAAGACGAAATGTCAAAGGAAAGTAAAAGGACTGAGTTGTTGTTGTTCTGTCTGATTGGTGCACCGTGTGAGGTGCTGCAAGGGAAAGACGTGTAAATAAAAAGCGTGAGTTCTGTCAGTGTGCCCCTTTGTGTCTGTCTGTCTGTGTCGCGTTGGGTGGCTGGCACGCCCCCTGGGGTTGTCACGATGTGTAAACACGATAACTTGAGTTCACTTTCACTTCGGTCAACCAAATTGTACATACAAGTATTAGGTACAAAACGGAGATTTTCTATCAACTTTTGGGCTCTTTTCGCTAACCAGAAGTGGTACTTTACTTTTTATTCCTGCAGCTGCAGAGTCCAATTTATTCAACTTTACTTTTATAATAATTGTTTAATATATTATCAATTTGATTTGATTTGTTGTTGATGTTTCTTTAATATACATAATATAAAAATATAGTCCTTGTCTTGCAGTTTACTCATCAGATATCTGAGTATACGAGGAAGTCGAGGGGAGACCACTCCCGATTTTTATGTTTCTGCTCTTCTATGTCTCTGAATTTCCCCTTTGGATTAATAAAGTTTACCAAATCTAATTGTTTTTCTACACTGCAAAAAAAACAAAAAAAACAAAATCTAAGCAAGTGAAGCATATCTATATTATGACATTAAATCTTGTTTTTCTTATTGTAAGAATTATTGACTCATCGAAAAATTCTGCATTTATGATCATTCAGCATACTTTAAGAAAAGTGATCAAGTAAATCTTGCTTACCCCATTGGCAGATTTTTTTGCGAAATAAAAGCAAAACAATTCCCGACTAAAGTTTTTTCGTTATTTTTTGCATATGCATTTTTTTGTAGCGTATTTTCAATTGTTGTATGTATTATGGTGTTTTAGTCGGGTTTCAACAAAATTAAAGGATTTGTGTTTATGAAATCGTCCCTGTTGATTTTTTTTTAATTGACCTTTTACCGTGTTGAGACTCGGGGGGAGGGTGAGATGGAGGACCCCCTTGGGAGAGCCCCCATACCACCCAGAATCATATTTGAACAAAAGTGTTAGTAGTCTGGACTTTGGAGAATTATCGGAGAAGACGGAGCGCCGCACTTCGCACCTCATCAGCTCTTCATACCCCCCAGGCACCGCACTGCATCGAATCGATAAGGTGGGGGTGGTCGTCCCCCGGAAAGGCACAACTGCTGCAAAGCACATGAAATTCCAGTCATGCCCCACTTCCCATTGCATCTCTCTTGTTTGCATGTCACATACTTTGCATAAAGTTTACAGTTCCTGCTGTGCGTTGGAAACACAACACACAAAAATGGCCAAGGCCTACATGTCATACAGGAACTTGTACGCTCCTTCGTGTGGAAGGAAATCACCTCTTTTCTCAGAGGGCCTTTCAACATACCATACATAGTGTAGGAGGCTTGTACCTCCTCCAGACCGCGAGGGGGCATCCGCCCTGGTTATGTTGGGGGCCACGGGTAAAGGGCTTGGAAGCCCAGCCCTGTAGGGACCCGTGGCCACCGCCAGGCGGCGCCCCGGTGCCTGAATAACCCTGGAGCCCAGCACTGGAAGTGCTGGGGGGAAGACGACAGGGGACACCCGGACGGCTTCCGGGTGCTCAGCTGGCACTTCCGCCACACTGGGGCGTGTCTACGGAGGAGTGCCGGGAAGCAGCTGGAGCCCATCTGGGTTCCTATTTAAGGGGCTGCCTCCCTTCAGTCGATAGCGGAAGTCGGGTGGAAGTGGACAGAGCTGGAGAGAGGATTGGAGGCGGCCAGGAGAAGGAAAGGCACAAAGGACTGTGAGGCCTGGACATTTAGGGGAACGGTGCTGGAGGCACTGAGAAGTGCACTGACATTATTGTTGTAAATATTGCACAGTATAATAAACGTGTGTTGGGTGAACATAAGATGTCCGTCTGTGTGTGTCCGGGTTCAAGTCCACAATAGTCAAGGTGCTTCAAAGGGACGTACGATCACTTCACAAGTCCTACAGTGAAATTGCCAGCAAGTCAAATGTTCGGGATGAGACTGCGTCCTTGGGCTTTATGGGGGCTACTCCATTTCCCTGATCAAAAAAACGAGTATAGCAAAACTCGACAAGAAAAGGTTGTGCACGGGAATGCAGGCCGTCAGCTCCAATTCCACAAATGTTTTCAAAATATCATCAACGTGACGTCTAAAAGCCCACAAACACCTCTGATCACTTACGTCATGTGGTCTATGGCTGTCGGTGTGATGAGGGGGAATCCTTAACATCTGAGTGAATTAAACAGTAAACCAGTTTCTGTACTACTTGTGCTAGGGAGGAATAATAACAATAAAAATACATTTTATTTATTTTGTGCCATTCCTATGCTAGCTAGTAGCAGTTTGAAAAGAAATATATATTATCTTTATATATACAGTATAACTAGGGGGCTACGCTCACCCACCCCAGGGTTGGGTTTACTGGATATACAATTTAAAGAAATTGTTATTTTCATGGGAATTGTTACATATTCATTATTTTCACTTTTACTTTAAAACTTTAGTAAAAACAATATTTGGATTTAACTTTTCTTCAAGATCGCATTGAATTTTGATTCTGTGTTTGGACAACACAATGTATAACTGCCTGTGAGTGAATATCGTTTCTTTCTCTCGAATAAATAAAATGACGTTTTCGAACCTTTGTCCATGCTCTTTCTTCTTTGCTTGGTCGTTGACGTGTCATCTACAACGTATAAAATTATTGTCATGATAAAATCTATAAGAGCTGAGAGGGCAGGAAGTGTGTCTGCCAAAAGCATTCACACAACAGAGTTTAGATGACTGAGGTCTTGTTTGAAAATAGCTGTAAGCAGGGCGTGACTTCAGAATCTCACGTTAAAAGTCTCCGTCTCGCGGGACCTCACACCGCCAACAACGTTTTTGGAATCTTTTATTTCTTGCTGGCAACACAAATTAGACGATCGACAAGTCTTCAAATTAGAGTTTAAATCTGAACGATATATTCAATCTCTTTTTGCTGTTCCATTATTTCACGGAGTAATAATTTCCGCTTGTTTGCGCTAATGTGATCTTTACTATCATTTTTTTTTGAGACTTTGGAATTTTTGTACTTCCATTATCTCTAATCTGCTCTGCATGTGTACCGCGCCAACATTTTTGAATTCTTTACGACGTTCTACTTTGTCATCTACTCTCTGTCCCTTATTTCTGGCCCTCTTTCTCACAGGACGTATAACGCTGCTCGCGTTGTGAAGGCTGAACACACACTAAGAAGATGTGTTTGGATCAACTGCTGTCATGCTGCTGCTGGTGAGCTGCGTGTTCTGCTTGTCGTGCTGCACGTCACTCACTTGTACAGCAGCTATCCTTTTGTCTCACCGGACGTCAAAGTGTCTTCCAAGACTTCCCTCCCAAGATTTTTTCTTTTTTATAATAGAGAGATACGCTACCCGTGGCTGTCCGTTTTGTCTGTCCAGGATTTTAAATCACCTGTAGCTCGCAAACTGTTTGTCCTATTGTCCTGAAATTTGGTACACACATACTACGTGACGTCTACTGTCCACTTTCAGGGTGATGATTGACCTCCAAGGTTATTCCTCTTTTCATTTTTATTTTATTTTATTGTAGAATCAACTCTCAGCTGTACGGTGGCCATGTGGCGCATGCATACGGGCGCCTTTCTCATTCCTACCACCTTCGCCGTCACTTCCTCTACCTCTTCATATCTTAAATCATTCTTGAGGCAGATTGAAGGCTTAAGTGCCAGCTTAAGTGAAAAATGAAAGAAAACGTATTTAACTGACCTAATCAGTTTTACCGCGAAAAGATGCCAACGAAAGAAGCGGGCCGTTAGGGTGGAGAAAAGAAGAGCTGCTCAGGAAGCAGCAAGCGCATCAACCTCTGAACAAACGAATGGTAAATCTACAGAGAAAGAGAAGGAAAACTATGAGTGCTCAAGTCAAGTGTATTCACTGCACGTTATCGTACAGTATGCAATTACTGGTCAGATTATATTCCTTGCTTTGTACACCGGTAAATACAAGTCATTGTCAATATACTAAGAACACAATTGTCCTTCATTCACTCAGAATATGGAACCAATGTAGGAAGCCCTTCAAGTTAGAGAATATTTGATCTGTGGCACTTCTACATGATAACCACCCTCCAGAACTTACACAGTTTTTAATGTTTGGAAAACGAATGGGATTAAATCATTTAGAGATTGGTGTGTAAGTAACGCCTTTGCATCCTACGAACAATTACAATACAAATTTAACCTCCCATCAACACAATTTCTCCACTATCTCCAAATTAGAAACAAACTCTGCCCAGATTTCCTCACCTCCCACCATTTCCATTAATTCCAGAAGAGATATTGATCAGTCTTGGGGACTCAGGCAGCATTTCCAACATTTTAAAGTCCCTTCCTTTTAAAGATCCCAGAGTACCATGGGGGAAAAGGATCAACATGTCAGAAACGGAGAGGAAGACAGCCATGCGCAGAATTGACTCGAGCTCCATATGTGCAAAACATTCAACTATTCAACTCAAAATGATATATCGAGCACATCTGTCTCGCTTAAAATTGTCCAAAATGTTTCCAGGCTGAGATCCAACCTGCGAACATTGCAATCGAGCCCCAGCCTCACTAGGCCACATGTTTTGGACGGCGTGTACCAAATGAACATCATTCTGGACGGAAATGTTTAAATGCCTATCGGACAGCCTTGGTGTCCCAATCCCTCCTAATCCACTAACAGCTGTGTTTGGTGGTCTCACAGAGGGGCTTAAAGTGGAGAAGGACAAACAAACTGTGATTGCCTTTACTACACTTTTGGCACATAGACTTATCTTGCTCAACTGGAAAAACTCTAACTCACCTGTTAAGTCAGCGGGTAACTGATGTCATATATTATCTGAAATTGGAAAAAAATCAAATTCTCACTTCGAGGATCTGTACAAAACATTTTAAAAACCTGGCAGGACCTGATCAATAACGTTTTAGAATAAGCATTTAAATTGAGGAGGAAGACTCCTTTCTCTCTTTACTACTCTCAATAGTTTTACTCAGACTCTTGACCTTCCTCTCTTTCTCATGAGTTGGCGATGATTTGATTTTAGTTTTGTTAAGTTTGACTCGATTGTATGGAATGTTATATGTATAAACTGTAAGTGTGCTACACCTAGTGGCAAAATTCGCAGCTAGGTCGAGATTGTGTGCCAAGTTCAGATTCCGGTTAGTTTCAGGTAGCCCCTATCTTCTAGATTCCACGTCAGCCGGCTACTTTACTTCCAGCACTGATATCAAAACGGACGAACTATGGCGTTTTTCATCTGATCGCTTACTGACATGCCCAGACTTACAGTAAATGACGCAAGTTGCATTATTCGAAGATTGTACCAAACGGAGAAGGGCTTCAAACTAAACTATATGTTTCATGGTCCATCCACAATTACGAAGGTAAGATCTGGACGTATTACAAACTTGTGTCTACTATGAACTTACATGAGGCAAATAGAAGATGACATTAGGCTTCTTTAAAAAATAATCTGTCCAACTTTATTCAGGGACAGGTGAATCTGTATGTAAGCTTAATACATAACACGAGTCTGCTAGACATCTGATAAAAAAGCGAAAGTCTCTGTCTGAGCCTGCAAAACGATGGATGCCAAACTGTTGCTTCATTGTAAGGGTCTCAATTTGTTTCCTCAGTTGGAGGATCTCCTCTCTGACAGACGTGGCTTCATCAAGTGCTACGTCAACAAATGCTGGATCCGGAGTCGAAGTGTAGTTGTGGTCCTCGATTTTATCATTCTCCTCGTCTGGTGTGTCGTCCTCCAACGGTCGCTGTTTCCTCTCCTAAAGCACTGGTCTTGAAAGTGGAACAGAGAAATCGTTCCACTCAAACAACACAGGGACAGCTCCCGTCTCCAACTGTCACCACCTTGTCTCACATCATGGCTCACGAAAATCCTATTTTTGAAAATGCCGGCTGCAAACTCGGGTATGTGGACCAACCATAAAGATCTCTCTCCAGACAGCGATGATCCATTTAGATCGGGATTCAGCATCAGAGGGAAATGTCTGAAAACCGATTACTTTGTCGTATTTACTAGAAGCTCGACATAAAGGTGAACACAACAATGTTGTACGCTGAAACTTCAAACTACTTTTTCTCGGACATTCTCGCCACTAAACATAAATCACAACTGCAGTATGGAGAAATGGAAGTGACTGAGCTGGCTGAGATTTCACCGCATGTACGTCAGCACTATGGTGTACGGAAAGCCTACTCAGATCCAAACGTTCTATGAAGATGGGCTTCTGATCACTGAGACCAGTTGCATTAAACTCTGATGCTTGCTGAGAAACCCAAAAGTCTACCGACAGAGAATGACCAATGGTTACTGGAGACAGACACACACGGCTTCAAGCTTCAGGTCACTCTCTCTCACTAGGAGACGTCATTTATAAAAAAAAAAAAAAATGACAAGACCACGTGGCACGAGATTTGAAATGAATCCGAACGATGGTTTAAAATTTACCATGCAATTTCATTTTCGATACTTGCAATGAATGGGGGGGCGGCGAAGACACTGACAACGATCTTTAGAGGTCCATTTTGAAATATGAGGCCCATTTACTTTTGACACTTCTTTAAAGTCTACAAAGTGCGCTTCTACCACTTGAGGTTTGACACCTACTGTACCAGGATGAGCGACACCTGTGTGAGAGTGCTGTTCGCTGAACTTGCCGTCAGTTTTGAATGTTTTACATTCCTCTTTTAGACACACAAATAGAAAATGAAACCGTTTAACAGCAGAGAGCACTTTGTGATATAAAGCCTCCTCCACCAGTACTCCAACCCTGGTTCACCAGCTCACCTGGCACCTGCGTTAATGATTGATCCAAAAAAAAAAAAAAAAAAGGACAACACAAGCGCCATGACTGCTTTGATTTCAAACAAAAGAAATCAACGGGCAAGCACGCTAAGGTGGGCACGGCAGAATCTACTTTAGTGCTTGGATTATCAAACGCTATTGACAATAAGGGCACTCGAAACTTGAAAACCCAAGTACAAAAGGAGAAACCTTCAAGTTGAAGGGAAATGTTCTGCCAAGGTGCGCCAGTTCAACATTTCACTCAGCATTCCGACGGTTATTATTTATTCAGGTAACCTATGAGAACAGAAAAAGCTGATAAAAGCTAAAGTACAGACGGGGGGCAAATGTGTTGGTCTCCTTACAGCTCATTGAAAAAAGTGGCATTATGTCTCCTGAAAAGTGACGGCATGAAAAACAATGGTCTCCTGTGTTCCTGCAAGGCCACTGACATTTCATCGAGTAAAAGTAAAGCAAGTGTGACAAGAGTTCAAGTATGGCTTATTCTACAAAGGTCTTCTATAATGGACTGGAGACATTTAGTGGGACCCCTGGAAAAAATCCTAAATTACTGGATTTAAGGGATTTTTTGAAACTGTCTGCTTTCCTGAATTCATATCACACACGACTCCAACCATGCAAATCAGTCATTCAGCTGATTGAAAAGGAGAAAACTTGTCACTCAGCTGTTTGTTATCGTATGCCACCTGCACTTCAGAAGAGGTCATCCACCCGAATGCTAAGCATGTCCAGGCCCGGCCAGGACTCGGATGGGAGACCATCTAGGAAAAAGTTGGGTTGCTGCTAGAAAAAGCGCTGGTGAGACCAGCAGGGGGCGCTTACCTTGTGGTCTGAATGTGGATCCCAATGCCCCAGTGCAGTGACGGGGAGGGGGCACTGTGCTGTAGAAATGGAGTTATCCATTGGATGAGTCGTAAAACTGAGGTCCTGACACTCTGTTGTCATAAAAGATCCCTGGGCATCCTTCGTAAGGAGTAGGGTATATCCTGGCTAAACTGCTCAAGGATGTCACGGCTGCCAGATTTATATCTACTAAATGCTGACTTGAAAGGGGGTGAATACTTACGTGATCAATAATTATGTGTTTTATATTTGTAATTAATTCACACCACTTTTCAGTGTTCTGTTTTCACTTCAGAGGTGTAGGTATCACAATATTTTATTTTAACTGTTACTAACCCTCCTCAGTATCTCGATGTGGATTAACAAAATGTGGATATCTGGATTAATAAAATAATTGTGGGAGGTCAAACTTTTTAGTTGTAGGACCCCAAACAAGGCTGGATTAACCATTAAGCAAAATAAGCTTAAGGCATCAAGGGAAGGGGGACACCAAAGAAATTTTCCATCACCGGATTTCCCACGGACCATATGGTGAAAAACCAAAAATGGCGGAGCTCTGCTCAGCTGAGTGTTCATTTTCTCAGTTGAAGCACATTAAATATCCCAACAGAACGGCTATGCAACAAGGCAGGCTGGATGCGTTATCTCTGCCAAGTACAGAAGCAGACGTGTTACGTAAGATGAGTTTTGAGGGTCTGCAATTAGAAAAAGTAAGAGAAACTTTTCAAACAAAGTGGAAGAACACAAAAATAAACCTTGTTTTCCATTTTACTGTAACTTTTGTTTCATTTTAAAAAAAAACATTTTTATTTTACAGTTCATTATTACTTATATTTTAAATTAGATACAGCATATATACAAGTAGGGACACCAAAATCATTTAAGTGCTTAGGGCCTCTGAAGGTCTTAATCTGGCCCCGAAGCTGTGGAATGACCTGCCTGCTACTATAAGAGGTGCCCCTTCAGTCTCAGCTATTAAATCCCAGCTGAAGACTCACAACATCAGTGTGGCATACCCTGCCTAGAGCTGCTGATGAGCTGAGCATACTGCATGTTCACTTGTTAATCACTTGTACAGAAACAAAACTATTACAACATAAACCATTACTAACTCTCCTCCTTTCTGCTTCACTTCTCAGTATCTGTATGTACTGTAGATTAATAAAATGTGGATATCTGGATTAATAAAATAACAGTGGGAGTTTTTACTTACAAAGCCCCCGAGCTGTGGAATGACCCGTCTGCTAATATAAGAGATACCCCGTAAATCTCAACTTTTAAATCAGGCTGAGAAGTCACAACCTCAGTGTGGCATACCCTGCCTAGAGCTGTTAATGAGCTTGTGCATACTGAACTTCTGTTTGTTAGTGACTTGTACAGAAACAGAAGTATCGCAACATTTTTAAACCATTACTAACTCTCCTTTATTCTGTTTCACTTCTCGGTATCTGGATGTGGATTAATAAAATGTGGATATCTGGACTAATAGAATAACAGTGGGAGGTCGAGTTTTTACTTACAAAGCCACAGAGCTGTGGAATGACCCGTCTGCTGATATAAGAGATACCCCATCAATTTCAGCTGTTAAATCAGGCCAATAAGTCACAGGTTTAGTTAGGTATACCCTGACTAGAGCTGCTGATGAGCTTGTGCATACTGTATTTCTGTTTTTTAGTCACTTGTACAGAAACAGAAGTATTGCAATATTTTTAAATCATTACTAACTCTCCTTTATTCTGTTTCTCTTCTCTGTATCTGGATGAGGATTAATAGAATGTGGATATCTGGATTAATAGAATAACAGTGGGAGGTCGAGTTTTTACTTACAAGGCCCCAGAGCTGCTAATATAAGAGATACCCCGTCAATCTCAACTTTTAAATCAGGCTGAGGAGCCACAACTTCAGTTTGGCATACCCTGCCTAGAGAAGCTGATAAGCTGTGCATGCTACATTTCTGTTTGTTAGTCACTTGTACAGAAACAGAAGTATTACGATATTTTTAAACCATTACTTTTATGTTTCTCTTCTCGGTATCTGGATGTGGATTAATAAAATGTGGATATCTGGATTAACAGAGTAACAGTGGAAGGTCGAGTTTTTACTTACAAGGCCCCAGAGCTGTGGAATGACCCATCTGCTAATATAAGAGATGCCCCATCAATCTCAGCTTTTAAATCAGGCCGATGAGTCACAACCTCAGTGTGGCATACCCTGCCTAGAGCTGTTAATGAGCTTGTGCATGCTGTACTCCTGTTTGTTAGTTGCTTGTACAGAAACAGAATTATCACAATATTTCTAAACCTTTACTAACTCTCCTCTATTCTGTTTCTCTTCTCGGTATCTGGATTAATAAAATAACAGTGGGAGGTCGAGTTTTTAGCTACAGGGCCACAGAGCTGCAGAATGACCCATCTGCTGATATAAGAGATGCCCCATCAATCTCAGCTTTTAAATCAGGCCGATAAGTCACAAGTTTAGTCTGGTGTACCCTGACTAGAGCTGCTGATGAACTTGTGCATACTGAATTTCTGTTTGTTAGTCACTTGTACAGAAACAAAAGTATCATGATATTTTTAAACCATTACTAACTCTCCTCTATTCTGTTTCTCTTCTCGCTATCTGGATATGGATTAATAAAATGTGGATATCTGGGTTAACAGAATTACAGTGGAAGGTCGAGTTTTTAGTTACAGGGCCCCAGAGCTGTGGAATGACCCATCTGCTGATATAAGAGATACCCCATCAATCTCAGTTGTTAAATCAGGCCAATAAGTCACACGTTTAGTCAGGTATACCCTGACTAGAGCTGCTGATGGGCTGTGCATACTGTATTTCTGTTTTTTAGTCACTTGTACAAAAATAAAAGTCTTACAATATTTTTTAAACGGTTACTAACCCTCCTCTAATTCGTTTCTCTTCTCCGTGTCTGGATGTGGCACTTGGTGCCACTGTTGTACTGTAGTGCCAGGCTGCCCTCCTGTGTATGAAAAGCCATCTTGGATAAAGAAGTGTTGGAATCATCGGGTGGAAAGATTCTCTCATCAGATTGGATGGCCAGCACCGACTCCACTATAGAGTGCGGCCATTTAGCTGAGGTCTCCAGGACTGTGACTCTCCCCCTCTGTTGCCCACTGGCCATGGTTTATCAATTAATTCATGGACAGATATCGTTGGTTTCCATTTTTGTTTAACCCTTTAAACTCTTTTGAGTACGTTTTTTGCTACTCTGATTTACAGTAACTAAGTAACGCAATATTTATGTTCCACCCCTCAAACGAAGGTTTAGAATGTGCACACCTGTTGAATTACATTAGTTATGTTGTACACACATATGTCACAGCAAAGTACAAACTCAGCAACATTTCAGTTTAGTTGAGTTGAATGTATTTATAAAGCACACTTTATACAATGTTAACCAAAGTGCTCTGTGTTCGAATAAATAGGGTAAGAAAAACTACACTCTAAGACAGGATAAATTTTAAATAAAAAACACAGTAAAATTATTAAAGAAACCGATTCTAATTTAAAGCTAAAGAAAAAAAGATGTGTTTTCAATCTGGATTTAGAAATAGAAATAGAAATTTAGAAATAGTCACAACTTGCAGCAGACCTGAAATAAGCAGGTAAGTTTCTTCCAATGCCCAGGAGCGGCTGTTGCAAAAGCCCACTCACCTTCTAAGTTTTACGTGAGCCCTTAGCACCACTAACAGCGTCTGACGAGACGAGATGATGAGATGGAATATAAAGCTGAAAAAGGTCGTAGAGACAGAAAGGCGCTAACCCATTTGGGCACCCAAAAACAAACAAAACCATCAACCCCGGGACGGACCGGAAGCCAATGAAGGGAGGCTACAAGAGAGGAGACATATGGTCGCGCTTACGTATGCCCGTCACCCTCTCTTTGGTGGTCACAGAATCCTTCACAGCTGTTCTATCTCCCTTCACAGCACAGCTCTTTTAATAACTGCATTTCCCCAGCGGTCCCACACTACCACCTGAGCCGTCAGCCCCACTCTGCATGTTAATGCCGACTGTGGGGTTTTCCGGCCCTGAATTGTTGTTTCTCAGAATATCCAAACTGAGTGCTGCAGATAAGTGAATGCGTGGTGTGGCCACGAGAGCTGGAATCTGTTATGTTAGCCTGTTAATATTATTAATAATAATAATTCTTTATATTTATATAGTGCTTTTCTTACTACTCAAAGAGCTGTTCATAGTGAGTGGAGATCCACTTCAACCACCTCAGTGTTGTGAAGGCAGCCATTACTGTGCCAGTGCGCTCACCACACATTAGCTGTTAGGTGGTGAAGTGGTGACAGAGAGAGACAATTAGAGACCAGGGACTATCAGGGTGTCCGAATGACCAGGCCGTGATGGGCAATTTAGCCAGGACATCGGGATACACTTCATGAAGTAGGCCCTAGGAACTTTTTTTCGGACCACTAAGAGTCAGGACCTCAGTTTTAGGTCTCTTCCAGAGGATGGCGCCATCTTAACAGCACAGTGTCCCCGTCACTGCACTGGGGCACTGGAATTAACATTCAGGTTTCGGGGTAAGCACCCCCTGCTGGATTCATCAACACCTCACCCAGGAGCAATCCAAGTTTCTCCTAGGTGGTCTCCCATCCAAGTACTGACCGGGCCTGAACAGGCTTAGATTTCAGGTGGATGACCTCTTCTGAGGAGCAGGTGGTATGGCTGTTCTGGAATAATAGGTGAGGAAGATCCAAATTTAGAGACTTTTTATTTTTCCAACAGGCAACTGCAATAGAAGGACAAATGCATACAACGGTGGTTCCTCACAGGAGAGCCGCGAAATATTACAAAATGTTCATAGTTTATTACCATTTTCAATTCAATGTGATAGGACGCAATGATCTGGCGGACACGGTGCAAACCAGTAACTCACTTAGTAATATCTGTTTGCGGAAGCCTCTACAAATGGTTACTAGATGGTGCTCTACAACAATTTAGTTTCTCGATTTCTTTAGTAGTTTGTCGAACTTTCTCGGTACTTCATGTGCGTATATAATAGCTGACGGTTTCGCGCGGTCTTAGTGTTGAATTAGTTTTCGGAGATTGCATCAACTATATATTGTTGTGATTAAGACAAGTGAAGTTTTTGAAGTATTTCTTCTTATATCTGTTTTTAAAAAGGGATACGTTTTTACTAAGAAGTAATAAGCATTGTGAGAGTGAAAATAAAAAGGGCACACCGTCAACCAGAGTGTGAAGAAGCGCAAATATCGAAAATATGATGACCGTTATTTGGACTTTGGTTTTACATTGACTGAAGTCAAAGGTGAAGAGAGGTCGCAGTGTGTACTGTGTATGAAAGTTTTGGCACCAGAGTGCAAGTTGAAACGCCATTTAGAAACCAATCATCCCAGCGTGGTTAGTAAATCTCGTGACTACTTTACCAGAAAGTTAAAAGAGTTAAATCAACAAATAGGTTGTTTTTATAAGCAGGCGGCAATACCAAGCAATGCATTGCTAGCATCTGACAAGGTGACCTTAAATACGTGTTTAACTTATTTCTACTTAACCCTTTAATTAAAAAAAAATATATATTGGCTATTTTGCGAATTAGAATTTGACGGGATCGGGGGGGAGTGCGCCTTGGGAAAACCTGGATTCATCAAGGGCACCGAGAATTGAAAAAGTTTGGGAACCACTGGCATACAGCATAATTTACTTTGACTTTCTTACCGGGATCAGTTCACCATAATAATAATAATAAGTTGCATTTCTAGAGCGCCTTTCACAAACGCAAGGTCGATTTACATATAGATGGGGGGAAGAAAAAAAGATCACACAGAAGACAAAAGTTCGTCGAAGAGGAAAGTTCCGAGTTGAGATTTAAAGGTGGAGAAAGAGGAGCAAACTCTGAGAGACTGAGGAAGAGGGGGCCATAACACTGAAGGACCTTCCCTCCTAGGGTCAAAAGTCTGGTGCGTGGGACACTAAGGACCTGAGAGAGTGACGAGGAGTGTACAGAGCTAGGAGCTGAGTGAGGTAGAGGGGGGCAAAGGGTATGTAGAGTTTTGAAGGCGAGAAGCAGAATCCTGAATTAAATGTAACCAGGTAATTAAATGGAACCAGGAACTAGTGAAGTTGGAAGATGTGAGCTTATATAAGGCCGATGAAGAGGGAATTACAGTAATCAATTACGAGACATTATGAAACAATGAACCAGAGTTTGAGCATCATTAAAGGACAGAAATGGACAATGTTGATAGACAGAAATTTTGGACAGAGACCTAATGTGCAGCTCAAAATTAAGTGATGAATCAAACAAAACACCACGGAAAACAGATTTGACTCCAAAGTGGGTGCTTTCACACTACGGCGGACTTTGGGGCAATGGCACAGTGCCAATGTAAAAGTGACGTAAGTAAAGCTTAGCTGTGGAGAGGCCAGCCGGCTGGCTGGGTGGCAGGTACAACCTCTAATAACCTTCATCATCAGGTAATGTGGCTGTTCATCCCCTCCACGACCCTACACAGCGTCAGTTAAGAAGTCACCGATCTTCAAGGGCCGGAGATAAACTGCGACTCAAGTGTCTGTTTGTAAAGCGTACTTCAGAAAGAACCGGAGCCAACAGAGACAAATGAAAAGCCAGCTGTGCAGTACAGACACAAATACCGCTAACCAAAACAGGTCTCATCTCTCTATTATAATAAAAAAATCCTGGGACGAGACAAAACTTTTTAGCTTGGGACGAGAACTGACTTTTTCATAGAGACACATTCACGTCAAGTGATACGAGATTTTGTGCCAAGAGATTTAACCAGGCCCGGGGACGGAAATAAAAGACAAAGAGTAGAAGACAAAGTAGAACGTCGTAAAGAATTCAAAAACGTTGGCGCGATGCACATGCAGAGCAGGTTAGAGATAATGGAAGTAGGCAAATTCAAAAGTCTCAAAAAAATGATAGTAAAGATTGCATTAGCTCAAACAAATGGAAATGATTACTCGGTGAAATAACGGAACAACATAAAGAGATCGAATATATTGTTCGGATTTAAACTTTAAGTCGGAGATTGTCTAACTTGTGTTGCCATCAAAAAATTGGTGTTTCTTCCCATTGAAGAGGCCTATCCACGAGAATGATTTTTTATTTTTTTCACTGTATATATGGTTTCACCCTAAGAGCGATTGAAAAAGATTGTCTGCACACAGCTCCCCACACTAATCGCTGTCTCAGGAAAGTGAACCGTATCAGGCGGGACCCCAGCCACCTTGCACTGTCACTTTTCACCCACCTCCAATCTGGGAAGCAACTAAAGTCCATTCGGAGGCGCACCTCCAGGTTCAGGAACAGTTTCTACCCAACGACAATCAGACTCATGAACAATCAGTAACTTTGTGTCACCTCCACTGCTACCTGCACATATACCGTATTTTTTGCTCCATAAGTCACACTTTTTTTCCCCCAGAAGAAGGGTGGAAATGTCTGTGCATCTTATGGAGCAAATATTGCGTCACAGACCGTGATGTGTATTACCTGACAAAAGTCGACATCCAGGGGTAGAGGGAGACAATCAGCTGTTAATGGTGACAAAACTCACTGTCACGTCACGGGCATTCCCTCTCTGCTTGGAGGAATGTTCGACTCATTGACTCGGCATCTAATCCTTGTGTGTGCGTGAATTACGAGATGTAAACAAAGGCAAGATGGCATCGACATCTCAGAACGGAGCGAAGCGAGTGCAGAAAACAAAATACTCAGCAGACGATGTTTTGCGCATTATTGCCAAGTCGGACTCTGATTTTGTTGAGAGTGATCAGGAGATCGAGCAAGATAGTGAGGAGCTGGCATCAGCTGATTGGACAACCAGCCGATGCTCCTACGGTAAGGTTCATGTGGCAGGAATACCCAGACATTGATTCGTGGGAGCCAAACTGGCTACCGGACTTCACAAGACGCCATGGCTTGCTGTTGGACTCGACAGACTACCAGCCGCTGGACTACTTCAGGCTGTTCTCTCCTGATGCTGCTTTTCAGCTACTGTCGGACGAGACATCAGGTATGCAGCGCAATTTTTTGAACCGCAGGCTGTGCTTGCACTTCATTCTCGTTTTTCAAAGTGGAAACCCACAAGAGATGACATGAAGGGCTTTGTGGCGTTACAAATAGAGATGGGACTAGACTGGCGATATAACTTCAGGGAGCATTGGTCCAAACGTGCTTTGTCCCCTGGTGGCTTTGGACAGGTCATGCCACGTGATGATAGGCACGAGCTGCTGCAAAGTGACAAATTCTGACACTGGCGATGAGGAGTTCTTGGGGTTTCCAGAAAACTAGAAGAGTGCTTGAACCTTAAAGCCTCTCCTCATTTTTTAATGAAGTGATGATGGTTCTTAATACCGCTGTTGACTTTATATGGTTGAAATATTATTCTGCTACATTTTATTACATATATTAGTACACCATTTGGTTCAGAATATTTTTGTTCTTGTTTTCCTCTTCTAAACCTAGGTGTGTTTTATTTACTTCTGCCACTGACTCTATTTATTCCGAGGATTCTGGTTTTATTTATTTACTTACTGATATTCATTTATTTGTTGTGGTTTTTTTTGTCTATGTTCACTGTCTGCGGGGGCACATGCAAGCAAGCATTTCATTGTACACGGTACTTGTACTTGAACACATGACAATAAAGAATTGAATTGAAAGCTTCTTTAGCTTTAACATCTTGACGTTGTCACACACGTGCGTTTAGGAGACAGCTAAAGGGTCTGTGGAACTGTAATACTACACCAGACCAAACCTCTCAGTTTCTTGCAGACCATTCCTGGGAAATCTCACCAGGTTCTGGCACCTCTGAGGACGTCACTTCCAGCTCCGGGGTCTCTGATGATGTCACTCCCGGCTCCGGAGCCTCTGATGACATCACTTCCGGCCCTGGCACCTCTGATGACATCACTTCCGGCCCTGGCATCTCTGAGGACGTCACTTCCAGCTCCGGTGCCTCTGATGACATCACTTCCGGCCCTGGCACCTCTGAGGACGTCACTTCCAGCTCCGGTGCCTCTGACGACATCACTTCCAGCACCGGTGCCTCCGACGACATCACTTCCGGCACCTCTGATGATGTCACTTCCGGTGCCTCTGATGACATCACTTCTGGCCCTGGCACCTCTGATGACATCACTTCCGACTCCGGTACCTCTGATGACATCACTTCCAGTTCTGGACTAAATGACATCATTTCCTTCCCAAATCCTTAAAATCGCCATCTTACCTCCGAATGATCAGTTCTGTTTTGGACTCAGTCTTGTGAACATCTCTGTTCGAATATCTAAAAAACTTTTTGCAGCTGGGAAATAATATACAGGTGGCTGCCCAAACCTTTATGATGTCTGTAGACTCATTCTTATTGCAACGTCTTTTTTTTTGTCTTTTTCAACTATGGTCCTGGTCGGTCGCGACTACAAGCAGTACACCTGCAGATGCCGTGAGTTACTACAATGTTCAATTCTTTGCTTTTTCCCTTCTGGTAGTGCACAACGAACACACACAGGTGTAAATGGAGTTAAAGTTAGAAGGAGAACTGCTGGTTCCTTTGTCATTTGCATCTCCTTGCTAATGGGGTGTCATTAAGGACCGTGAACTCAACTGTTTAAGACTGAAATAAGCAATTAAGGGTTCAAAAATCTTAACAAAACGAGACAACTAAAACGAAACAGAAAAATGTCACTCGAGTACTAAGTGCTTCATCAGGAACCATGTGACTTCTCATAAAGCAATGGGGTTGGAACAAAAACCTATAACCACTGTGGCAGAACCTCTGCGTCTTTCCCAGCTGATTCTGGGGTTTCTCAGCGGTCTGTTCTGCTCCTACTCTGTTCAATGCTGGCATGGACTGGGTGTTGGTCAGGGACGTGGGGTCCAGCGGCTGTCGGGCATCTGTTGGTGAAGAGAGATTCACGGATCTTGACTTTGCGGACGATGCTGTGATCTTCGCGGAGTCAATGGAGGCTCTGATCGGGGCGCTCGAGAGACTGAATGAGGCGTCTGAGTGTCTGGGCTTGTGAGGGTCCTGATAAAAACCAAGAGCCAGGCCTTTAATGACCTCTTGGGCACGGCCATCAGCAGTGTGTCTGTCTCTAGAGAGAGTGTCGACCTCGACGAGAGGTTTACTTAACTTGGCAGTGACATTCATGTGACTCTGGTGACTCTTCCTGTGAAGTCAGTAGACGGATTGGGAGAGCATGGGGGCTCATGAGGTCATAAAGGGGTGTGTGGCGCTCCTGATATCTCTGCAAATGGATGAAGGTCCACGTCTTTAGAGTCCTGGTGCTCCCTGTTTGCGAGACATGGACACTGTCCAATGACCTGAGATGAAGACTGACTCCTTCATGTGTGTCTCTTCAGAGAATCCTTGGTGTACCACTGGTTTGACTTTGTGTTGCTCAAGTTGTCCTGAATGAGGCACACGACCGGCATTGTGAGGGAGCGTCAGTTACGGCACTAAGGCCATGTGGCCCATTTCCTTAAGGGTGATCCGGCTCGTAGGATCCTTACTGTTGGGGACCTGAGTGGCTGAACCAGGACAAGGGGTGGCCCACATAACACCTGGGATCCAGAGTTGTTTTGGTGTGTAGTGGGTGCGTCAACACAATGTACCAGTGCATGCTCCCCAGCTTGACTTGACTAGACTGTGGCCCACCGAGACTGACTTTGCTCACCCCTGGATTTAAAGGGTCTGAGTAATCAATTAAACAAAGTGAATTAACAGAAATAAAAAAGGACTTTAATTAAGAAAATGGTTAGAATGAAAACCCGCAGTCACTGATGCCCTCCAGGATCGAAGTTGGGCACCCCTGGCATACAGGATGTCGTCATTAATGTTATGCACCTCTCGGAGTTGCTGCAGCGCATTCCTCTCCTCTGTTTCACGCATAAATACGCATTGTGGACACGAATACAGTCAATATGCTGATTAGCAGGTGATTCATACTTACGGCTGAGGAACATAGGAAAGCAATAGGGCAATAATGTTCTATAAATTGGCAAAACCAACGGAGGTAATAAATCTTTCGTTATCATTATTATTATTTCACAGGGTCTCGTGTGTGTTGGAGGGCCCTTTAAGATTTGCTTTGACCGGCGCCGCTCTACATGACTAACTCTTATGCCTTTGGCCTTTACCCGCCTTCTTTCCTCAACCTTTATGGTCCTATGATCCAGTTTTGGCTTTGTACTAATGGATTAATTACCCACTAGCAGCAAGTGCAAAACTTGCCCCTTTGGTGACAAAAGTTCAATCAGGTTGGTGAAACAAGCAAACTTAGAAATGGGGAGACATATCGTGCAGTGCTGTCGATCGCTTAGGAGGCAACCCAAGCCGAGTTGCGACCCAGTGGTTGAGATACCCTGGCTATCGTGACTCAGTCGCGATCCGATGATGGCAACCCGTGACCCACCAAGACCCACTCACAAAACCAACCTGCTGGCGTGACCCAGAAGCTGAGGTAACACTGCCTTACGCAGACCTGGCGGGCAGACTCCGACAATCGAAGATCGCTTTGTGCTTCTCCATACTGTCAGTTAAAGTCTGTGTGCCAGCGACCCACAGAGCGTCAGATTGCAAAGACCGGCACACGTTGTGACCGACATGAAGTCGAATGGCCGTTTCCCAAACACAGAATAAGTCGGCACGTGGCTGGACTTACTGGGCCTGGGCTGAGTAAAGTAGATTACAGCTCAAGGAGGACAGTTTGTGTGAAAGGGCCGAACAAAATACAATACACATCATGTTAATCCAAAACCTTTCGTATTTATTGAATATAAATGAGGAAAAGCTCAAAGACAACTAAGGTTGTGTGTTTTAATTGCCGGAATTAAATAAGAAGCTGATCTCTCTTTTTATACGTGCCATTATTTTAATACCACGAATACATCAGAAGTGAAAAAGTAGACAGCAGCTCTGAACACAAAAGAGTCGGGGCTTCCCATTAAGAGTCAGACAGTGCGTCTTTATAATTAATTAATTTCTTATTTAAAGAAAATGAAGCCCACATGCCTGTGTTGTTGTTAAAAAAAAAAAGAACAAAAGTATAACACAATAGCTGAGATGTAACAATGTGACATACATGGTTTCTGCATGGAGATCCGCATGAAAAAAATATAAGCGTGCCTGTATGTTTTCTTTCCAAAATTGCTTCTTATTGTGGTTGTCTAATTTTTGGTATATTCTATTTGTGCCCCCCTCCCACCCCACCCCACTATGGTGGATGCATAATGAAAAGCTCATTTTTAGCTTATTTTGTGACTCTGTCCTCCATGCTGTAGTCTAATTTTACAACAGCTGTTCCTATTTCAGTTTAAATTAAAAACCTAGCCCCATAATCCCTGGAGTCAATCTATAATTAAGAGGATTTATAGAGAAACCAAGCGCTACATTAATAACAAAATTTAATATCTTTCTTAATAAGCCATGTAAAAGAGGCACTAAGAAATATACCAGTGTACTAATTCATTACTTGGTTTTAGCTGGCATCCTATCTGAAGCAAGTCAGTTATTCCATTAAGAAAAAGGAAGAACTCGCTCTGTTTTAAATACAAGTATAATGAATGACGACGTTAATATAGGCAGAAAAAAATGTGCGCTCCGTCATTAAGAATGGTAGCGTATGTCAAAAAAGTGCGCAAGGTGTCTGGTCAAACAGCGCTTTGAGTCAAGGGATCTTTAATGAGAGCCAGGGCTATTCTTACATTTGGATGCCATTTTCTATGTTTGAAATGTTACGAATGAGCGTTGTGTTCTGAAGGTGGTGTGAACAACAGAGAGTGCGTTCATACCGTACCATCGTCTACCAGGTCAGAATACGCAAAGAAGTCAAGTCAAGTTGGGGAGCATGCACTGGTACAGTGTGTTGCCGCACCCACTACACGTTGAAACAACTCAGGGACCCGGTTGGCGACCTCCCAGGCAGACACGCGGTCCAGTCCCACCCTCTGGAAATGACCCTCTATCTGCCGCAGCCAGGTGGGCGACCCCTTGGCCTGGTCCGACCACTCAGGTCCCCAACAATGAGGATCTTATGAGCCGGATCACCCTCGGGGAAACCGTAGTGTCGTAACTGATGATCCCTCCCAATGCAGGTCATGTGCCTCATTCAGGACTCCATGAGCAACACAAAGTCTAACCAGTGCTACCCAAGGATTTTCTGGAGAGACACACATGAAGGAGTCCAGTCTTCATCTCAGGTCACTGGACAGCAACCATATAGCAAGACTTACAAACCAGAGCACACATTAAGAGCTCAAGATGCTGGTTTCCAAGGATTAATAAAATAACAGTGGGAGGTCGAGCTTTTAGTTACAGGGCCCCTAAACTATGGAGTGGTCTGCCTGCTACTATAAGAGATGCCCCTTCGGTCTCAGCTTTCAAATCCATGACTTCAGTTTAGCACACCCTGACTAGAGCTGCTGATTTACTGTACAGACTGCATCTCTGTTGTCAGTCATTAGCACTAAAACATAAGTAACATGACAGTTAGAATTTGTTACTCACCCTCACCTATTCGGTTTCTTTTCTTGGTACTCAAATGTGGCACTTGGTGCCATGGCCCACCTGCCACGTTGTTTTGCCTGCCTAAGGTAAAGTCATCTCTGATGGAGGATCGCAGGAATCGTGGGGTAGAGGGGTCCTTTCATCGGATTGGCTGGCCCAGAACTGACTCAGCTGTGGAATGGCCAATAGGGGGAGGTGGCTTGATGGCCGAGGTCTGCAGGACTCTAAACAAATCCAAATCTACGGCTTAATTCGGCTCTGTACTTGTAATATTTTTATTTTTATACTGTATTGAGGATTTGTTCTGTTTTGTGTATTGTATTGTATTGTATTGTAATCCTCACCTATTCTGTCTAACCCTCACCTATTCTGTTTCTTTTCTCGTTACCCAAATGTGGCAATTGGTGCCACGGCCCACCTGCCAAGTTGTTTGCCTGCCTATGGTAAAGTCATCCCTGATGGAGGATCACAGGAATCATGGGAAAGAGGGTCCTTTCATCGGAGCAACGTTTCAGCCGTGGCATGGCCAAATGGGGAGGCAGCTAGATGGATGAGGTCTCCAGGACTCTAAAAATATCCAAACCTAATTATTTCATATCATCTACTGTTAAACCGTACTTCTAAAATTTTTGTTATTATGCTGTATTAAGGAATTGTTCTGTTCTGTGTATTGTATTGTATTGACCCCCTTCTTTTGACACCCACTGCACGCCCAACCTACCTGGAAAGGGGTCTCTCTTTGAACTGCCTTTCCTGAGGTTTCTTCTGGGAGTTTTTTCTTGTCTTCTTAGAGAGTCAAGACTGGGGGGTTGTCAAAAGGCAGGGCCTGTTAAAGCCCATTGCGGCACTTCTTGTGTGATTTTGGGCTATACAACAATAAACTGTATTGTATTGTATAAGGTCGAGTTTTTAGTCACATGGCCCTGAAGCTGTGGAATGACTTGCCTGGTAATATAAGAGATACCCCATCAATCTCAAACTTTTAAACCTTGGCTGAAAACTCACTACTTCAATGTAGCATACCCTGAGTAGAGCTGCGGGTGAGCTGTGCACACTGCATTTCTGTTTGTTAGTCATTTGTACAGAAATAATAACACAATATTTTAAACCACTACTAATCTTCCTCTTTTTTGTTTCTCTTCTTGATATCTGAATGTGACACTCGGTGCCAACTGCTCTACTGTGTATGGAAAAAAAAAAGTCATCTGGGATAAAGGAACATTGTAAACACTGGATGCAAAGATCCTCTCATCTGATTGGGCGGCCAGCATCGAGGCTCCGCTATTGAATAACCAGGCGCAGGTAGGTAGCCAGGACTGGAGCCCCTAAAACACAAGGATACCAAAAATACTTTCACAGTTGCCCGTTTGGGCAGGGGGTGTGTGGGGGAAACTGTCAAAACTCCAACTAGATACAATAAAGGGCTTTGAATCCATCCATCAATTATCCAACCCGCTATATCCTAAGTACAGGGTCACGGGAGTCTTCTGGAGCCAATCCCAGCCAACACAGGGCGCCGGGCAGGAAACAAACCCCGGGCAGGGCGCCAGCCCACCGCAGGGGCTTTGAATAATCTTTATAAAATAAAGGAATTATTTTTAAATAAAGGCTCAATATCTATGAACATTAGCTTGCTTTTAAAAACCAAACAACTGGCACAAATTGAGCATTTGTCTTCACCATGGCGCCTGTATTGCTGTAACTGCAATGTGTTTCTGTTAATGCAGTACATGCAGTGTCATTACGAAAGATGTGCTTTGTGGTTTGTAGAATCAAAACACTAAATAAATGTGACTTTGGAATTAACAAATGGAGCAGCTCATTTCATTCGGATGCACCTCGTCACACTATTTACTTGCTACTTATGGGACATCTTATTTGTTTTTCTTTTCTCTTACCTTTCTCTTTCTTGTCTTGTAAAGCACTTTGAGCTACACTGCTTGTATAAAATGTGCGACATAAATAAATGTTGCTGCTGTTGTAGTTGTACTTGCCAGATACCACCAGCCCTGCAGAAGAGGTCATCCACCTGAAGCTTGGTTTGCTGCTGGAGTTTTTGGTGAATCCAGCAGGGGGCGCTTACCCTGTGCTCTGAATGTGGCTCCCAATACCTCAGTGCAGTGACATGGACAGTGTGCTGTAAAAGTGGTGCCGTCCTTTCAGATGAGACATAAAGCGGAGGTCCTGACTCTGTGTGGTCATAAAGAATCTCTGGGCATCCTTCATAAAGGATGCCCAGGGTGTACCCAGATGTCCAGACTAATTTGCTTACCAAAGCCTAGTCACTCTGGACCCCTAATTATCCCCACTGCAGTGATGGAGGTACACTGTGCAGTAAAAATGGCGATGTATTTCAGATGAGACATAAAAACCGAGGTCCTGACTCTCTGTGGTCATACAAGGTCCCTGGGCATCCTTTACAAAGGACCCAGATGTCCAGACTAATTTGCCTGCCACAGCCCAGTCATTCTGGATCCCTAATTATCCTCCATCTCTAATCGAGGTCCTCACTTTCTGTAGTCAGAAAAGATCCCTGGGCATCCTTCATAAATTGTAGGGTGTATCCTGATGTCCTGGCTAAATTGCCCACCATGGCCCCCTAATCCTCCCCTGTCTCCAATTGTCTCTCTCACCACTTCACCACCCATCAGTTCGTGTGTGGTGAGTGCAGTGACACAAAAAAAAAAAAAGGCGGATGCTACACATTAGTGGTAGTTGAAGGGGCTCCCCTCTCGCTGAAGAACTTTGAGTGGCTATATATGAATGTAAACAATTTTTATTGTTATCATCATCATATTTCCTTCCTTAGAGGAGCACAAACCTGCTGGGCTTGCATGAAACCACAAAAACAAATATCACAAAACAGCAAAAACATGACAGACTGCAAATCCCAGAGCTTATAATCAGCGAGGGAGAGGCGCACGGCTTCATCACAGCACAGGCCTCAAAGACAACAGAGTTCAGTGCGTTGGGGGCAGCGAACACGAGATGCGGTCGGACTCATTAAAAGGCCGTTCAGGCAGAGATATCAAAAGCGACAGAGTCGTCCTTCATCCCAAAAGCCGTTCTGCGTGTGTAATTTCTACGGCGAGAAGGTCGCGTTCAACTCGGACCGGATGAAGTGCGCTCTTCAGGAGCGCCGGAACAATCGTTTGCGAGCACAAAGCGCAAGAGTTAGTGGAAGCGAAAGGGGAAGAAAAGCCAGCCGGCACTTGAGGCAAACTACTCCAACGACTTAAGGTCATGTTTGCCTGGGCTGCCGATGCTGGCATATGAGCGATCACTTTTATACCACTTTAAATTAAATGATCGGGCAGCGGTTCAAGAGATAAGTGGAGAGAGAGAGAGAATTCAAATAAGCCTCTGTTTATCTTGTGACTCTTTCAAGAGCCTTGCAGCAGGAGGGCTGCTTCTTGTCGATCTAATTTCACATCGTGTCACATTTGTGGTCACCAATACCCTGGGTCAACAGTTTTATTACAACTCTTCATATAGACGAGGGGCAGAGTAAGCAAGTGCCGTGTGTAGAGCTACATTTAGGTAAACAGCGCAAGAGGATTTCAGGAGACGGAGAGCGGCTGCGCCTCTCTGCCTTCTCCCTCCTTCTCGCACACAGGCTCACGGCCTGCATATGCATATTCTATATGGCACGGCAGGTTAGAATAGGATACTTGGCAGTGGGCGCAATTCATTGTATGCTCTGCCTTCCTGCTGCTTCTCAAATAAATAAATAAAACCTTGGCAGAAGGGTGGTGTATCTGTGTTTAAAGAAGAGCTTGTTGGCAAACACCCTGGTGTACTTGCGTGCAAATGTACACAGCTGATATATGCAGCACACTGCGACGTACGCACCCAGGGCTCATAACCTTAATTTGCCAGGAGCTTGGAAGGAAATTTACCTTCAGAGCACGTTCTTGATTGTTTTCGGCAGTCAGATGTCTCATGTTGTTTGCAGAAGTCTGGCTCCGTTCTTTCACTTGATGAAGCTCCTGTTCCAGGCGTTTGCACTGTGGAAAAAAAAAAAAAAAAGGGAAAGAATCACTTTGAATATATTGGCACAACCTCCTCTTCAGGCAGAGCTCCTATAGCGCTCCAAATGTATGCATGCTTTGCCCGTTGCCTCGTCTCCTCTTTCACTTTGGTCAAAACTTTACCCCCCCCCCGTCACAAACTCCAGTCCGTCCAACATGACATGATAGCAGGGTCTACGAGAACCATAAGAGCAATGGAGGAAGTCATGGCAATAAAAATAATGCAGCAGTTACAAAGGGTTGGAGAGTCCGTCAGGAAGGTGAAGGTGTGTGCGTGTTTAGAGAAGAGGAGCAAACAGATACTGAACAACAGGCCCTAAACAGAACCAAATGTCACTCCGCCGGCAACCACGTAAACTCACCGGCCACTTTATTAGGCACACCTCGCTACTACCAGGCTGGACCCCCCCCTTTGCCTTCAGAACAGCCATAATTCTTGGTGGCAATGCTAGAAACATTCCTCAGGGATTTTGATCCACATTGACGTGACAGCATCACGCAGATTTCTCGGCTGGACATCCATTCCACCACATCCTAAAGATGCTCTGTTGGATTGAGATCTGGTGACTGTGACGGCCATTTGAGTCCAGTGAACTCATCGTCATGTTCAAGAAACCAGTTTGAGATGACTTGAGCTTTGTGACATGGCGCGTTATCCTGCTGGAAGGAGCCATCGGAAGATGGGGACGCTGCGGTCATAAAGGGATGGAGATGGTCGAGTAGGCTGTGGTGTTTAAACAATGCTCAAGTGGTACTAAGGGGCCCAAAGTGTGCCAAGAAAATATCCCCGACACCATTATAACACCAGCACCAGCCTGAACTGTTGATACAAGGCAAGATGGATCCCTGCTTTCATGTTGTTGATGCCAAATTCTGACCTGACCATCCAAAAGATGGCCATTTTTTTCAATCTTCTGTTGTCCAATTTTAGTGAGCCAGTGTGAATTGTGGCCTCAGTTGCCTGTTCTTAGCCGGTGTGGTCTCCTGCTTCAAGGTTTGATGTGTTGTGCGTTCACAGCTGCTCTTCTGCACACCTCGGATGTAACGAGTGGTCATTTGAGTTACTGTTGCCTTTCTATCCACTCAAACCAGGCTGGTCATTCTTCTCTGATGAGGCATTGCCACCCAGAGTACTCCCGGCTCACTGATATTTTCCCCTTTTCGGACCATTCTCAGTAAACCCTAGAGAAGGCTGTGCGTGAAAATCCCAGTAGATCAGCAATTTCTGAAATAGTCAGACCAGCCCGTCTGGTGCCAACAACCATGCCACACGTGTTCAGCCCTCTTTATTCTCCATTTTGATGCTCAGTTTGAACTTCAGCAGGATGCCTTGATGATGTCTACAGGCTCAAATGCACTGAGTTGCTGCCATGTGATTGGCTGATTAGATTTTTGCGTTAACAAGCAGTTGAACAGGTGTACCTAATAAAGTGGTCGGTGAGTGTGTTAGTACCTTTAAAGGCAGGTAAAATCGGAGAAGGGTTTTACCAAAAAAGGCAGCTAAATCAAGCGGATTAAAAACAAAAACCTGCAAAGAAACAAAGCACAGACGCCTCCAGACATCAGTCACTGTCACATACTACTAGATACAAGAATTCATAGGGTACAAGAAAACAATCCACGGACTTGTCTGGCTGCCAAGAGGTTAAACAACAAAGAGAAAGAAACGTGCACGGGATACAGTTTGTAATGGTGGGCGAGAACAATTTTTATTCTCGTGGAGGAATAACTCAACGTGGCCTTCTGGTGACCAATGCTGTACAATGGCAAATGATGTGAAAAACGTCCATGGGGAAGAAAAGAAAAGGTCTCACATAACTCGTGTCGCATGATCCACATGTCCAATATCCATTCGCACGGTCAGAATTTGCAAAATCTGTGCACTTTTCTAAACCGGTATTAACAGTTACTGCCTGGGTAGTCCGCATTAATAGTACACTTGAAAGATGTCATTCCTACAATGCTGTGTGTCTGAACTGAAGACAGGACTCCTGGCCGATGAATGAGTGGGAGAGGCAGATCTTAGGCGTATGGTGTCAAGTATTTCTTTCACTATCATACAACTTTTCCTACAGCCAAGGAAGTAAATTAAGACAAACAATTCCTGCTGGTGTCCCCACTTGTGTTGATTACTTACAAGCTAAGCTGTCCGTTTGTATTAAATCAGCACTGGAGCAAACTGCATGGTTACACCTTCCGAAGGATTATTTGGATGATACTGCACTCTATGCTGCTATCATGACATGGAGAAAAAGGCAGTTAACAAAGTAAGACAGAGAGACCTTTCTAGCCCTTAAATGTTAAAAGTAAATGGGCACATTATTCCTACATCATCAAAAGTAATGTGGAAAACTGGAGAGAAACTCTGACAGGTACGGGTCTGGCAGACCCAAAGCCACAACCGAATCAGAAGACAAGTTTCTGACAGTCAGCCACTTGCGAGATGGGCACCTCAAAGGAGAGTGTCGTTGAGGTAAGCAGGTGTCACTTTCTGCTGTCAAGAGAAGACCTTGAGCCCCAGGTTTGACAGTTCCATTGGCGGTAAGAAAGCCATTGCTAGAACTGGAAAATAACGAAGAGAAGCTCGCCTAGGCTTGAACCCACCGCCAGTCTCAATGTACTCTGAAATTAAAGCAGATAAAATAAACACTGGGTTAGATGGATACTGCACAGCTGTTAAGATGTGTTTGAAGATGATCCCCTGTGATGAGCTCATCGTGAAAGCTGTTGACTCTCATTAAGTGTATCTGTGCCCCGTATTCAGTTCAGCTTTCATTCAACCTGGAATAGTCTCGAAGTCCCAGTCCCAAGGCCTGACGCTGCCACCACCATTCTTCATCGTTGGAATGGCATCACAAGGGTGATGTGCAATAACTGGTAACCTCCGGACATGACACTTAGAAATATGAGTCTCTGGCCAGATGGACCTAAGACTGAACTGCTTGTCTTCAGTTCTAACAGTCTGAGAGTCCTGTAGGTGCCGTTTTGCAAACTTGAAGGCATGCGCTCTCAGGTGTCTTTACTGCGGAGAGGTTTCTGTCTGGCCACAATGCCATAAAGCCCACATCGGTGAAGAGTAGCAGTGATGGTTGTCCTTCTGGTAATTTCACACAACTCCAAACAAGTTCTCTGGAGCTCAGCACAGAGTAACCAGTGAGTTCTCGGTCACCTTTCTGACCAAGGAACTTTCTCTTCTGATTGCGGAGTTTGACTGGGCAGACAGCTCTAGGATGAGTTGTCAATAATTCCAGACTTTGTCCATTTAGGAATTAGAATACCGTAATAAATCAGGAATTGATTTTACAGTATAATTTCCGGTATTTTATAATGTCAGTCATACAAGTCAAATGCAGAAAATTCACGCTATTGGTCCAAGAGATTATGAAATGCTAACACCCACCTGAGAGAGTAACTTTTTATCTATGTATTGTGCCTATGTGACCACACGGTAACACCCGAACTATTCCAAAGTGACGTTTGCACTGATTTGTGTTTTTTGTATCTCACACCCTCGTACACCTTTATCGTAAGAGCAACCCTTATCTACAATGGAGCGTTCAATCAGAAGAAAATATGAAGCTGGTTTTAAATTAAAAGTCGTTGAAGTGGCGAAAGAAATTAGTAACTGAGCTGCTGCAACAAAATTCGATGTGTCTGAAAAACTGATGCGAGATTGGAGGAGGCAAGAAGATGTTACAAAAAAAAATGTGTCGTATTTTTGAATGGGCGTACAAGTTGGAGTCTGATTTTATGATCAATTTTTACGTCGGGTCTGATTTTATGATCAATTTTTCAGGTTTCAAGACCCGACTTATACGTGAGTATGTATGGTAGATTAAATTTGATAAAATCTATGAATGTCCAAGGGGGAAATTCAAAATTGTGGAGGCCATCTTGCTCTTGCAGATTTTTTTTTTTTTGTAGCCTTCCCCAAATCTCCTCCTCGACACGATCCTGTCTCTAAGCTTTTTCCGTTGACCTCAAGGATGAGTTTTGGCTCAACTGTGGGATTTCCTACAGACAGGTGGGCGCCTTTCCTAATCACGTCCAACCAACTGAACAGACCACTGGCGGACTCCAAACAAGCCGTTAAAAACATCTCGATGGTAGGGCGGGATGCAGTAGAGTCAAATTTTAAGTGTCACGGGTGTGACTGAAATGTATGCAAATCCCCTTAAATGAAAGTCTGCCGTGTGCACTTTAATCTCGTCTGAAGTCTTTGATTTGTAAATTTAAACTGTGGAGCAGACTAAGGCACAATGTGTTTTTGTGACAAACACTATGGAGGGCACTGTATATTTGCTCAATAACTAGTACTATAGAAGCTCCTTTACCTTTCTTTATTTCTTTGAATTTCACGCTTTGCATATCATTTTGATTACGTGACTGATACAAAACGGGCAATAAGCAGGGAGGGCGTCAGTGTGCATGCTGGTATAATGCCACTTTAATGAGCCATGGATGAATTTTAACAATATAACACAATGGTTTCCATGGACATGACATGCATGAACAAAGGTGTTATGATATGGATGTTTAGACGCTTCTAGCAATACATGACCTTACATGGCCTTAACAATAAAATCATAAAACGCAATAACAGCATTCAGTCTAACAAAACTTGACTCACAGAAAACCTGCAACGTCCACAGTGAGTGCTCATCACTGAACAGCCACCTCGGCGTATTTGGGACAAAAAGAAAATCTGACTGATGCAGTCAGCCCTGACAGAGGCTCCAAATAAACATAACGTTCAAACACTCAATGTGGATGGCACCCCCCACTCTCGACTTCTTCTTCTTTACCACTTCTATGAGGGGTCAATGTATCTGATCCACCTTCTGCATACAGCACGGTCCTGCACCGCCCTTCCCTTCAGATCTTCTTTTACTGTATCCCATGGCTTCTCTTCTTCTGGACTTCCACTCCCATCATTCTTTTGCCCGCATCTGCCTTATCTCTCCTCATCACATGTCCATACCACTTCAGCCTATTTTCCTGTCCCTTCTTAGCTACCTCTCCCACTTTAATTGTACCTTTCATTGTCTCATTGTCACATGTGCACAAGGGAGGCAGCTAAAAGACCTAAATGAGAGTAATCCCATGCCAGACCAGGTGATGGCGGAGCGTGCTGAACTTCTTTCTCATTCTCCTTCAGATCTTTAACGGGAAATTCTGCCTGGCCCTGACGATGTCACTTCTGGTTCCCGCCCAGTTGATGACATCAGTTTCGGGCCCTTTGATGATGTCACTTCCGGGGGTAAAACCCATCAACAAAGAGCCTTCCAGTTCCCGCCCTTTTGATGACGTCATGTCCGGGTCTAAGCCAATGGAAGAGGACCCTTCTATTTCTGCTGTTGATGACTAAAGCCGCCATATTCTACTAAACTCATCAGTTCTGTCTTGGACTCTGATCTGTTTATGTCAGTGCTATCAATTTACCCATTTTTGCAGCCAGGGGACATCATACTGGGTGGCTGCCCCAAACCTTTTTTTTTTTTTCTCTTGTCTCTGGTTTTTGTGACACTCCACACATCTATCTGTGGTGTAGCGGGTCCGCGGTTCTGAATGAATGGTGGTTTTTAAATAATCGATTTGGCCGGGTCAGTCTCCGCGGGCGCGATCGTGCAGCTGCAGGGAGTTGATGAGGTAAACTGGGGAGAGTTGCACCTGCATGTGACTGGTGTGATCTTTCTCAGTCGCTTCATTGGCTTCCTGTGCTGCGTGATTGAGCCGCTGCGCCCATGGAGCCGTATTAAGTACGGGCCAATGCAGGGGGAGGAAAAAAAAAGAGGAAAGAGGACAAAAAAAAGAAAACGGGAGCGTCACACACGTGCGCTTGGGAATCAACTAACTCCACGCCAGGGCAGCGGGGTGCACTCTTTTCTCACCGCAGACCAAACATGAGAAATCCTTCCTGTCCCGGCCCGAGGACGTCACTTCCTGTGAACCAACTATAAAAACCCCTCATCCTCAATACTTAAACAGTTTTGGACTCTAACCTGTACACATTGTACTCTACTTTAAAGCCTTTTTCAGCCAGGGAAACTATACGGGTGGCTGCCCCAAACCTTTGTTTGTATCCCGCTGAATGGTCTTGTCCCCAACAGCCCCCGTGCTCTCCTCAGACATCCAATCAGGGCTGCTGCTCTGGGGACCCCCTGGGAGCTGAAGTTCTCGGGTCATGTAGGACAGAGAGCAAGGAAATACCAGAGGTGTCACAACCTCCAAACCACTAGAGGGCACACAGTCTTAGAAGAGAGCATGTTATACGATATGCTGCCCCTCAGAGAGTGCAGACCACTGGGTTGCTGACTTAGACATCTGGCCCTTTAACACCAGTAGAAGACTTGTGAGTATGGATACAGGGACACCATGAGGGACTAAAAGAAACGAAAGGCCTGGTAATCGCTGGATCAAAGAGAAGGCAAACTCTGACCTCGGAAGTGGTTGGACACCAAGAGATGAAGAGTGTGGTGTGAAGAGTCAGCTGGTGGGATGAAGACACACCACAGTATGGAGAAAGTGCAAACAAATGCGATGTGACAAAGGGAGTGTTGTTATGACGTATTATAGTGTGTGATGGGCGGCCATGGCCACCACCTGCCCAGGACACCAACAGAGTGGATGGACCAGGGGAGAGGCCATCGGTGAGACAATACCTCCCATGGGACACTAGATGGCAGCCCTCCTGGGCGGCTGTGGCACCACGGTTTCCCACAGGGCATGTCGGGAGCTGGAGTTTGGCGAAGCCCTGTTGGGTTCTGTGGGGGCCGCCTTTGGAGCTCGAGCACACCTGGGAGTGAGTGCAGGTAATACCGACGAGCCACTTAGAACACTCCCAGGACCTGAATAAGAGGAGCCACCTCACTCCATTGAATGTCTGGAGTCGGGAGGAAGAAGACAAAGCCTGAGGAGGAGTGGAGGCGGATGGACTGGCGGAAATGAAGGGACTGAAGCGTGTGTTGCGGTGTATTGTGCACGCTTTAGTGTAAATAAACCGGGTGTCCTGTATGTGTGTGTCCGGGTTAGGGTGGCTTCACAAGTGCCACTGGATATACGGTACAGTCACGTGCAGACTTACGGCCAAGTAGACTTGAAGTTGCCGGACTGAAGGACTGACTGCTGCGATATGAATGAAAGATTTCTGAGTTTGAATTTTTTTTTAATAAATTTGCAAATCTTTCAGGAAGTTACGATTTCACTTTGTCATTATGGGCAACTCAGTGCAGGCTGACGGGCAGAAATGGCACATTCATCCCATAAAAGTGAAATCTGCCAGGCAGTAACGTGTGCAGAGAGTGAAAGGGTCAGAATATTTTCGGAATCCACTGTGTGCCAAGTTGTGGTTTTGTGTGTCTATTTATTTGTACTTTTACTTGGCCCTTTTTAATTCATTCATCTCCTCTTTAGTGCGTTTCTGAATCGGGGGGCTACCATGATGGCTCCCACCTATCACAGTTCTTTTTTGTTGTTTTTTTTTTTTACTGATAATGCTGGGATGCCAACAGTCCTTGCATCGTCTGATTTGATGATGGGGCACTGCCAGCCATTTTCCTTTTTTCTAATAGCACCTTTACAGACTTTACACAAAGCTTTTAAAAAGCCTACAAGTACAGCCGGTTGCTACAAAAGTCACCTAAACGTCAAGCGCAATCCTTCAGGCCATTCTCTTCAGATACAATATTTTCACAGGTCAAGACAAACACGATCAGTAGCATCCAGAAAGTTCCCCTAGAAGTGCATACGTATGGCGCACACGTTGTCGGCCGCCTAATAGCCCGTCTGCAATGCGATGGCCCCATTATTATCCTAAGCTGGAATGCAAACCGTCTCCTTTACTAACAAAGAGGCTGCCCTTAAACGTCAGGCAAACATCACGCCGGCAAAGGACGTTGCACAAGTCCTTCCTCTGCAGACAAGAATAACAGCGGCCCTTTCCAGACCAAACACTAAACCCTCTTTGGTGTCAATGTGAGTTATGGATTTTGAGGCAGCAGATGTTTGGAAGCGCAGTAGAAAAAGGCGACCAAGAAGCTGCTCAACCCGTGAAGACGCGGCTTCCAAATTCCAAACGCATTGCACGCCTAGCTATACAGTGGAGTCAAATGCCCCAGCTAGTGAGACGTATTCGTTTGGCTGGCCTCGCATGGGCACTTCAGCATGCCTCGCTGCTCCTTCTCTACGCCAGAGAGAGGGCCGTCATCCGTCTTCAGAGCGGTCGTGCTGGTTGTCAGCCATTTGTCATTTTTTTGTTAATATCCTACAGCAGGGGTGTGAAACTCTAATCCTGGGGGGGCCGCAGTGGCTGCAGATTTTCATTCTGACCCTTTTCCTTACCACTGCTAATTAATTTCTTTTCCTTTCATTTTAATAACTCTGTTTTTAAGGATTTAGTCCTCTGAATTGATTCGTTTCTTTATTAAATGGCCACCAAACAGAAGCGAGATGAGAAACATGCCAACAGATGACCAGCTAAACTGGGGCATCAAACTCCAACCAATTTCACTCCAACCAGTTCCTTAACAAGAAGCCGATTCTTGCTGTTAATTAAACCCGTTATTTAATTCTGTGGCCTGTTGGTGCTCTCATTCTGCCACAGCAGACAATTCTAAACTGTTA
Source organism: Polypterus senegalus (assembly GCF_016835505.1). Lineage (NCBI taxonomy): Eukaryota > Metazoa > Chordata > Cladistia > Polypteriformes > Polypteridae > Polypterus > Polypterus senegalus. The sequence goes on from NC_053171.1 coordinate 8,734,230, forward strand.
ATTTTTCTGTTTTTTCTAAAACCACCGGTCAAAATGTTTTGGTGAGCTGAGCAGACCAAACTTATTGAGACCACCAACTTTTCTTTATGTTCAGATAATGTGGTTAGCTGGTCACGTGGCGGCTTGTTTTGTGTCTCACTATAGTTTGGCTACTAATTAAAGAAAAAGAAAGAACTAAGCAGGGGAGTCAAGTTAATTAAAATTAGTGCCAAAGAAGTTAATTAGATGCAAAAACAGGTCACTAATGAAGAAGATGGTTAGAATGAAAACCTGCAGCCACTGCGGCCCTCCAGGCCCAGAGTTGGACATCCGTGGGTTAGCTGGTCACGTGGCACCTCGCTTTGTGTTTCATTATTGCTCGGCTGCTAATTAAGGAAAAAGAAACGACTTGGGTGGAATCAAGTTAATTAAAATTAGGGCAAAATAAATTAATTAGCAGCAAAAACTGGTCACTGATGAAGAAGATGGTTAGAACGAAAACCTGCAGCCACTGCAGCCAACCAGAGTTGGACATCCGTGGGTTAGCTGGTCACGTGGTGCCTCGCTTTGTGTTTCATTATTGCTCGGCTGCTAATAAAAGAAAAAGAAACAAATAATAATTGCGTAGGAGTCAAGTTAATTAAAATTAGGGCAAAAGAAGTTAATTAGCAGCAAAAACTGGTCACTGATGAAGAAGATAGTTAGAATGAAAACCTGCAGCCGCTGCGGCCCTCCGGGACTGGAGATCGACACCCCAGATCTATGGTGTGGTATAGTGGTTAAGGCTTTGGGCTTCAAGCCCTGAGGTTGTGGGTTCAAATCTACCACTACTGACACCACTGTGATCCTGAGCGAGTCACCTGGGCTCCAACTGGAAAACCAAAACTAATGGAACCAATTGGGTCATAAATGTCGTAAGTCGCCTTGGATAAGGGCATCAGCCAATTAAGTAAATGTAAATGTACAGTGTGTCCCAAGTCCTAAGGTGAGTGATATTTCGTGAGATGAGGGGTTGGTTAGGTGCATGGATGTCTCTCTCTTTCTCTTTGTCTGCAGAACTAAAGAAAAAAATCATAATTCACCTAACAACATGGCCACGATCTCACACCACGTAACACCCGTGATGTCACTTCCAGCCATCTCCGACAACATCACTTCCGGCTCCGCCACAATGATGTCACTTCTGGCCATTCTCGATGACATCACTTCTGTTATGTCACTTCCTTCCACCATGTTTTTTTTTTTCCATCGCTATATAAACGCCATGAAAATGACTGCATGTGTTGATCGTGATCTTTTTTTTATTGATTTATTTTGACCGTATTTTCATCTTTGTCCGTCAGACTGTATATGGGGACATTCCCCAACTCTTTTTGAATATTTTCTTGTGGCTTATTTCACCACAAGTGGCGTGCAAAAGTGTGGGCTCCCTTGTTTAAGATGTCTGTGACTGTGAACAGTGAAGCGAGCAGAAGGTGAACTGATCACCAACAGGCCTAAAGTTCAAGGTGACGCGTCTCTTTTCAGAATTTTACGCCAGGTTAGTGTATTGGTTTTGTTTTGTACAGTTGTACAGTGAAAAAAGGAAAAGAGCAGCATGCAGACGTTTGCAGACCCCAAGATAGTGGAGGTCTAAGATAACTTTTCCCAAGGTGGTCTCAGTAGGGCTTTGGTTTCTTCACAGTCATCATTAGGACACCCCAGGTGATGTACATGTCAAAGCTGTATAAATTAACGGACCCCCTCAAACTTTGCCCCTACAATCAGCAGCCATGGGCTCCTCCACGCAGCTCCCTATCACTCTGTAAAAATCAAAGAATTGGGGCTCACAAAGCAGGAGAAGGCGACAAGAAGACAGCAAAGTGTTTCCAAGTCAATGTTTCCTCAGTTCATAACGTTATTAAGAAATGGCAGTTAACAACAATGGTGGAGGTCAAGATGAAGTCTGGAAGACCAAGAGAGCTGCTCGTTGGATTGTTAGAAAGGCAAATCAAACCCCACGACGGCAAAAGACCTTCAGGAAGATTTAGCGGAGTCTGGAGTGGGGGGTCCACTGTTCTACTGTGCAGCAACTCCTGAACCAATAGGACCACCGACAACTCCTGTGTCCTCGTCACAAAATTCAGCAAATCAGCATCTAAACAAATCCTGACACATTTTGGAAACAAGTCATGTGGACTGATGAAGTCAAAGTAGAACTTGTTTGATCATAATGTGCAAAGGTGGGTTTGTAGAAAAAGAAAAAGGGGGCTGAATTCTCAGAAGAGGAAAGAACACGTCTCTGACTATTAAACAACATGGCGGTGGGCCGGTCAAGCTTTGGGCTTGTGTTGCAGTTAACGGCTCAGGGAACAGGTCACTGGTAGAGAGAAGAATGGATCTGAATAAATACCAGAAAATTCTGGAAGCAAACCTCACAAAAGTTGAAGTTAAAAAGAGGAAGAGTCCTACGACAAGACAATGACCTGAAACTCACCTCCAAATCTACTGTACAATGGAATACCCCAAGAGGCACAAGCTGGCGGGTTTGCCGTGGCCCTAAAAGCCCCCCCGACCTAAATATCATTGAAAATCTGTGGGGACAGCTATAGTATTAGGGTGTTGCACCGTGTTAGCCATTATGAATGTAGTGAGGAGTCAAGCAAAATGACCCCTTTGATTGGCTAACTAAAAAGATTACAATATGCAGGCTTTCGAGACAACTCAGGCCCCTTCTTCAGGTAAAACGTAATCATTAGGATCAATTAATCAATAACATAATGCCTGAAGAAGGGGCCTGAGTTGCATCAAATGCGTGCATACCGTTATATTAGTAAATACAAAATCCATTAACAGACAAAACAAAGAAATATCCTTGTCAGCAATTTCATGTCATCACTGCTCTTATGGATCCTTCATTCTTGCTAGTTTGATAAAGGGATATCCGGCTGGGGAGCACGGTGGCGCAGTGGGTAGTGCCGCTGCCTCGCAGTTAGGAGGCCCTTAAGGGTTTGCTTCCCAGGTCCTCCCTGCGTGGAGTTTGCATGTTCTCCCTGTGTCTGCGTGGGTTTCCTCCCACAGTCCATAACCATGCAGGTCAGGTGCATTGGCGAACCTAAATTGTCCCTAGTGTGTGCTTGGTATGTGAGGGTGTGTGCTCTGTGGTGGGATTTGTTCCCTGCCTTGCGCCATGTGTTGGCTGGGATTGGCTCCAGCATACCCCCGTGACTCTGTAGTTAGGATATAGCGGGTTGGATAATGGATGGATGGATATCCAGCTGCTAAAGGCAATTTAATACAAATCTTCAGCCAACTGCCCTTTGGCATTCATTTTGAAGTCAAAGACACTTTAAGATCGTCTATATGGTTACATATCAGGCAAATCTGTGACTCAACTGACCCCGATGACTAGTGTAGCCCTTATATTGCGTGTTGGCACTGCACGTACTGCAAGTTCGTCAAATCAAATTAAATGCAAAAGATGTTTTGTGATAATAAATTACTTACGGAGAGCAGTACTAGGGTGTTGTACCGTGTTAGCCATTCAAGCAAAATCACCCCTTTCATTGGCTAACTAAAAAGATTAGAATATGCAGGCTTTCGGAGCAACTCGGGCCCCTTCTTCAGGTGAGATGGAATACAGAAACTGGAGTTCCCGGTGTTTATACAGACACTAGGACAGATACGGCATTGGAAAACCTTTACGTGAAACATCTTAAATGTAGAAATTGAATAGAACTCTCCAGGCTAAGATTCATTTAGCAAGAGAGGAGAACAACTTATGGTCAAGATCTGTGGATAAGATCACAAAAGAGCAGTGCGGGCAAGGCGGCCTGAGAATCTCACAGAATTAGAAGCCTTTTGTAAAGACGAATGGGCGATAAGACCCCAGGTAAGAACTGAAAGACTCTTAGGCAGCCATAAAGAGCGTTTATAAGCGGGGAGACTTGCAACAAAAGGGGGTCTTACTAAGTACTGACCACGTCGGGTGCCCCAAACTTTCGCTTCAGGCCCTTTTCAGTTTTTGCTTTGTATTTTGTAGGCAGAGTGGTGGCTCCGAGGTTAGGGATCTGCACTGGCAATCAGAAGGTTGCTGGTTCGAATCCCATAAATGCCAAAAGGGACTCTACTCTGTTGGGCCCTTGAGCGAGACCCTTAATCTACAATTGCTGAGCGCTTTGAGTAGTGAGAAAAGCTCTATATAAATGCAAAGAATTATTACCTGGTGAGAAGTCCAGCAAAATGACCGCTTTTATTGGCTAAATAAAAAGATTATAGTATGCAAGCTTTTGAGGCAAGTCAGGCGCGATGTAATTGATTAATTGAGCATGAAGGGGCCTGAATTGCCTTACGTATTGTAATCTTTATGGTTAGCCAATAAAAGGGGTCATTTTGGTTGACGTCTCACTACGTTCATAATGGCTAACACGGTACAACACCTTAGTACTATTTTGTACCTGTGAATGATGGAAATAAAAATGTAATCCTGCTCAAAATATTAAACAAATGTGTCATCTTTAACTTTAGGCCTTTCTGGTGATCACTGTGTCGTCTGCTTGCTTAACTATTCACAGTAATAGACATTTTAAGAAAGGGGGCCAAAACTTTTGCATCATAAATACAGCATCAGTTTGAGTAAACATATTAATAATATACAAGAACAAGAACACGGTCACAGGCGTCATGCGTATTTTCAGATTCACAATGGCCGATGAGGGCGTTTAACTCGTATTTTCTGCACTTGAATGACGTCGGAGTGTTTTGACAAATGACAAGTCCAGAAGGTTACTTCCACAGGTAAATATGATTTTTTTAAGGAACAGGTTTCTGCCTTAACCGGGTTATTCACCTTAATCCAGTTTTGTGTGTGTGTGCAGGCCAAGGCACTCGATGTCTTTCAGAGTGAGACTCACTGAAATGATCTTTGTCAACGTCAAGACCCCTCACAATATGGCAGCTGTAACCCCAGTATCGCCACTGATCTGTGCCAGCCCACACTTGGAGGGCTTATCCTTTCTAAACACTAGTGTTACTGGTCAGGCACTGCCATACTGGACTTGGGTTCAGCTGGCAAACCTCCAAAAAGACAAACAAGAGCCCATTTCTTGAAAGAATCTTAATTTTACATACAGTGCATAATAAAATATTCACGCCCTTTTTAACATTTTATTGTTACACAACATGGATTTAATTTGCCTTTTCTGATACTGATCAATAAAAAAAGACAATCTGATGTCAAAGTGAAAACTGATCTCTACAAAGAGGCCTAAATTAATAACAAACAGAAAACACAAAATAGATGATCGCCCTTCATGTCAGCAGATGTCTTACTAAGTCCTGACCGGTCAGGTTCTTATCATTTTTTTTGTATTGTGTTCCTGTGAATGATGGAAATAAATACGTAACCTGGCTTAAATTATTAAAAGAAATGTGTCGTCTTTGACTTGATGCCTTTTGGTGGTCAGTTCATCTTCTGCTCGCTTAACTATTCACAGTCTCCTTCTTCTTCTTTCGTCTGCTCCCGTTAGGGGTTGCCACAGCGGATCATCTTCTTCCATCTCTTTCTGACCTCGTCATCTTGCTCTGTCACACCCATCACCTGCATGTCCTCTCTCACCACAACCATAAACCTCTTAGGCATTCCTCTTCTCCTCTTACCCAGCAGCTCTATCTTTAGCACCCTTCCCTCATTATACCCCTCATCTCTCCTCTGCACATCTCTTCTCCTCTTACCCAGCAGCTCTATCCTTAGTACCCTTCTCTCATTATACCCCTCATCTCTCCTCTGCACATGTCCACACCAACGCCATCTCACTTCTCTAACTTTGTCTCCTAACCGTCAAACCTGAGCTGACCCTCTAATGTCCTCATGTCTAATCCTGTCCATCCTCTTCACACCCAATGCAAATCTTAACATAGTCGGATCCCAATGCAATTTGGCAGCACACCGGAGCAGAGAACATTTGGCAACGTACATCCATTGAACTCCGCAACCAGCTAAAGTTGGTTCCCAGTACAATTTGCCAGCACGCAGGAGCTGATCAGTCCGTGCCGTACATTCGTCGTTCAGCTCATGACCACTGGTGCCACTTGCAGCCTCACTGTCCCTTGGACCACTAGACTAGCCTGCTGGCATCAGCGATGGACTCTGTGTGCAGCCAGTTCACGCGCAGTTGGCTCGGTGATTTACTGGATTTGATCAATGCCGTCAGTTGCACTTTGTATGTATTGCTGCAGTCGTTTTTTTTTTTATAGTTTTTACAGTTCATTGGCAGTGGGTGAGATGATCAGTGTTGCAGTAACTGTGATGCTCTTTGCATGAAAAAAATAATTTGTGTTCTGTTCAAATTTCACTCTCTCTTTGTGAATTGTGATGTTTCCTTAAAAAATGCAGCAAGAAAGTATTTGGCGTCCAGGAGGTGCATTAACCCCCAAGTATGTGGCAGTTTAAGGGTTAGCATCTTGAACTCTGCCACCTCCAGCTTTGTCTCTTGTGCCACCGTCTGCATCTCACATAACACAGCTGGTCTTCACTACCGTCCTGTAGACCTTACTGTTGTCCACATGTTGATCTGGCAAACTTTCACACCGGATGCCCTTCCTGACGTCACCCTCCTCCCCAATTATCCAGGCTTGGAAGCGGCATGAACAAACATACTGGTTTTTGCATCCCCTCTGTGGCTGTAACAGACATTTTAAGCAAGGGGGGCCCACACTTCTGCACGCCACTGGATCATCTGCAAATACAATTCAAATTTAGGTGAGGAGCCAATGAAGCTCCTTCAGAGAGGTCGAGAGGAAGAAAGGTGGCTGCACGTACAAAATAACGTGACGCAATTAAAAAGTAAGTGGCAGGACATCATGAAGGCGCACTCCACCTCGGGGGGCCTCCTGCTGCAGACGCAGAACTTTACCCTCTCACTTACACGCTGCCAACGCTTTTTTTGAATGAAGCTGCTCATTTACAGAATACAAACATCCAACGGGACTATTGTGCAATATGAACCACTTCGGTTTAACAGCCCACGGGTTCCTCTGACAATGTGATGTTTACCCTTACACTTGTGCCAAGAACAAAAATAAAAACAACATGAAAGTGCCAGAAAGTTGGGAGAAAATACTGGAAACCGTTTGTAAAATGTAATTTTCTTCCATACAATGGACCCTGCATAGTTTTGGTCGCAGGCAGAGATCTTTACTGCCTTGGGCCAGAAAACACACACGAGGTTAACGGGCTGAGGTTTCAACGGGAATGTGGCTTTGTGTTGTCCTCTGTGAGGTGTCGCGAGTGTTCCTCCTGAAGTTCTAGAAGATGAGCTGAAATGGTCACCCAGTCGGGGGGGCTCACCAAAGTCTCTACCCCATTAGATGGGTGAGGAAAGCACGGAGGTCTTCACCCACAGTGTATTCAGAAGGTACTCGAACCCCTGCACACTTAATATGGTGTTGTATGTTGGCATGCAAAAGTATTCAGGCCCCTTGAAATTCATCTTAATTTTCTGCATGACAAAATACGGATTTCTAACTCTTATGCGGCAACAAAAATAAACTGCTCAAAAAAATTAGAGGACCCGAATTTGAGTATCGCATCAAGTCAACGACACTTGTGGGCTGTTGATCTGCTCATTGAAGTAGCAGAGGGGCTTGTTCATCAGTTTCAGTGGCTTTGGTGCACTAGAGGGGGGGCAACAATGAGAAGACCCCCAAAACAGGAATGTTTCACAGGTGGAGGAAGACCACTGACATTTTTCCCTGCTCAACTGTTTTGTCACTCGTTTTGCATTTGGCTACGGTCAGCGTCACTACTGGTAGCATGAGGCCATACCTGGACCCTACAGAGCTGACACAGGTAGTCCAACTTCACCAGGATGGCAGGCACATCAATACGTGGCATTGCCAGAAGGTTTGCTGTGTCTCACAGCAGGAGATTCCAGGAGACAGACAGACAGTTACTTGAGGAGAGCTGGACAGGGCCCCTCGTAGAAGGTCCTTAACCCATTAACAGGACTGACTGGTATCTGCTCCTTTGGCCAAGGAGGAACAGGATGAGCACTGGCAGAGCCTACAAAATGACCTCCAGCAGGCAGGCAGGCCACTGGTGTGAATGTCTCTGACCAAACAATCAGAAACAGACTTCATGAGGGTGGCACGAGGGCCCGACGTCCTCTAGTGGGCACCGTGCAGCTCAATTGGCATTTGCCATAGAATAGCAGAATTGGCAGGTCCACCACTGATGCCCTGTGCTTTTCACAGATGAGAGCAGGTTCACGCTGAGCACATGTGACAGACGTGAAAGGGTCTGGAGAAGCGGTGGAGAACGTTATGCTGCCTGTGACATCGTTCAGCATGACCGGTTTGGTGGGGGGTCAGTGATGGCATATCTGGGGAGGCATATCCATGGAGGGACGCACAGACCGCTACAGGCTAGACAACAGTGGGCACCTTGACTGCCATTAGGTATCCGGATGAAATCCTTGGGCCCACTGTCAGATCCTACGCTGGTTCCTCCTGGTGTACGACAATGCCCGGCCTCATGTGGCGAGAGGATGAAGGACTTGATACCATTGACTGGCTCCACCACAGCTTACTCATCTGACCTCAATCCAACAGAACACCTCTGGGTGGGACATTATGTTTCAGTCTATCTGACACCTCAGACTGTCCAGGAGCTCAGTGATGCTCTGGTCCAGATCTGGGAGGAGATCCCCCAGGACACCATCCGTCGTCTCATTAGGATGTTGTCAGGCATTGGGGAGGTCATACAAACTACTGAGTATGATTTGGAGTTGCTGCAATGACATTTCTGGCCAAATGGACTCGCCTGCCACTGCATCATTTTTCCCTTTGATTTTCGGTGGGGTCTTGGAGTTCAGCCCTCTGCCGGTTGATCATTTTCATTCCCATCAAACAATGTGACTGCCATCCTTTCGTTTCTAACACATTACCAGTCCATATCAGTAGAGATAGCCAGCGGGATTTTTTCCCCATTGAGATGTGATATGTTTTCAAAGTGTTCCTTTCATTTTTTTTGAGCAGTTTATATAAATGACTTAGACAGGAATATAAGTAACAAGCTGGTTAAATCTGCAGATGACACCAAGATAGGTGGATTGGCAGATAATCGAGAATCCATTGAGTAATCACAGAGGGACTTAGACAGCAGACAGGCTTGGGCAGATTTGTGGACGATGAAATTTAATGTCAGTAAATGTAAAGAATTACAAACAGGAAGTAAAAATGTTAGGGTTAGGGTTATTTTTTTGAGCATTTTATTAAAAATGTTTCTGTAAATATATAATAACTGAAGAAGAAAAACTCCAAGGTGAGTGTTTGCATTAAGACCCCCCTGTTTGCTGCAATGCCAGCCTTCATTGTTTTGGGTATGTCAAGTATGTCCCACTTTAGCACATTCTTCTTGTTAGAATTTCTAGAGACGCTCTTCAGCTGGTGAGTCTGCACAGCATTTTACAAAGAGTGCCACAGATTCTCAATCGGGTTTAAGATCAGTGGCTTTGACTTGGCCATTCCTGAACATTCACCTTTCTGTTTCTGAGCCATTCCAGTGTGGCTTTGGCCTTCAGCTTAGGGTTATTGTCATGTTGAAAGATGAATGTTCTCCTGAGCCACAGGTTTAGGGCACAAGTTCTCCTGGAGTGTTGTGTGGTATTTGTGTTCATCCACTTGATCCCTTCAACTCTGACAAGATTCCCAGTCCGAGCAGATGAAAAGCATCCCCAAAGCATGATGATGCCACCACCAGCAGCATATTTCACTGTAGCTCTGGTGTTTCTTCAGGCCTGGCCAGTGGTAGTTTTATGCCACACATTCTTCTTGGAAATCTGGCCAAAAAGTTCTGTTTTGGTCTCATCTGACACTAAAACTTTCTCCCACATCTTAATGGGGTCTTTCTAACAAACGTCACACGTGTTTTTATGTGGGCCTTCTTAAGGAATGGCTTCTTTCTTGCTTCCCACCCACAGAGGCCTGTTTTATGGAGGGCTCACTGAAGTTTCAGCCAAAGCGAACTGCAGTTTCCAAAGAGTGCCGATTGGATTTATAGTCGATGTCCTGCTTTGACATTCAATTTTGAGGGACAGAATGTTCTAGTGAGAATCAGGGTGCTGTGATGAACCTTCAACCTTTCTGAAGATGGACCCAGCAGTGTGCAACGGGACATTCAGACTCTTCGATATTTGTAGCCATTTGCTGCTTTGTGCATTTCAATGATGTCAGCAGAAAGCTCCTTGGTCTTCATTGTTGCAGCGATTGTCCAACAAAGACTATGGCACTTACAAAGGGGTCTTTATATGAGGGGGTACCCAAAAATAACTGGGACTGGGAAAACAAAATTGTTTTAATAATTTTTGCTTACTGAAACTTAAGTCTCCTTCAGAGTACTCTCCATGTGAATGAATGCACTCGTCCCAACGGTTTTCCTACTGGAAGAAACATTTTTGGAATCGCTGAGGAGGAAAGTTGTCCAAGACCTCAGCGATTTTTCTTGGACATCCTCCACGGTACAAAAATGCTTTCCTTTTGAGTTCTTTTATCTTATGCGGGAACGAGAAAAAGTCGCACGGAGCAAAGATCAGGCGAGTAGGGAAGGTGGCAAGAACTCCAAGACACGCAAATCAATTCAGAAATCTCTTCAATAGTCCGACGACGATCTTCATAAATTGCATTGCAAACTTTTTAAAGGTTTTCACCATTCCTAATTGTGGAAGGTCGGCCAGATCTCGGTTGGTCTTCAAGTGACATTTCCCCTCGTTTGAAACGCGTAAACCACTCGTAGACCTGCGTTTTACTTAAAGCTTCCTCCTTAAAAGCAGGTTCAAGCGTCACTAGAGCTTCAGCAGCTGTCTTCCCCAAGAGAAAACAAAATTTAACGCAGACTCGCTGTTCTTTATGATCACCCGTCACAAAAATTACAGAACACGTTTAACAAGCACCAAGAAAAACCGACACGGAATGGCATACGAACAACACGGAGCAACGCCAATCCGCGGACTGCCACAGAATACTGTAAGTGTGCTATACCTAGCGGTGAACTTCACAACTAAGTCGAGATTGCGCTTCAGGTACAGATTCTGGTTATTTTTGGGTACCCCCTTGTATATCCAGGGAAATATCAAGGACACACAAGTAGGACCTCATTATGTTTAATTATGACTGTCACCTTTGTGTCATTTACGATTTGTCATTTGTGTAAACCTGGAGCTTCTAAGGCACAGGGGTTTAAAAACTTAGGCAAGCACAAAGTTTGCAGTTTTTCTTCTTCAGTTAAGTATGTACAGCAAATGGATTATTCGGACTTTGGAAATGTATTGTTACAGCAGAAGAGTTCACATTAAGAATACTGAATGGAGAAACAGACGTACAAATCTTTTGTCATGCAGAAAATTATGACGACTTTCAAAGGGATTGAATACTTTTGCATGCCACTGTAGAAGATTTTTTTTAAATGAACCCATAATGACTACGTGAAAACTTCTTTTCAGAAAAGTTTGCAAATCTCGCTCTCTATAAAAGAAAATCCTGGAATGTAAAAGCCAGGCGACGAGACATGATCTTCTCGGAAGTTCTCGAAAGACATTTTAAAGACCCGCGAGACGAAAGAGAACGGGAAAAAATAATAAAAATCAGTAGTGTAACGGGAAGCAACACACACCACCGATACAGGTGTCTCAGTGCATATAAAGCATACACAGGACAATACGTTATAAATGAAATGTCGAAAGAATAAAAGATCGCATTAGCGCAAAAAAAGGAAATTAATCAGGACCAGGTGTCATTGAAAAAATAGCAGGTCAGAGGGAGGTCAGAAATAAAAGGAAAAGAGCAGAAGAAAAGTATTTTCGCTTTCACATCATTCAATGCACAAAACGTAGATTTACACAATAATGAAACATACAGTGTGAGAATCCGAGGACCCGCAACAGTTACAGCAACGACAAGTTTAATTCAAAAGAAAACACAATTCGGTGAGGTGTATATTTCTGATCACAACACGAGCAGCAGAGACACAAAGTAGCAAAAGGATCAACAGCTTTAAAAAGATCGTCGTGCTGCCCTTCTCGCAATTCTCGCCCGGGCTCGGAAATAAAGGGCAACTATTGTTTTTACGACGTCACGGGAGAACACGCAGAGGGGCCATCATTTAAAAGAAGTTCACAGACATCAAACCTAGCAGTTGTTGGATTGCATTTTGCAAACAAGCATCATGTGCTCCCAGCTCTTAAAACGACGACATGCGACAGGCAAAAGAGGCAGCTCGCAAGAGACAGCAAATGATCCAAAGACATATCCTTAGCGTGCATTTAGCCAAACCCTCTTCACAACACGAGCAGCATTATACGTCTAGCAAGAAAGAGATATAACCACGCACGGGGCCGTAAATAAAGGGCAAGTATTGTTTTTACAAAAGTTTTTAAAGTAAAAGTGAAAATAATGCATATGTAATAATTCACAAGAAAATTACAGTCTCTTTAAATTGCATATTGCCTGCCTAAGGTAAAGTCATCCCTGATGGCGGATCGCAGGAATCGTGGGAAAGAGGGGTACTTTCATCGGATTAGCGCTATTTCAGATGTGGAATGGCCAAATGGGGGAGGCAGCTTGATGAATGAGGTCTCCAGGACTTAAGACAAATCCAAATCATATTATGAGATATCATCTCATGTGAAATTCGACTCCATACTTCTAGAATTTTCATTTTTATACCGTATTGAGAGTTTATTCTGTTCTAGGTATTGTACTGTGTTGTATTGACACCCACTGCACGCCCAACCTACCTGGAAAGGGGTCTCTCTTTGAACTGCCTTTCCCAAGGTTTCTTCGATTTTTTCCCTACAAGGGTTTTTTCTGTTCTTCTTAGAGGGTCAAGGCTGGGGGGCTATCAGGAGGCAGGGTCTGTTAAAGCCCATTGCGGCACTTCTTGTGTGATTTTGGGCTACACAAAAAATAAATTGTATTATATTGTATATCCGGTAAACCAAACACAGAGGTGGGCGAGTGAAGCGAGCAGGGGGCAGAGCCCCCTAGTTTATTAAAAATCAAAAACCGAAAATCTCTCTTTCATAAATAGTGTGCAGACCCTTAGTTCAATGCTTTGTAGAAGCCCCTTCAGCAGCACTTCCAGCTTCAGTTCTTCTTGGTAAGTCGCTCGAGGCCCGTTAGATTGGCTACCTTCAGTTGTCTCCAAAGTCGGGGCCATTCAAGGACACTCACAGACTTGTCCCAAAGCCTCTCCAGACTAGAGAATCTTTATCGTCATGTTGTCAGTGCCCTTTAAAGCAGGACCTCAAAGCAAAAACACAACACAAATATGTAGAGTGGAAAGTGAGGTTGTGAATGGCGAGGCCGCGGCTGGTTTTCACATCTGATCAAGTCTCTTCTCTAGCACTGCCGACATTTGCATTTGGCATCATCTCATTCTAACAGAAAGCTGGGCTCGCTGGCATGTCAGTCCCCGGGCCCTGGCACAGCAGTCTCTGCATGAAGGTGCATTTGGCCGACGCGTTAAGCAGTTCCTTCGAACACGGGTGGAGTGCTTTATTCTCCCCATGGCTAATGCACTGCTACTCATTCCGTCCAAGTTCAACACGCAATCTGAAAGGATAGACGGCCGCAACCAGCAGAGAAAACAACAGGAAGGAACCTCAGCGCAGACAGCGAGGCTTCTTTCATTTATTTCAAAGACAGGCGTACAGCCGTTTGCAAAGATGACACACACGCCAGTCTGCCACCACCTGCCTAGTGGAGCTGACAAAACCGGCATTAATCAACAGAAGCAGAAATGAGGCAGAGTGCAAGGAACATACGACCAGAACGACGACAAAAGTGTGGTTCGAAAAATGGAAAACAAAATGCAGGAAATATAAAGCTGTTAAGTAAGATGGGATAGGTGACACCACAGATCTGCAGGGAACACTTGGGGACATCTGCACCTTCACTTTTCAACAAGAGGGAGGAAGACAAAAAAAAAAGTCCTGCTTATGAGGAAGAAAAGCCAACTCAGGCCGTTTTATTTTTTGATCTCTTCATTGTCTTCACTACCATCCAGCCGTCCGTGTCAGCTCAGAGATATACAGGCCGGTGAGCCTGAGGTGTCCTCCATGATGGGCTATCTGTTTGTGAGACTCGAGGCCTGTGTGAGCAACACTAGAGCGCCACAATGGCAGGTCCTGTTGTCCTTTACTCTTCACTCTCTGCACCTCAGACTAGAAATAAAACAGCAAATCAGGTCACCTGCAGAAATTCTCAGATGATTCTGCACTTATGAGGGGTATCGATAAGCGGGACAAGACGGAGGAGAGCGGTAAGGTGGAGAACTTTGAGGATGGTCCGCAACTTAACATCAGCAAAACCAAGGAACTGCTGATTGACTCTTGCCGCACCAAAGAGCCTCTCTGTACCAGGTCACTATTCCAAGTAGTGGATGTAAGGGTGGTCCACACTCCTACAGGTGCTTGGGGGCCCCTACATTAATGACAGGCTGGACTGGTCTCGGAAAACAGAGGAACTGTATAAGAAAGGGCACAGCAAGCTCTTCAGTCTTAGGAGACGACGTTCCTTTAATGTGGAAAGTGACATCCTTCACATCTTCCACAACTCTGTGATGGCCAGTGTGGTGTGCTGGGCTGGTAACATCACTTCAAGAGAAGCCCACTGAATCATCAAGCTGATTAAAAGGGCTGCCTCAGTAATGGGATGCCCTCAGGACTCCCTGGAGGTAGCAGCAGAAAAGAGAAATAAAACAAAACGGAGTGCCATTATGAACAACACTCTCTCTGACACACCAACACTGAGGACTTTCAGCCAACGAATTATTCAGCAGAAGAGTATCAAGTGTGGGGGTCTTTTATACCAACGGCAATACGCCTGCATAATGCCTCACTGGGACTGCCAAGTCAGACATTCCTTCTTTTTTAAACTTTTGTTCTTTTTAGGCATTCTGGTGTGTTTTCAGACCATACTTTGTGTGTTTGTGTGTATTTATTTATATATAAACATATTGTGAGCGCTGGTCCAAACACCCGTTCCTTACAAAACAGACGTTTATTAAACTAATAAACTCTCCACAACACACCGTGCTCCCGCGGGCCTTTCTCTCAAAGTCCGTGGGCCGCCTTTCCTCCTCCTGTCCCTGGAGCTTCTTCCTGCTCCAGCTCCCGACTCTAGCTCCACGACTGTAGGAAGGCGGCCCCTTTTATAGTCACCCGGACGTGCTTCCGGTGGGACTTCCTGGTGTGGCGGAAGTGCCGCATGAGCACCCGGGAGCACTCCAGGTGTCCCTGGGGACAAACAGAGTTCTATCTATCGTTTTTATAGTAAACGCTGGTAAAGTAGCGCAAGCCAAAACTGAAGAGCCTCTCTGTGATTCACTTGCTCCGCCATTCTACCTCAGAAGCATCAAGCAGGTCCCACAGTTCAGGTACTGGAGCACTTTTTACAAACATGAGGTCACAGTCCATCCCATCATATGTTTCTACATGTGGTCTTGTGTGTATAAGATATCCATAGTCAGGAGATGACAGTGCCAATAAAAAAAAAGGGAAACGTCCCTCCTTGAAAGTTTTGACGTTTTCTTGTTGTATAGTTTTGAATCAGGGTGGGTTTAATTTGACTTTTTTTGACACTGGTCAACAGAATAACGTCTCCTTAATGTCAAAGTGAAAACAGATTTCTACAAAGCAGACTACATTTATTACAAATGTCAAACACAAAATGATTGATTGCACAAGTTTTATAATTAACAAAAGTCAAGCAAAATGGCACCTTTCATTGGCAAACTAAAAAGATTACAATATGCAAGCTTTCGAGGCAACTCAGGCCCCTTCTTCAAGTGAGATGTAAGACAACAACAACATTTATTTCTATAGCACATTTTCATACAAAAAAGAAGCTCAAAGTGCTTTACATAATGAAGAAAAATAAAAGACAAAATAAGAAACTAAAATAAGACAACATTAGTTAACATAGAAAAGGAGTAAGGTACGATGGCCAGGGAGGACAGAAAAAAAAAAAAAAAAATCCAGACGGCTGGAGAAAAAATAAAATCTGCAGGGGTTCAGAGGCCACGAGACCACCCGGCCCCCTCTGGGCATTCTACCTAACATAAATGAAACAGTCCTCTTTGTATTTAGGGTTCTCACGGACGGACGGACTTGATGACGACGGTCATGCAGACTTCTGGCTCTTAATCCATCACTGTTGGAACATCACGGTGCTTTGAGCAGATGGTGGTGGCGCAAGCAATACAGAAACTGGAGTTCCCTGTCTTTATATACAAACACTAGGACAAGAAACAACAGTGGTAAATCTTTGAATGAAAAATCTTAAATGTAAAAAATGAATAACATTTGAGATTTCTCACTTAAAGATATACCAGTGTTGTTTTTTGTTCTAGTGTGTGTATCAACACAGGATACTCCAGTTTCTGAAGAAGGGGCCTGAGTTGCCTCGAAAGCCTGCATATTGTAATCTTTTTAGTTCGCCAATAAAAGGTGCCATTTTGCTTGACTTTTCTCTACATTCATAACGGCTAACACGGTACAACACCCTAAGTATTATAATTAATAATAAACGATTACATTTATAGAGAATGTCCCGTGCTACTCAAATTAAAATGAATTCAAAAGAAGTTAATTAGCAACAAAAACAGGTCACTAATTAAGAAAAGGGTTAGAATGAAAACCTGCAGCCACTGCGGTACACCAGGACTGGAGTTTGAGACCCCTCTTTTAATATATCCAGTTCTTTTAATACTCAAGTACAGTACAGAAGTTGTATATTGCAATTAAATGTTTAAAAGTGAGGGTGGCAGTTAGAAGACCTGGGTTCACTTCCCAGGTCCTCCCTGCGTGGAGTTTGCATGTTCTCCCCGTGTCTGCGTGGGTTTCCTCCCACAGTCCAAAGACATGCAGGTTAGGTGGATTGGTGATCCTAAATTGGCCCTAGTGTGTGCTTGGTGTGTGTGGGTGTGTCCTGCAGTGGGTTGGCACCCTGCCCGGGATTGGTTCCTGCCTTGTGCCCTGTGTTGGCTGGGATTGGCTCCAGCAGACCCCCTGTGACCCTGTGTTTGGATTCAGAAAATGGATGGATGGATGTTTAAAAGTGACTTACATAAGCAGTTATTTTTAGTATGTGCTGTGTAATCTGATCAGACTGCAGCCACTGGGGCCCTCCAGGAACGGAGTTGGGGACCCCTTGGTCTAGGACCTGCTTAGGCTGGCACACCACACGCTGCCCCCAGTGTCATGGAGCGCTTCATGTCACAACGCAAGTGAAGGACTAAAATGCAAATTATGGGATTCCCAGGGCTCCCCAATTTGACTCAAAAGCCTGAAGTGCACTTCAAAACACACAATGAACAGAAGGAAAGAAGTGGCCCTCACTCGGCCGCACTGATTTACGATCCCTCCGGCACCGCTAATTTCCTCACTCAAGAGCTGAGCCACAGTCATAAAGTCACACGAGGTCTGTTTACCAACAAAGATATCCAGGCAAATACGGCCTCGTTGTCTGAGCGGACGATGAAGCAGAATATCTAGCTGTCAATATTTAGCTGTGTGCTTGCTTGTTTTCCTTCAATTCCAAATACGTATGCAAGAAAAGATTCATCAAATATTTGAGGTTATGCAGCAATATTTGTTTTCACACATGTAGAAAGTAGTTGGCCTATTTGCTCAGCAATAAATGATTTAAGACTAAATATATAGACTTATGCACTTTAATAGACTAGTAATAGAAAGCGTAAAAATGTCCAGACAGCCAATATTTGGAGGAATTGCATTTGTACACGCCGAGGAGGCCAAACAGCTTAGACTGCAGCTTAACACGGAACACCAAGCTTTAAGCGGTTATTGGAATGCTAGGCTTGCGCCGCTACTGAGGGCTAAATATGAATCGTGCAATCGGGGGACCTGTGGCCTTCAGCAGCCGCCGGCCAGCCTGTGATGGCTTTACTTTCTGTTCAATTTGTTGGATGACTTGCTCTTTGTGTCTTGATGCCACTTAAGACCAGCAACATTAGGCCGACAGCCTGCTGCACAGCCCATTTTAATGGCTCACAGATTCTTGGTGGCTAATAAAGTGAAGCTTTTCACCCCACAACATATATGCTGTGCTATAGTCTCCATAAAGTTAAATATTCACACTTCAAATTACAAAAAACGTCGGCTTAGCACCAAAATATTCACATTTATTTAACTACTGATTACCCGTCAGTCTCCATCAACTTCTTCTTCTTCTTCTTTCGGCTGCTCCCATTAGGGGTCGCCACAGCGGATCATCTTCCTCCATATCTTTCTGTCTTCGTCGTCTTGCTCTGTCACACCCATCACCTGGATGTCCTCTCTCACCACATCCATAAACCTCCTCTTAGGCCTTCCTCTTCTCCTCTTCCCTGGCAGCTCTATCATTAGCGCCCTTCTCTCATTATACCCCTCATCTCTCCTCTGCACATGTCCAAACCAACGCCATCTCATCTCTCTGACTTTGTCTCCCTAACCGTCCCACCCTAAGCTGACCCTCTAATGTCCTCATTTCTAGTCCTGTCCATCCTCGTCACACCCAATGCAAATCTTAGCATCTTTAACTCTGCCACCTTCAGCCCTGTCTCTTGTGCCACCGTCTCCAGCCCATATAACACAGCTGGTCTCACTACCGTCCTGTAGACCTTCCCTGTCACTCTTGCTGATACCCATCTATCACCAATCACTCCTGACACTCTTCTCCACCCTGCCTGGACTCTCCTCTTCACTTTTCTTCCACAGTCCCCATTACTCTGTACTGCTGATCCCAAGTATTTAAACTCATCAACCTTTGCCAACTCTACTCCTTGCATCCTCACCATTCCACTGACTGCCCTCTCAGTTACACACATGTATTCTCAGGGCAAAAAAAAAAAAAACATGGCGCACACCAGTGCCTACCTATTACTGTACTACGACTGCCATGTGGTACGCTGCGAGCTGTGAACACTGGAGTAACTCTCCCTCGTGCCAGCGTGTAGTGTTCTTCCCCAGCGCCACACGTCAGGCCGCATTCTGAAATCACAGCAGCAGGAACGTACCCTCAGTTTTAATAGTGTGTTGTAGCTTTTATCTTTTGTTATAATTAATCTACAATAGATTGTTATGGCCGATAAACGTTTGCGTGTGGTATAGCAGTTGTCACAAACAATTGAAATTATTAGGCATTTAAGAAATGGCAAAAATGCTTCAAGTGTTGCTTCATTTTACGGAGTAAGAAGAACAACTGTGAACGATATAAAGCGTGATGCCGACAAAATTGAAAAACGTGTCGAAAATGGAAACCACTGACGGTAATGTTATTCTGTACTGTCATTTTTTTTTCAAATTCTGTTATACTTTGTTCATATATTGTGATGTGCAGGCAGCGGATCTCAAACTGGTGGGGCATCGAATAAATGAACAAGACATCAAAATTAATGCTTTACATATTTATTTCAAATTTAAATTTGCAAGCATATAATCACAACGAATGCATTATAACTAAGATTAAAATAAAACATTTCTAAGGCATAGATCTAATGCGTAGCCAATATTGCCAAATTAAGTTAAATAATTTACTGCTTATTGGGTTATTTTCATGATACAACTAACAGGGGTATAATATTTGTCGGACGAAAAAATGTTCGTCTCGCGCAGATTGACTTCATCAGTGTCCTCGTTTACGAGCTTTTTAAAAATTAAAACATATTTAATCGTTTCTTTACATAAAAAAGAATTAAATAAGAATAAATAATTTATTCTTTGTTTTTGGGATTAGAATTACTACCAAAAACCATACAAGGCATTTTAACAGTTATTAAAGCACTTAAAAAAAATAAATTGCAAATATTTCATCGAAGTTGGCCAAACACATGCAAATCTTATGGAAGTAAAAATGATGGGATACCGCGACACCGCACGTGTATCATACCTTTGTTAATTGTATCGTGGGTTATTCTCATCTATCTTGTATTATCCAGGGTGTGCAGAATTATTCCAGGTAGAAAAGGGGGGCGTGAAATACGAAAGTTTGAGAACTGCTGTTGTAAGTGATGGGACTGGGTGAAGGGCTTCTGTTCTGTAGACAAGTGACAGGAGAAGTTAGGAGAAAAAGGAAGGCTTTGAGTAGGGAGTCAGGAAACAATAGGCAGGAGTGTTTATGGTATGGAGAAGAATGGAACGTGAGTGGCAAGAGATAAACTGATTGGTACAGAGGTGTGCTCTGTAACCCAGATAATGGAGAATAAGACAGGGCACCGTTTGTTACAGAACAAACGGTCCAAGTAAAACGTTGAAAACTCCAGTACCTCAGAGTTGTGTTTGCATATTACGCTGGTCGTTACAATATTATATGAATTAATTAAGTTTGTTAATACTACATTATATTTTGTTACTATGGTTTTGTTTTGTAAATAAATATGACTATTCTCTAAACTTATCTACTGTGCATCATTTTTAAAGCGGTTGTTCTGTTATCCGTCACAGCCTCGGTCCTGACCGACAGACGGATAATCGAGGTTTCTCTGTACCTTTATCGAAAATGAACTATAAACCACAAGTGCACAATACAGCGGCATGGTGACATGAGACATATAGGCCTTGTCCACGCTACTACATTTTCATGTAAAAATGTAGCCATGGGCGGCACGGTGGCGCAGTGGTAGCACTGCTGCCTTGCAGTTAGGAGACCCGGGTTCGCTTCCCGGGTCCTCCCTGCGTGGAGTTTGCATGTTCTCCCCGTGTCTGTGTGGGTTTCCTCCGGGCGCTCCGGTTTCCACCTACAATCCAAAGACATGCAGGTTAGGTGGATTGGCGATTCTAAACTGGCCCTAGTGTGTGCTTGGGGTGTGGGTGTGTTTGTGTGTGTCCTGTGGTGGGTTGGCACCCTGCCCAGGATTGGTTCCTACCTTGTGCCCTGTGTTGGCTGGGATTGGCTCCAGCAGACCCCCGTGACCCAGTATTCGGATTCAGCGGGTTAGAAAATGGATGGATGGAAATGTAGCCATTAGTTTCCTGTTTCGCCTTTCGTCCATACTAACCTAGCGTTTTCAGTAACTGACTTCCGAAAATGCTCTTCATAGTCGTGTACTTCTGAAAAGGCAGCCTCAGCGTTGTGATGTGGTTGGGTGAACACACAGATTTTTTTTTTAAAGTGCAAAACCTAATCGCATTCTGATTGGTTTGTGCTCACTATGTGGCTCTTTCCTGATTGGATCCTACTCTTTACAACATCTCATTTCCAGAGTGGTCTCCCTTCACGGAAGAGAGTATTCATTTTGCCCCCCTAATGATCCCCTGTCTCTTACTCTCTCTCTCTCTCCCCCCCTTTCAGCACCTAACAGCTAATATGTGGTGAGTGTGCAGGCTCAATAATGGCTGCCGTCATATCATCCAGGTGGGTGCTACACGTGGTTCCCTTCTGCCTATGTAAAGCACTTTGAGTAGCAATATAAGTTCTAAATAGATGTAATTAGTACAGTACTGCCTCGCAGTTAGGAGACCAAGGTTTGCTTCCCGGGTCCTCCCCGCGTGGAGTTTGCATGTTCTTCCCGTGTTTGTGTGGGTTTCCTCTGGGTACTCCGGTTTCCTCCCAGTCCAAACACATGCAGATTAAGTGCATTGGCGATCCTAAATTGTCCTTAGTGTGTGCTTGGTGTGTGTGTGTGCCCTGCAGTGGGCTGGCAACCTGCCCAGGGTTTGTTTCCTGCCTTCCGCCCTGTGTTGGCTGGAAATGACTCCAGCAGACCCCCGTGACCCTGTAGTTAGGATACAGTGGGATGGATAATGGATGGATGGATAGTATGTTATTATTATCATGTCTGACTCCCTAATTAGTCACCCTTCATGGAAGAAAACCATATTCCAACATGGCAGGCATAGAGGAGTTGCTTTAATGGCACTTGTTGTGTTGCTTACCTCTGCGTATCTAAGTTGCCCTTTGTACAGTTTGAATGCTGCACTCATGCACAAAAGACAAATAATTTACTGGACACTTCAATTCTGCGATAAATCCTATGGCCGTCGGCATTACTATCCCTTCAAGAATTTTCTACCAGCGTGCACATGCCCAGTGTTGGTAAATGTCTACATTACATTAAGTTTTCTGTCCTTTTAGTGTGAATGTAAAAACTACAAAAATAAATAACGTGAAAGCATTAGTATGGATTTAGAACGCTCTTGTTTTAAAACGTCAAGAAAATGTGTTAGTGTGGAGATAGCCATAGAGTCACAAGAGGGATTAAATTAGATTGATTTATACTTTATTTGTCCCCAAGGGCAAATAAATTTTTTATAAAGGCTTCCTAAAAAATAACTATAGCAAAAACAATGAACAGGCCTCCGCTAACCACATACGAAAACATCTGGCTTGGATAACTGAGAGCTGCTGCTGTCAATAAGAGGTTTGTAGGTGACCGTAAGAGGATGCCAGACCTGCCCAGTTGTCCCACAGCTTTATATTTATATTTATATCTGAATAGAGCAGGTCAGCTTGTAGTGTCCACAAATGGAACATGTTGGAAGTCACCACAATTCAGAATGATTCATCATTAAGATGTTGGTAACGCTGTGAATCAATTTTGTTGCCAAGTCAGCCAGGATGATGCCACTGACTTTCCTGGGCAGGACAAATTCAGTCCACATTTCATTGTCTGGATCACACATTTGAAGTCTTATTGTACTGAACACTCTTTTTCACTATTACACAATCACAAAAATCTCCAGTCCCCTTCTTGCTTTTTCCATACAGTCGGAAAAAAATCTATCCAGCATTAAAATAACGTCTGGAATAAGAGGTGTAAGCCGGCTTTTCCTGCATTAGTCAAAATATCACATAATCCTGAACTTGCCATAACTCGCTGTGAGATAAGAGGTGAAAAGACTTACATGAAAGCAACAGAACATTTGTCATTATATGAAGTCAGGCCAGGTCTGAATCCTTTCCACCTTACGTTTATCCTTTGCCTCTTCCATCACCAGAGGAGCTTCTAACTTTTATCCTTGCTCTGCAAATTTGCCCTTTTGACGTTTGGAGGAGCAGCTTTTTCAATAGGGAGTAACAGGGCTGTTAAGGCAACGGTGCTACCAGGTAAATATGGGAATGTTTAAAATATCCCACTTTACATTTCTCAGAGCCTCTAACATTCTCAGATCTTAAATGACACAGGCAGCCGTCAGATCTTTCATGCTCACTGTGTGATATTTCTCAAATCCACAGCTTGTCTTACAGTAGACTTAGCAGTTGAGACGGGCTGGTGCACGGGTCTGCAGCATTTCTTCAGTTTAGTTTAAAAATTTAATTCAAAAAGGTATGGTAACAAGCCAGAGACCAAATCTTAACATTACTAATTAACAGTAGGCAGTGTGGCACAATGGTTAAGGCTTTGGGTTCAAATCCCATTGCTGACACCTGTGTGACCCTCAGCAAGTCCCTTGACCTGCCTGAGTTCCAACTGGAAAACCAAAAGAAATGGAACCAATTTTATCATAAATGTTGTATGTCACCCGGGATAAAGGCATCAGCCAAATAAATAAATGTTATAATATTAATTAATTACTTTAAAAACACTAAAAATTCCAATTAATGATTTAGATAGGAATATAAAGAACAAGCTGGTTAAGTTTGCAGATGATACCAAGATAGGTGGATTGGCAGATAATTTGGAATCCGTTATATCATCACAGAAGGACTTGGACAGCAGACAGGCTTGGACAGATTTGTGGACGATGAAATTTTATGTCAGTAAATATAAAGAATTACACATAGGAAGTCAAAATGTGAGGTTTGAATACACAATGGGTGGTCTGAAAATCAAGAGTCTACCTTATGAGAAGGATTTAGGAGACATGGTGGACTCTAAGCTGTCGACTTCCAGACAGTGCTCAGAAGCCATTAAGAAGGCTAACAGACTGTCAGGTTATATAGCGCCTTGTCGTGTGGAGTACAAGTCACAGGAGGTTCTGTTCAGCCTTTATAACACACTGGTGAGGCCTCATCTGGAGTCCTGGGTACAGTTTGGGTCTCCAGGCTACAAAAAGGACATAGCAGCACAAGAGAAGGTCCAGAGAAGAGCAACTGGGCTGATTCAGGGCTACAGGGGATGAGTTATGAGGACAGACTAAAAGAGCTGAGTCTTTACAGAGATGAAGAGGAGACCTGACTGAAGTGTTTAAAATGATGAAGTGAATCAGTCCAGTGGATTGCGACTGTTATTTTAAAATAAGTTCATCAAGAACACGGGGGACACAGTTGGAAACTTGTGAAGGGGAAATTTCACACAAAAATTAGGAAGTTTTTCTTTACACAAAGAACGACAGACACTTGGAATAAGTGACCAAGTAGTGTGGTGGACAGTAAGACTTTAGGGACTTTCAAAACTCGACTTGATGTTTTGTTGGAAGAAATAAGTGGATAGGACTGCCGAGCTTTGTTGGGCTGAATGGCCCGTTCTCGTCCAGAATGTTCTAATGTGCTCAGGTTTGACTTGTGCAGTAAACACGCTGGCATGTTGGTCAGCAAAGCATGAACATGAAATCAGCTAAAACTTGTTCGGTTTTCATTCGAGACACTTACTCTGGTAAGGGCGGCCTCCCTCTCCTCGATTACGGCGTTCATCTCTTCGGCTGTGATTTTCTTTTTCCGCTCTTTGGTCTTCAGAATTCGATCGAGAATTACAGCCCCGCTCTTCTGGATGGTTAGGCCGGAATCTGCATTTTGGATTCGGTTCAGTAACTCCTGTAAGGCCTGCCAGTTAAGAACACACAGAATGCTTTTCAGGGGGTGTGTGGACCCTTTACGTTTTATTTTATTTCTTTATTAAATAATATTACATACATTTTAGCTTCCCTACTATACACTGAATAGAGCTGAGCAATTCTTTTCTCTCTTCCGAGCAAACATGCATCTCCTCTCCTATTGTCTTAAAAGTCTAACGTCAGAACTGGCAGCAAGGTACAATTCACTGCTCATCATCAGACGAGCGTATTTCCCGATCCGACTTTTCGTATTCTTCCACGTACGAAACATCATTTGTGTTTATGCAGCTAATGCGCAATCAATGGAACTGTCAGCCTATTCTTTACCTGTGATCTTCTTGATCAAGACCACGGCGAGAAGAGAAAAATGTGACTGCTCAATAAAAACGGACAACTGTAGTTGGGAGACTTTGCTGCCCTTTTCATTTGACAGTTTACGTGAATTTACACAAGACTCCAACTAAGCTCTGGCAGAATGAAAAACGTCTACTTCAGCCCTAACTTTCTTTGTCTCCCGCTGCCACGGCCCTCTGAAAATGTGAGAATCAACAGGAGAGAGAAGTGTCAGTCACTGCCAGCACAGCAGGTGACGAGATTCATAACGCTCTGCCAAGGCACTGAAGCACTCGGCTTCTGACGGGCCTCGCACTTCACAGAAAATGACTTCTATATGAAATGCAAATGAGTCGACCGATATTATCAAGTTACGGATAGTGAAGCAACCGATGCACCTAATTAGTCCCGCAATTACTCTCTTTCCTCAACTGCTTCTCCACTTGAAATCGCTCGCTCAATTGTGCTTAAGCCTGCATGATAAGAGAGTGACACAGGGAAATCTCCGAAGAGAACGGCTTACCGTGTCATTTTCTTCTGGGTTAATATTCTCCAGCCTAGAGTGAAAAGAAGAAAGGGGGACAAAAAAAGAAAGAAAGAGAGGGACATAGAGAGAGAGCTGGATCAGTTGCCTTTCCTTTGCACAACAAAATGAGATCACTTCCCAAATCTTTCAAAACTCAAGTAATTGCATTCTAGCAGTCTTTGGAGTCGATCATAACACAGAACATATTAAAGTGCCACCTGCTCTGCTGCAGCCTTCAATAATGCCGTTCCATCTCTTTGAGCATTGACAGTGGACTGTTAAGTTATTAATGTTTACTGCTATATATGACTACAGGGATCAATTGTTCATATGTGCCAAGATGAGGGGAAAGCTTCTGCTGGAGGATCATTTGTCCCTCTTGTGGAATTAGCTTCTTCAGTAGCAAAATAGACATTTGTAATTATACTCTTGGCGCTCGGGGATTGCCATGTAGGAAGAGAGGGTGGGGGCGCCTCCAATCATTTGCCACTTGCATCTCATACCTCACGCGCATAGCTAATTACGTCAAAGCTGGGGCCAAGTGAACGTTTGGATTACAGCAAGAGGTCCGTTTACGATTTAAAATGTCAACCGTCGTGAAGAAATACGATCTCATCATTCCGGAGATCGAGAAATCAACAAGAGTTGACTGGACGGATGAGGAAAGGAAGAGGTCAGTGGTCACAGGAAAACCTGACGTCAAGTGTCTTAGCTGCAGTCGATGAGTGTCCAGTGTGACAGTTTGGGTCCGCTTACCCTTGTCCAAGACGTCAGACTCCAGGTAAAAGTCCAATAATCCTCTTTTTTTGGACAAATACGGTGCACAAGCACCCTTCTATCCACAATACCCATTAAATAATACTAATCAATACAATAAACAATTCCTCCACTCCCAGATGCGTTGCCACCCTTCCACCCAGCTCAGCTCACCGTCTGGGAGTTCCCAGAGTCCTTTTATTATCCCTGACCTGGAAGTATTCCAATCCCTAGTCCATGTGATCTCCTATCACTGCCGGGTCAAATCAAAAGTCCTTTTCTTCACCCCAGAAGCTCGTCATTCCCCGTGTCCATGTGACTCGGATGTGCTTCTGGGGCGTAAGGCAAATACTCTGTCAGGGATGCCAGGAGCAAAGACCCGGCCGGGACGCTGTAAGGGACCGGATGTGGGTCTGCGCCCATCCTGGATCACGTGGGGGCCGCCTTCCTGGTTGCGGGCATGGAAGCCCACCCTGTAGGGGCCCGTGGTCACCGCCAGGAGGCGCCCCAATGCCTTGGGGACCTGTTACCTCAGCACTTCCGCCACACCAGGAAGTGCTGGGGGGAAGAATTAAGAGGACACCCGGGGAGCTGCCGGGAGAGCAGCCGACACTTCCGCCACACGTAGGCATGGCCAACGGGGGTGTGTCAGAAGTACCTGGAGCTCATACCGGGAAGTGTATAAAAGTGGCCGTCTCCCCTGATTCGAGGCTGGAATCGGGTGGAAGCAGGATGAGGCACGAGAGAGGTGTGGAGGCGGCCCAAAGAAGAGGCATTTGTGGCCAGGACTGTGTGTTTGGGGTATTGTGCATGAACTGGGTCTGAGTGACCATTTATAATTGTTGTAAATAAATGTGTGGTGGTTGAAAAACAACATGTCTGCCTGTCTGTGTCCGGGTCGGCTCCACAACTCGTTGTTCCTCCCTGCAGCATCTCCTAGAGGCCCCCATGGTATCCAGCAGGGCTGTGCATAAAGACTCCAATGTCCATGATGCCCTGCTGGTCTTCGGGGCATCTACATACTGCAGGGAGGGCTCCACCTGGCGGCGTGGGGGTATTGGCTGAGATGAACGGCCGGCCATACATCACACCAGTTACCACAGCTCACGTTCAAAATTATTTTTCCCATAACGCTAAATCGGTCGAAGGAAAAGTTTTACTCAAAAAGAGAAAATAGGGCTGTCGGCCTAAAGATGACCGCAGCAGCATAATTCTTGTATTCAGGTCACACTGAGACGAGAGTCTTGGAGAAGTCTCATCGTAAAGCAATGTTGAACAACAACATTTATTTCTATAGCACATTTTCATACAAATGATGGAGCTCAAAGTGCTTTACAATTCAGGGGTGTCGAACTCCAGGCCGGAGGGCCGCAGTGGCTGCAGGTTTTCATTCTGACCCTTTTCCTAATCAGTTTTCATTGCTAATTAACTCCTTTTCCCCTTTGTTTTAATAGCCTTGTTTTGAAGGATTCAGTCCTCTGAGTTGATTCTTTTCTTCATTAAATGACAGCCAAACAGAAATGAGATGTGAAACGAGGCAACAGATGACCAGTTAAACTGGGACTTCAAACTCCAACAAATCTCTCTCTTTTTTTATTCATTTTATTGCAATCATTCGATACAAATCGATCAATTTTTACAAAAACTACGATTGAAAACAAGTCGACCCCCACCCCTGAGAAAGAGAGCGTGGCCAATGGAGTAAAACTTAAGGCTGGTAAACATACCTAAATTGATGAGTTTAATAGACCAATAGAGATGAATGGAGAAGAAAAAGAAATGAGGAGATAATTGCTTCCTCGATGCTTTAAGAGCTTATGCTAAAATATTATTGATTAGATCCTGCCAGGTTTTGAAAAAATTCTGTTGAGATCCTCTAACTGAGTATTTGATTTTTTCCAATTTCAAATTGTATAACACATCGGTTTCCCACTGACTTAAAAGAGGAGAGTTAGGATTCTTCCAGTTTAGCAAAATAAGTCTGCATGCCAATAGTGTAGTGAATGCAATCACAGTTTCTTTGTCTTTCTCCACTTTAAGCCCCTCTGGAAGAACCCCAAACACAGCTGTTGATGGGTTAGGAGGGATTGTGACGCCAAGGCTGTCTGAAAGACACTTAAAAATTTTGGTCCAAAATGATGTTAATGATGTTAGCAGAGTCCTGGAGGGTGCATGGGAGTTTGCCCGACCGGTCTACATGTGTTTTGTGGACTTGGAAAAGGCATTCGACTGTGTCCCTCGGGGAATCCTGTGGGGGTGCTCCGGGAGTATGGGGTACGGACCCCTGATAAGACTGTTAGGTCTCTGTACAACCGGTGTCAGAGCCTGGTCCGCGTTGCCGGCAGTAAGTCGAGCCCGTTTCCAGTGAGAGTTGGACTCCGCCAGGGCTGCCCTTTGTCACCGATTCTGTTCATAACTTTTATGGACAGAATTTCTAGGCGCAGCCAGGGTGTTGAAGGGGTCCGGTTTGGTGGACTCAGGATTGGGTCACTGCTTTTTGCAGATGATGTTGTCCTGTTTGCTTCATCAGGCCGTGATCTTCAGCTCTCTCTGGATCGGTTCGCAGCTGAGTGTGAAGTGGCTGGGATGAGAATCAGCACCTCCAAATCCGAGAGCATGGTCCTCAGCTGGAAAAGGGTGGAGTGCCCTCTCAGGGTTGGGAGCGAGATCCTGTCCCAAGTGGAGGAGTTCAAGTATCTCGGGGTCTTGTTCACGAGTGAGGGAAGAATGGAGCGTGAGATCAACAGGCGGATCGGTGCGGCATCTGCAGTGATGCGGGCTCTGCATCGGTCTGTCGTGATGAAAAATGAGCTGAGCCGTAAGGCAAAGCTCTCAATTTACCAGTCAATCTACGCTCCTACCCTCACCTATGGTCATGAGCTATGGGTAGTGACGAAAGAACGAGATCGCGAATACAAGCGGCTGAAATGAGTTTCCTCCATGGGGTGTCTGGGCTTTCCCTTAAAGATAGGGTGAGAAGCTCAGTCATCCGGGAGGGGCTCAGAGTAGAGCCGCTGCTCCTCCGCATCGAGAGGAGTCAGATGAGGTGGCTCGGGCATCTGATCAGGATGCCTCCTGGACGCCTCCCTGGTGAGGTGTTCGGGCACGTCCAACGGGAGGAGGCCCGGGAAGACCCAGGACACGCTGGAGGGACTATGTCTCCGGCTAGCCTGGGAAGCATGCTAGGATTCTCCCGGAAGAGCTGGAAGAAGTGGCCGGGGAGAGGGAAGTCTGGGCCTCTCTGCTTAAGCTGCTGCCCACATGAATCAATTTGGGATAAGCGGAAGAGGATGGATGGATGAATGGATGTTGTTAATTTGGCGCAGGCCCAAAACAGGCTGGGACTTGATTGCAGCGTTCGCAGGTTGGATTTTGACCTGGAAACATTTTGGAGAGTTGTAGGCGAGACAGATGTGCTCGATTATATCATTTTGAGTTGAATAATTGTATGCTTTGCGCATATGGAGCTCGAGTGAAGTCTCTGCATTGCTATTTTCCACTCCTTTTCTGATATATTGATTAAGAGATCTTTTTCCAATTGTCCTCTTGGATCTTTGAAAAGGAGGGACTGTAAAATAATTTTCTATATTGCAGAGATGGTGTCTAAGTTCTTGAAATTGAGCAATATTTTTTCCGGCATGGAGGAAGGTGCGAGATGAGGAAAAT
This sequence comes from Polypterus senegalus, assembly GCF_016835505.1. Lineage (NCBI taxonomy): Eukaryota > Metazoa > Chordata > Cladistia > Polypteriformes > Polypteridae > Polypterus > Polypterus senegalus. Next base: position 8,764,239 of record NC_053171.1, read on the forward strand.
CGGGCAGGTTCTGTTTAACAAAGTTCCTAATTTGAAGATAGTGAAAAAAATGTATAGCTGGAATATTAAATTTGGAATGTAATTGTTCATAGGATGCAAAGACATTGTCTATATAAAGATCTCTAAGCAAGTTAATCTCAAATTTTTTCCAGATATTAAAAACTGCATATGTTCGCGAAGGTTGAAAGAGGTGGTTCACTTGCAGAGGTGCCACAGATAAGATTCTCCAACTTAAAATTCTTTCTACATTGGTTCATATTCTGAGTGAGTGAAGCACCATTGGGTTGTTAGTATATTGGCGATAACTTGCATTTATTGGGGAACAGAGCAGGGAATATAAAGAAGTACTGCAGGATTTTATTTCTATTGGAGACCAAGCATGTGTATGTTCATCTATTTGTGTCCAGGTTCTTATAGCTTGTATGTTTGCTGCCCAGTAATAAAACTGAAAGTTGGGTAGAGCCATGCCACCTTCTGCCTTAGGTCTTTGTACGTGGATGTTTTGAGTTCTCTTATTGAGAAAGTAATTCTTGTTGTTAAGTAAGCCCGTTATTTAATTCCATGGCTTGTTGTTGCTCTCATTCTGCCACAGCAGACATTTCCAAAACCGTCAAAATGTTTTGGTGACCTGAGAGATCAGCCTTTAGTTTCAGATATTGAGTGATGGGCACAGGTGAGCTGGTCATGTGGCGGTTTGTTTTGTTTCTCATTATTGTTTGGCAGCTAATTAAGGAAAAAGGAACAACCAAGGGACCCGAGTTACATAATTTAAAACTAAGGCGGCAAAAACTGGTCACTAATGAAGAAGATGGTTAGAATGAAAATCTGTAGCCACTGCGGCCCTCCAGGACCGGAGTTCGACACCCGTGCTTTACATGATGAAGAAAGAAAAAAAAAAGGGAAAATAAATGAAGAAAATAAAATTAGGGAACACTAATTAACATAGAATAAAAGTTAAGTCTGATGGCCAGGGAGGACAGAAAAAAACCAAAAAAACTCCAGACAGCTGGAAAAAAAAAAAATAAAATCTGCAGGGGTTCCGAGGCCATAAGACCACCCAGCCCCGTCTAGGCATTCTACCTTGAGTGACATCATTTGTATGAAAACGTGCTACAGAAATAAACTTTGTTGTTGTTGTAACAGAATGTAGAAAGGGTCAGCATAAGTTCTAAGCATAATAGGTGGTGTCGCTTCAGAGACGTCACCCATTCATGTGAAACAATAAATGCGTAATCCAAAAAGTGAAAACTCGGTTTAAAAATGACAAAAACAGATGGACATAATCATTATAAAAATATAAGACGGAAAAAAATCATTCCACAGGAAATTAAAAAAGAGGCCGAAAGTACAAATCAAGACGGGCAACCACAAACCCCGTCAAATCCATCCAAAAAGTGTCAGGATAGAGAAGGAAAATTCTTAAAAATAAACAAGCCAAATAACTCGGACATACTTTACAAATGTAGAAATAAATAGAAGTAAAAATACTCTCATATTTAGCAATTTTAAACTGTGCATTAAGTGGTCTGAAGATTAACAAAACTCTGAGTCAGCTGGGATTTGACCAATATTCTGGAGAGGAACTGAACACATTATTTATAAAACGTTAATAAATAAGTTCACCAGCTCTGTCGTATGTAAAGTTGATGGAGTACGGGCGATTCAGATGGGAACACATTCAAACAAGTCCACTCCATTAGGACATGGGTGACAATCCTACCCCGTGTGAGCCACACACGACTAAATGGACACCTACACAAGAACAAGCTAACAGCTCAAAGCAGTGTTTCTTAAAACTATGAAGTTTGGGTCATGGACATGTCTGGGATGGGTCACCAGATGATTGTATGATACAATGAACCGAGTGTGTTTTCAACCTTGGCTCACAAAGTTGCACAGGTGAATTCAAGGAGTAGAAACTATTCTGCCAGCTACAAACACAAGTCTCTTACAGAGGTGAACCGGCCTCTCAGGGAACAGCTGTCAAATGTGACGCACCGGCCTGACTCCTACTCTAAAGATAGATAGACAGATAGATACTTTATTAATCTCAAGGGGAAATTCACATACAGAACACAAAGTCTTCTTCATCAATGGGATCCGGCGGGCTGGCGACAATGGCCAGAGCGGTGGAAGTTGACTGGGGGAAAAGAAAGAGACAGGAGAGTGAGAGACGACAGGATGGCCCACAGCTCAAACTTTTAAATGTTCGTAACCCCGCGTGAGGAGCAAGTCGCATGGCAAGCTAGCAGCTGATTCCACAAAGAGGTACTGAAAGAGTGTGATATACTGCCCTCTATTTAGCGCGCTATTTGTTGTGGTAGTATGTGATCTGAGGTGCAGCCTATAAACAATGCCGTTGATGTACTTCAATATCGATAGCAGAATAATTTAGAAGTAACACTAGTTAAGTATTTTGGTTTGCAGTGCACATTGAAATATACAGTTTGGTCCATCAGTATTTGGACAGAGACAACTTTTTTCTCATTTTGGTTCTGTACATTACCACAATGGATTTTAAACGAAACAACTCAGATGCAGTTGAAGTGCAGACTTTCAGCTTTAATTCAGTGAGTTGAACAAAACGATTGCATAAAAATGTGAGGCAACTAAAGCATTTTTGAACACAATCCCTTCATTTCAGGGGCTCAAAAGTAATTGGACAAATTAAATAACTGGAGATGAAATGTTCATTTCTAATACTTGGTTGAAAACCATTTGCTGGCAATGCCAGCCTGAAGTCTTGAACTCGTGGACATCACCAGATGCTGGGTTTCCTCCTTTTTAATGCTCTGCCAGGCCTTTACTTTCAGTTGCTGTTTGTTTGTGGGCCTTTCTGTCTGAAGTTTAGTCTTCAACAAGTGAAATGCCTGCTCAGTTGGGTTAAGATCAGGTGACTGACTTGGCCATTCAAGAATTTTCCACTTCTTTGCTTTAATAAACTCCTGGGTTGCTTTGGCTCTATGTTTTGGGTCATTGTCCATCTGTATCATGAAACGCCCGCCACCCAATCAATTTGACTGCATTGAGCTGGATTTGAGCAGACAGTATGTCTCTGATCACCTCAGAATTCATTTCTGTCCTGTGTCACATCATCAATAAACACGAGTGTCCCAGTGCCACTGGCAGCCATCACACTGCCTGACTCCACCGTGTTTTACAGATGATGTGCTATGCTTTGGATAATGAGCTGTTCCACGCCTTCTCCATACTTTTTTCTTGCCATCATTCTGGTAGAGGTTGATCTTGGTTTCATCTGTCCAAAGAATGTTTTTCCAGAACTGTGCTGGCTTTTTTAGATGTTCTTTAGCAAAGTCCAATCTAGCCTTTCTATTCTTGAGGCTTATGAGTGGCTCTTACCTTGCAGTGCACCCTCTGTATTTCCTTTCATGCAGTCTTCTCTTTATGGTAGACTTGGATATCGATACACCGACCAAGCCCTGGAGAGTGTTGTTCACTTGGTGGGCTGTTGTGAAGGGGTTTCTCTTCACCATGGAAATGATTCTGCGATCATCCACCACTGTTGTCTTCTGTGGACGTCCAGGTCTTTTTGTTGCTGAGTTCACCAGTGCTTGCTTTCTTTCTCAGGATGTACCAAACTGTAGATTTTGCCGCTCGTAATATTGTAGCAATTTCTCAAATGTTTTTTTTCTGTTTTCGCAGCTTAAGGATGGCTTCTCTCACCTGCATGGAGAGCTCCTTTGACCGCATGTTGTCTGTTCACAGCAAAATCTTCCACATGCAAGCACCACACCTCAAGTTAACTCCGGGCCTTTTATCTGCTTAATTGATAAGACATAATGATGGACTTGAACACACCTGCACATGAAATAGCCTTTGAGTCAATTGTCCAATTACTTTTGAGCCCCTGAAATGAAGGGATTGTGTTCAAAAATGCTTTAGTTGCCTCACATTTTTATGCAATCGTTTTGTTCAACCCACTGAATTAAAGCTGAAAGTCTGCACTTCAACTGCATCTGAGTTGTTTCATTTAAAATTTATTGTGGTAATGTACAGGACCAAAATGAGAAAAAAGTTGTCTCTGTCCAAATATTTATGGACCTAACTGTATGAGCATCTGTTTTAGAAATGTCATAAACAAAACTAACGAAATGGTTACTATTTTGATCATCCCGTAACCGACTACGGTGATGACCGCTCAAACTTCAACATTTGCTCAAACAGAAGTAAAGGACGCAGTGGACAAGCATCCTCCTGCCTGGTTCCTGTCTCAAAGAGGTTTTATCAAACTTGTCCTAGTAGAGTATAACTTTCTTTCTTTAATTAATATATTTGCACTTTGATTTCTACCATAGTTTCCAAATGGTTCAGAAGCAAAGACCAGATAACTGCTAACCCATTTGTCTTACTTCAGCCTCCCTGGTGTGCCGAACTATTGATCATCTCCCTGGTTAGCAATAGCGCTCTGTTGCTTGCCGTGCCATTGCACTGCACAGCAGACCGTTTTCATTTTGATAGCTTTGAAGATGCATTGAAGCAAATGGTTGGGGTAATGGGGTGGTCCCCCCCTTGAAGTCCGTGATCACAGCGAACAAGGTAACCATGAGGTTCCGGATGATTTCAAAATGTGTAGTTTATTTTGTGCAGTTTATGAGATGGACATGTTTCCATAACTGCAACAGCGAGTGTTACGGTGATGGTGGTGAGAAAAATGCTGACATTCACTTCCAGTATCAAAAATCCTGAAATGCTGGTGCTACACCGGTTTTAAAATCTGTGTTTTTTGGTACATTCCCAGTGCTGGTATACCGTGCAACCCTAATTTCTACAGTAAGAAAAAATTCTGACTATTTCCGATCACAACCCAACCCCAAATCTGCAAAACAATCAAACTGGCAATTAAAAACACATATAAGAAAGAAGGAGAGAGGACAGGATGACAGGATGGGCTGATTTTTGGGGGTTCTTTCGCGCTCATTTTCATCTCCTCCTGTCTACAAGTTATGCTGACGAGAATTGTTCACAGCATTTCCTTGCGATAATACACTTTCAGGATGCAAATGATGCCCAAATCCAATGGCTGAAGCACTGTTGTGCAATTGGGTGGGAGGAATTCAACGCCAACATTATCTAAATGCAGAAGCATGTTGTGGGCAGCACAGTTATCAATCAGAAGCTGAATCATCCTTTTCTTCTTCTTCATAATATTGTGAGGTATTGTGGAGATCGTTGTGCAGAACTGAGCTGCGACCACAGAAATCACGGCCCTGTGGATGATACATTCAGGCATTTCAAGGTCTTTTGGGCGCTTCATTGTAATGAAAGTATCTGCTGAATGTATTTCGTAGCAACGAGATTTCCATAGACTCGTGTCATATGGGGAAAATGTCGGGACCATAAAAATACTTTGTTGTAGTGAAAATTTTGTTGTAACGGAATTTTACCTGTATGTCGATTCATCATTTTTCAGTGTTTTTGTTTTCTTTTATCTGGCATCATAAGTCAAGTGAGGAAGCTAAGTAGTCATTCATACTATCCTTTGGAAAAATAATCCCACCCGTCATAAAGAATTTATTTCTCTTAGGCTCACTAAAGCTTTCTCTAAGTACGTACACTGGTAATGACACACCTCTGGAATTTTTTCCATTTTGAATGACAATTAGGGTTTTATTAACGATAAGTGTCCTTTCTACTTTTCTATTTTATTAAAATTCACGTGAGAAATCTGCTTATATCTGTTATAAACAAATTAAACTCTTTCACTAGGATAGATTTACCTGATTTACAAAAAATAATCTCTCAATTAAAACCCTCCACCTGCGTCCTTGACCCGATACCAACAAGGTTTTTCAAAGAAGTATCAGGCGTGCTAATTGATAATGTTCTTGACATAGTAAATTCGTTACTAGATACTGGGGTCTTCCCAGACTGTCTTAAGACTGCTGTAGTTAAACCCCTACTTAAGAAACATAATCTTGACCCCTCGGCTCTTGAAAATTTTAGACCCATCTCTAACTTGCCCTTCTTAAGTAAAGTTCTAGAGAAGGCAGTCATTATGCAGTTAAATGACCACCTAAATAAACATGCTATTCTTGATAAATTTCAGTCAGGTTTTAGAACAAATCACAGCACAGAAACTGCACTCGTTAAAGTAGTAAATGACTTGCGGGTGAATGCAGACAGAGGCCATTTATCTGTTCTCATCCTCTTAGATCTGAGTGCTGCATTTGACACCATTGATCACAACATTCTTAGAAATCGCCTTAGTCAATGGGTGGGCCTCTCTGGCAGTGTCTTAAATTGGTTTGAATCCTACCTGACAGGGAGAAAATATTTTGTTAGTTGGAATTACAACTCGAAGACACATGATATCCAATACGGTGTTCCACAAGGCTCTATCCTGGGTCCGCTGTTATTCTCAATCTACATGCTTCCGTTAGGTCAGATTCTCTCAGGGCACAACGTGAGCTACCACAGCTATGCTGATGACACACAGCTGTACTTATCAATAGCACCTGATGACCCGATTCTATTGATTCACTAACACAATGTCTGACTAGTATCTCAGAATGGATGAATAGTAATTTTCTCAAGTTAAATAAAGAGAAATTTTAGTGATCAGCAATAATGGATACAATGAGGCTATTAGAAATAAACTGGATACATTAGGATTAAAAGTCAAGACGGAGGTAAAAAGCTTAGGGGTGATTGTTGACTGTAATCTGAATTTTAAATCACATATTAATCAGATCATTAGGACAGCATTTTTCACTTAAGAAACATAAGTAAAGTTAGACCTCTTTATCACTGAAAGATGCTGAGAAATTAGTTCACGCGTTTGTTTTCAGTCGACTAGATTACTGTAACGCACTCCTCTCAGGACTACCCAAAAAAGATATAAATCGTTTGCAACTAGTGCAGAATGCAGCTGCTAGAATCCTAACTAGGAAAAGAAAATCAGAACACATCACACCAGTTTTGATGTCACTACACTGGTTACCTGTGTCATTCAGAATTGACTTTAAAATTCTGCTTATGGTTTATAAAGCCTTAAATAATCTAGCCCCATCTTATATATCGGAATGTCTGACACCTTATATTCCAAATCGTAACCTCAGATCCTCAAATGAGTGTCTCCTTAGAATTCCAAGAACAAAACTTAAAAGAAGTGGTGAGGCGGCCTTCTGCTGCTATGCACCTAAAATCTGGAATAGCCTGCCAATAGGAATTCGCCAGGCTGATACAGTAGAGCACTTTAAAACACTGCTGAAAACACATTACTTTAACATGGCCTTTTTATAACTTCATTTTAATCGTAATTTAACTTAATCCTGATACTCTGTATGTTCAATTCATCATAACAACTATTCATGGTGGCTCTAAAATCGGTACTGACCCCTACTCTCTTTTCTGTTTCTTTTTCCGGTTTCTTTGTGGTGGTGGCCTGCGCCACCTCCACCTACTCAAAGCTTCATGATGCTCCAACAATGATGGACGGATTAAAAGGAAGAAGTCTACGTGACCATCATCATCATCAAGCCCTTCCGTGAGAACCCTAAATCCAAAGAGGACTGTTTCATTTATGTTAGGTAGAATGCCCAGAGGGGACTGGGCGGTATCATGGTCTGGAATCCCTACAGATTTTATTTTTTCTCCAGCCGTCTGGAGTTTTTTTGTTTTTTCTGTCCCCCCTGGCCATTGAACCTTACTCTTATTCGATGTTAATGTTGATTTATTTTTTATAATTATGTCTTTCATTTTTCTATTCTTTAATATGTAAAGCACTTTGAGCTACTGTTTGTATGAAAATGTGCTATATAAATAAATGTTGTTGTTGTTGTTGTTGCTTGAAAGAAAATAAAAGTGGTTTCTCTATTATGTGAGCATTTCCTTTTTCTAAGTATAGCTCTGCTGTCACAACTGAAGTTAATCCTGTTCTTGAGTCCCAGTATGGTCCCAGTTTTCTTGTTCAGGTGATCAGGTTAAATAAAAAGTCTAAGAAAGATGTAAAGGTGGTGTCTACCTGAAGAAGACATTCTTGAAAATGTTGCAAATAAATAAAATCAAAGCAGAAAAATGGATCACTGTATATACAGCAACGAGACACAGGCACTTCTTGGTTTCCACGAGGGACATTCAAAAAGTTTCTGCACATCTAGATTTTCGTTAGAAGAGGTGAAGGCGGGACGAGTAGTAATTGGTTGTGTCCAGTGGTGTCATGTGACTAGTTCTGTCTGGCAACCCAGTTGCCCTTGCTGTTTAGTATCAGAGTTGTCACCCTGTGGTGAAGAGGGGCTGCAAAACTTTGAAATTGCACCAAAGGGGAACGGCGTTCTGTCATATGCTTTTTGTGGGTAGGTGTGCCAGGAGCACAAATTCATCTCCTCATGTGTGCTCAGTATGGGGATAAAGTTCTCTCTCGTAGAGTCGTCTAGGTGTGCATTGAAATGTTCGGAAATGGCCGTACTACAGGGTATCCCTAAGGTCTGAACACATAGGAAATAGCACTATATATATAAAACTAACTATATTTTTGCCCCACTGATTAAATATGAGCTTGTCGAAAAAAAGAATTGAACTGATACTTCTCAGTGGACGTGAAGGATGGTCATATCGAACGATAGCAGCTGATTTGAATGCACGTCATCCAAGAAGGACCCCAGCTGGCTTTTCCGCCGTGGTGAAGGTGGTTGGAAAGTTTAAAGAAACAGGCAGAGTTGGAGAATCGGGTTTACGTGAATCCCGCAAAGCACATCGAACTTTGCATCACAAATTGTGGAAATTACATGGTTATAAATTAATATTTAAATGACATAAAATGTAGTTCATATTTTTTATTGAGAATATGCATTTTGCCTATGTGTCCAGACTTTAGGGACACCCTGTAGTGTGACGGATGCTGTGGAATGAAGGACGTTCAGCTACAGCCACGTGATGATGATGTGAAAGCAGTGGTGTATCAGTCACTATTTGCTCAACCAAAAACATCTTTTGCTGATGGCATTGGTTGGTACAACGCTGGGCAAACTGCAATCACAAAGGAGTGTGACTATGTAGAAAAATGATGTCATTTGTGTTTGAAATTCTTAATAAATAGAGTTAAAAAAAAAGTGCAGAAACTTTTTGAATGTCCCTCGCATTAACTTCTACGTTAACTATGGTCTAACCTTAGGCAGCCTAAAGAAGGATATATTGGAACACAGACATTTACTATATAGAGAAGTCCTGAACAGGGTCACAGGGGGCTCCAGAGGCTATCCCAGCAAGCATAGGGTGCAAGGCAGGAACAAACCCTGGACGGAGTGCCAGTCCATTGCAGGATGAACTTAAACACACATCCCAAAACACACACTAGGGGTAATTTAGCATCACCAATCAGCCAAACCTGCATATCTTTGGACAGTGGGAGGAAACTGGCGCACCCAGAAGGAGCCCACGCAAACACGGGAAGAACTTGTGAACTCCACGCAGGGAGGACCCACCTGAGACGCAAACCATGGTATCCTTACTGCCGCAGATATTTACTGTATGTTAGGGACTAGGCCACAAATACTGTACGAGACACTTGCTTTGGGGTGATGCTATCTACAATATTGTAAAACATTAAGGTCTGGGTGTCCAGTCCTTCAGAGCAATCTGATTGGCCAGTTTGGCTTTGGTGACACAAAGAAAGAGGAAGTGCGAGTGTGATACGCGCTGAGAAGAGTCGCCTTCAAAGACGGCAAGTATAAAACCGGAACGGGAGGTGAGAAAGGTGCCGAGCCTGAGAAGGAGGCTTTAAGGGAACGCGCTCTATGAGAGGATCCACTTGTCAAGAGAGGTTCATGCACATGTGGATACCAAGGGAAGGCGCTAAAGGTGCACGTAGGGCAAGAGACAACAAATTTTTAAAAATTATTCTCTTACCTGTCTTCAACCTGTGCCATGGCTAGCACTTCATAAAAGTATAATTTTAATGGCTGACAAAAGGCAAAAGAAATAGCAGACACACTGGCAGGTGCTCAAGCATTGTGCTTTGCTGCATTTGGGTGTGAGACCGTGACTCTCATGGAAACAGGAATAATGAGTCTCACTATGTCGTGGGCGAGGCTGTAGGAGAAGCCAGTGTATGCTTTGTAAGACACGAATTTACCTGTTTAACGTTACATATAGCAGTTGTTCAAAGGTGACGGTCATTAAATGTACCGTCACAGAGGGCTTCATGACCACCACGGTCGTTTTACCTTTTTCAATCTGCTCACCGGCAGGTTGTTTTGCGTGGGGAGCCTTCATCAGTGTTAAACGTGGCGTGCTGCCTGTACGAATGCGACTTCACGTGGGTATGCAGAAGATCCAAGTATTAGGGGGTGCAGTTGGTGTCAGGCTTATTTTTGATAGGAAAGGTTTGGTATATCATTGGTGTTTTGTGGCTTGAGGGTTGGTAGAAAACTGTTAAGTGTGTTACCATCAGTTTTGGTTTAGTTTTTGTCGTGATTTAGAGAATGCTGTTATATCCCTGCTCTTAAGGATAAGAATGGTGATGCCCTATTGAAGCGAACCACTAGCTGGGATAGCTTTCTGTCAATGAAGACAGTAGTAGAATGGACCGCACTCCAGAGTAGTTAGAAAGAGAGTGTTGGGGGAAAAAAAAACGAGAGCACAGTGGTGACAGAGACTGTGCGGCTCAGTGGCTGGCATATTCTGGGTGTATTTTAAAAAAAAAAAAAACGGTAAGCTGGTGTTGACCCGGTGGTGCGGTGGGGAGCGCTGTTCGGTTCCTGGGCCCTCTCTGCGTGGAGTTTGCATGTTCTCCCCGTGTCTGCGTGGGTTTCCTCCCACAGTCCAATGACATGCAGGTTAGGTGCACTGGCGATCCTAAATTGTCCCTAGTGAGTGCTTGGTGTGTGTGTGTGTGCGCACCCTGCAGAGGACTGGCGCCCTGCCTAGGGTTTGTTTCCTGCCTTGTTGGCTGGGATTGGCTCCAGCAGACCCCGTGACCCTGTAAGTAGGATATAGCGGATTGGATAATGGATGGATGGATGGTGTTGACCCTTGCTTTGTTTAATTTGAGGGAGTCTTATTTGTTTTTCTTAGAAGGAAGGCTGTTGCAGAGCCATATTTGTTTCCCCCCCCCCATGTAAATAGTTAAGGCGGCTAAACCCTATTTTTTTTTTTTGAAGGGTAGCCTTGATATTTTTGTGCAGCCTTATTTTTCCACTTTCTTGACACTGTACGAGGTGTGATCAAAAAATATGGTGAATTTTTCATTTGAAAGAAAATATTACAGTAAAAAACAAATTGCCATGAACCCCCCTCAAAATACTCCCCCTCGCTTTGAACACACTTATCCTACCGTTCTCGCCACTTTCTGAAGCAGTGCTGGAAGTCCTCTTCCGTGAGTGTGCTGTCATAATCGAATCGAAACGTTTACCTTTCATGTTCATTTTGACTTTGGGGAGGAGCCAAAAGTCGCACAGAGCCAGATCGGTTGACTAAGGTGGCCGAGGACACACCCTAATGTTTTTATTTGAGAGAAATCACCGTACCAGAAGCAATGTGTGACACAAAGCATTGTCAAAATTTCACGTAAATGCGTCGATCGCGATCCATGATTTACGTCACACTTTAAAACACACCTTCTTTCAGCCGACTGGCTGCACCAAATAACTTGAAACTTGTCACCCACTGTTACTAAGGTTCGACGTGCCGCTTCCCATATTGAAGATCCAAGCCTTTCCATTGGATGACGCTTGTCAGCAGCAATCACCATTTCTTGATCACACCTCGTATGTATATATATACACATATATATATGTTTGCACCCTAAGAGTGCTGAAAGAGGATTGGATATACTAAACGGTACCTTCTTTAATTTTAACATCGTGGCATCTCCGAATTGTTTTTTTGTTTTTTCCAACTACGGTCCCGACTACAAGCAGCACACCTGCAGTCAGAGGCGAATTACGACATGGGGTATCAGTACTTTTGAGAAATTAATGGGACTCTGTGCATTAAGGGCTTAATCTCTTAAAGATCTCATCTATGACTGTCACATGTCCAAATGTACTGGTCTCTTCTCCAGTTATTATAAGCAGCCATCTTGTCCCAGTTGTCTGCTGTGCTCACTACTGTTATTAGCCCTCACTTTAGGCACTCGCCTTAATAATTAATGCCTGGATAAGACTAAACCGAGTCCACTGTCAAGATCAGGGACAGGTGGCCACATAAATAAAAATGTTTTTAGAAGGTCTGCATGACAATAGAACCTTTATGGAGTTTCAAAACCTTGACGAGACGTCTGCTTGTTATGTTTCTACACTCATTCTCATTTCAGAAAAGCCTCTGGAAAAAAGAACGATACATCCACTTATTTTCTAGCTCAGGATTGTTCATATTTAAAAATAAAATATCCGGGAAAAAGTCTGTGAGAAATCAAAAAGATAATAAAAGATGATTTTGTAAACTCAAAGTTTTTCTTAAGAGCCCTTCATTCCACAGCATCTGAGGCTTATTGGAATATAGATTTTTTCTTTTTTTCTAAAGAAAGTTGTATTCCCTTAAGTAAAAATTTAATTACTTCTAAACTGCGACAGCAAACACTGCCTAGTACCCTTTCACTGCAGACAATGCAGCTTTCATTTTAAAAGGTCCAGCTTCTTAAGAGCCCCCCAAAAATCACATTAATTAGCCCGAGTTCAGACAGGGTGGTAAATATCTAGTGGGCTCAAGGTCTTGATTGATTTCCTATACAGTGCAAGTCTTGACTGACAACCTTGTAGTCTGTGCGCACCAACTCCTTTATGAAATGTCACACCCCTCTGATTTATTCCCAAAACAGTCGATATTGGATTCTCTTTTCTTCACCCCAATTCCATTCATTCACCTTGTCCCTTGCCTGAAGAACAATGCAGTCTCCTAAGTGATGGCAAACGAACACAGTGCCCACCGCCTAAGCAAATGCTGCAGCACTGGAGATTTTCTTCTAGACAGACAAATGGAATTTCTTTTGAGAACGGTCAAGATCCCTATTTTCCCCAAAACCAACAAGCAATGCTAGTGAGAGGCATAAGAAATGGAGTTTAACAATGCCATGCTTACTCCATTATAGCCTGTTCCAGTCGCTTGGCTCGCAAAAGGGCTTCATCTCTTTCTTCATTTGCCAGCCTCAGTCGAGCCATCATGGCCTGGTCCCGCTCCCTCTGGGCCTGGTAAATCTCCTCCACAAGGGCTGTAAAACAAGAAAAGCACACATTATTCTGGAAAACCTGCCTCCTGTACGTAGCAACATAACCTGCAACAACTTACACAACTTCACTGGTAAATACTGCGGATATAAACAAGCAGTGAAGATAAAGCACAGTCCAGGCCGGCTACACCAGCTACAGTAAATGCAACAATTGTCTAAAGAAAAAATAAAAATCACAAATCTGCTCCCAAAAATTTGATAGAGCAGATAAGGACCGAAGTCACATTGTCAAAACTTTACTGAATTAGAGTTTAGAACCTCGTACCACCTTCCATTTCTGAGTGTCTACCTATGCGCGTTTCTTTCTGATCTCTCGGCTTCTGAACGCACCTAAGAGAAGCCCAAACAACAGGTGGGTCAGGTAACATCAGAGGAAAAATGATGCTGGCAAACATACATTTTTTTTCCCCTCGAATATTTTGTTTTATAAAAATAATTTTTGGTGATTATGATAAAAAGCTTCAAAATTACATCTGATTGATTGAAAAAACAGGAAATTGACTTGAATTTAGTGTAGACCTGGGTTAGCTTCCCGGGTCCTCCCTGCGTGGAGTTTGCATGTTCTTCCCATGTCTGCGTGGGGTTCCTCCCACAGTCCAAAGACATGCAGGTTAGGTGGATTGGCCATCCTAAATTGTCCCTAGTGTGTGTGCTTGGTGTGCGGGTGTGTGTGTGCGCCCTGTGGTGGGCTGGCGCCCTGCCCGGGGTTTGTTTCCTGCCTTGCGCCCTGTGTTGGCGGGGATTGTACACGAATCTGGTTATTCGAAACAAAAGAGAAAGGCGGCTCAGGAGGCTTTCATTGCGTCACAGGAAGGAGCAATCCTGAACTTTATCATAAGTTAAACGCTTGTGTCATGAGCACGAGACGGCTATGCAGTGTCCGCAACGGACGTGGCCATCTGACGTGCATAAGATACCATATTGACCTTGGTGGGCAAAGGGGCCACCGATTCTTTCTCTGCCCAGGTCTACCACGAGCCTAGAGCCGCCCCTGCCCTGTGTAAGGCGTTGAGGGCACACGGTTATAAACCGGGCCTTATGTGTCAAGTAACATGAAAGACAACATGCTCTATTGAGCGTCTAGCTCCGTACGTTTAAAGAGTACTGAAGAAGAAGCAAAGCATCTTTAAGTATAGAAACAACTAAAGTTTGACAAGAAAATATAAGTTTAGAGAAGAGAAAGTTTTTGTAATTTTTTATCTTTTATTCTACGTGTGTAACCCTTTTTCTTCATTCTTGTGTGGACTGTTTGCTTTGAATTTTCACTAAATATTTAAAAACCAACTTTTGGAGAGATTTCTTTCAGCACGCGTTTGACCTTAGTGCTTGATCCTGCCTTATGCACCCGCGACTACAATGTGCTTATTTTTCCCACTTAGGGGGATTTGTCCTTGTGGAGACATTTCAGTTTGTATATTTTTATCTGTTATATTTTATTCGAGAAATGCTTCTGAAAAACAAAAAGGAAAGGTGTTGTTAAAGTGCAGTACGCTAAAAGACAGCTCAATCAATTTTCACGCCTAACATGCAAACTGTGCAAACATTAACCACAATAACCCGCGTCTGAATGGTTTTCACCGCCAGGCTGTTAAGGCTTATGCCAGTTGCAGAGGAATGGCTCTCGATGAGAATTCCAGGCTGCTTTCCTTCATACTGAAGGTGAATGCAGACCTCTTCAGTTACTTACTGTTTCGCACGCAGCCAACTCTACGGCTCTCTGCCGTACGCACCAACTGACTCCAGGAGGGTGTCTGACGTTAGGTGTCCCCTCGGCCCGTTTCGTTAGGTTATTATGTGCCCTGATGAGCTTGTTTTATGTGAAAGGCCAGTTGCACTTCCTTCAGGAAGACAGCTTCATGATAAACAGCGAGTCTGGAGACGGCAGTAAGCCATTACAAAGTTCAGAAAGAAAATCAATATCACACTTTAGTTGGAATTTGCTCATTAAACACCCCCAGCACTAATGCAAATCATATTAAAATGAGGAAGGCAAATACACGAGCCGTACTTTTATTACATGTACAATGGGCGGCTAATTGCATTTCGTATATATGTCTTGTGTTTTATTTTAATTAGCCAGAAGCTTTTATACCACCAAAAAAAAAAAAATCAATCATTAGAAACATTCTTTTTTTTTTGCCTCGTACAAATTTCAATATTTGCTCAGCAAAGGTTCAGAGCAGTTAAATTACATTAACAAATATGATTAGTTGGTGTGTAAGCTGAATGAGAGACATACTCATTTTATAAGTAAAACAAATTGCTATGTTTACCATCTTATTGGGATATCTCTGTTCTTAAACATGCTTATCAAACACGATACATGGGCTACGACTCCTCTTGCTTTTGTTCACAAAGCTGTTTTCTAGCAGGTCCAAATGTAAATATAAACCAGCGTGCCAAATTACAGAGGAAGGCAGGCGTCAAAAATGCCAAGAAATTCACTTGGGTGTCCGCTGCAAAGACAATTAAGTGACAATACCTTAACAACATACACTAATACACATAAGTAAGGAAACCAAAAGAGAGAAACTAAAGAGTCTCACAAAACAAAGATAACAAGTACCAGTGTCTGGAATATCATTTATGCATGAAAGATAAAACAATTGGCAACAAAAAAAAACAAACTGCAGCCTCACCAACATGGCAGATGACAAGTAGTGTGGAGTCAATCAGCATTATACTACATACGTGACATGACTGTGATGGCAGCGGCCTTCAGACAACAGCGTCCCTGTCTAAAACTAAGGCCACGTCCACACTAGGGATACCACAACACCAGGGTTTCTGTATTCAGCACCAATGCCAATGTCATTTCATGATACTCTGTGCCTGTTCGATACCAGAAATTCACTTCATTGGCCTTTTCATTAAAAGCATTCAAGTAAGCAATACTGTGCCTTTATCTGCAATCTATATATTGTGACGGACGGCTGGGGCTCTTGCCCAGCTGGGACGCCTGGAGGATGACAAGAACGAAAGAGAGGCAATACCTCCCATGGGACACAAAAGGGTGCATGGACGATTCCAAAGCTTTGGACTAGCACTTCCGCCACACCAGGGAGTGCTGCCGTAAGAGAAAATGGACGCACCTGGAGTGCCTATCGGTACCCATGCAACAGGAAGATCATCAAGGAGCACCTGAGGCACATCCGGGTACGATGTAAAAGGGGCCGCATCACTCCATTCTGTGAGCCTGACTGAGCTTGTGAAGAAAGGAGTAGAGACGAGAGAGAGAGAGAGAGAAAAGGAAAGAATAAAGAAGGGACTGAGCTATTTTGGTGATTTGTGCACTGAATAAGGTGCTGTGCTGAGAAGAAAAGAAAAGCATGAGTGCCTCGTGTCTGTCTGTGTCAGGTTGGGTGGCTGGCACGCACCCCTACAAGTGTCAAAATACATACATACATATATATACACACACATACATACATACACACATATATATATATATACATACACACAGTATATATATATATCCATCCATCCATTTTCCAACCCGTTGAATCCGAACACAGGGTCACGCGGGTCTGCTGGAGCCAATCCCAGCCATCACAGGGCGCAAGGCAGGAACCAATCCCAGGCAGGGCGCCAACCCACCACAGGACACACACACCCACACTCACACACCAAGCACACACTACGGACAATTTAGAATCGTCAATCCACCTAACCTGCATGTCTTTGGACTGTGGGAGGAAACCCACGCAGACACGGGGAGAACATGCAAACTCCACACAGAGAGGACCCGGGAAGCGAACCCGGATTTCATAACTGTGAGGCAGCAGCGCTACCACTGCGCTACCGTGCCACCCACATATATTTTATATATATATATATATATATATATATATATATATATATATATATATATATATATTGTCACGCGTCGGTAGGGGGCCACGGACGGACCCAAATGATATCAAGAAATCATATGCCAGGAGGGAGTGGCGGGTACTAACCTTTCTCTCTTTGTTTCCCACAGAAAGACACACCGCCACCATGAATCTGCCTGCACCACTACCCGCACTACGCTACTTCCGCCCTTCCTCAGTATACTACCTGTGACGTCAGCAATCCCACCATTCAACTCGGCTCCTACCCAGCATACCTCTCTTCTTCCGGTCCCTCCTCCATAAATGTTCCTCCTCCGCCATCTTTGGGCGGTCGACTCTGATTCAATCACGCATTGACCGTTGTGGATGTATTTTTCATATATATATATTTGATATTTCTACAGTATACGGGGCCGGAAACCCCACACCTTTATGCTTGTTGATGTGTTCTTTTACAATATATATATATATATATATATATATATATATACTGTATATATATATATATACACACACACACACACATATATATATATACACACACACACACACATATATATATATATATATATATATATATACACAATATAACATTTGTCTGTATGTCTGTCCGCTTTTCACGAGAGAACTACTTTATGTATTTAGATCGGGGTTTTTTCTAATTTGCTTGAACATTCTGGTTGATTTTGCGTCTTCTCTCATCGCGCCAAGTATCATAGTTCCCTTGCGGCACCGATTTATTTGCGCGAATCCAAGAGACACACAGCAGGCTCAGGGCCCTCCTCACTTACGCACCAGCCTCTGTTCGAGTCGCTCTACCCCTCACCACATGTTGGAGCGCACCTTGTCGCCGTTTAGCTAACGATTCCTGTTTGTTCAACAGACATTATCATCCAGAGACTATAAAGGAGTAACGTTTGACGTTTTTGAGAGAGAGAGAGAGAGATCGGAGCTACGTGTGTTTTAGAGGGTAGCTGCTGATTGGCAGAGATATCACAGCCACATGCTCTTCTCCCCATACATGATCAGATACAACGTTTGTTGTCGGAGCGTACATACCTTCCACTTGGCCAGAATTACATTTTTAAATTTTTTTTATTGATTTTTAAAGTTTGTCCTGTTTCACTACTACGTGGGCAGAGCCATGGGGGGACAGCCAGTAGAATATAAAATAAATACATACTTCTTCTTTCAGCTGCTCACAGCAAATTTAAAATTGTGGTATATCAATCAAATAGTTGCTGAGTTATTATGTAAGTAAACAACAACAACATTTATTTCTACAGCACATTTTTATACAAATAATTAGCTCAAAGTGCTTTACATGATGAAGAAAGAGAAAAAAGACAAAGTAAGAATTAAAATAAGACAACACTAATTAACATAGAATCAGAGTAAGGTCCGATGGTCAGGGTGGACAGAAAAAACAAAACAAAAAAAAAAAACTCCAGACGGCTGGAGAGAAAAAAATAAAATCTGCAAGGGTTCAGAGGTCACGAGACCACCCAGCCCCCTCTGGGCATTCTACCTAACATAAATGAAACAGTCCTCTTTGTATTTAGGGTTCTCGTGGAAGGACTTGATGATGACAGTCATGAGGACGTCCGGCTTTTAATCCATCATGGTGCTTTGATTAGGTGGTGGTGGAGCAGTACTGGCATTCATAAATACCAAATTACAAATTCAGGACTTGTATTATAAGTTGTGACAGACATACAAATTACTCCAGCAAATTGTCTGATTGTTATAATCTTGGTCGGGGGGTGTGGTAGGAGGTATCACCATATGGCTTATTCTTCTTCATGTTTTCCCCACTTCTGTGTGTCATCGAAATGGTTGATCAACCTTCTCCAAACAGCTCAGACTTGCACCTCCTGACCCGCATCCTTCAGATCTTCCTTTACTTTTATCCATCCCCCTCTGCTTTGGCCTTCCTCACTTTCTCTTCCCTTGTACTTCCATTCCCATCACTCTTTGGCCCCCATATTCATCGTCTCTCCTCATCACATGTCCATATGCTGTACTTTCTTAGGTTTCCCTCCCACTTTTGTTGTACCTCCAATTGTCTCATTTCTTATTCTGTCCTTTTATGTTTTGCAACCCCACACATCCAACTCAGCATTCTCGTTCCTGACACATCCAATGTCTTCACCTGCTGTGCTCCTTTTACTGCCCATGTCTCAGCTCCACACCCCCTCAATGGCCTCACCGCCATCTTCCCTTTAACTTCCACCTTAATTCTTCAGTCACACAATACTCCTGAGATCTTCTTCCAATTGTTCCTATTCCTGAGATCTTCTTCCAATTGCATCCACACTGCACTCCATGGTTGATCTCTACATCTGCTTTTCCATCATGGGCTACCACCGATCCTTGATATTTAAATTTAAGAATATTAACATGGACTAGCTGGTTTATCTCTGACATTTTCTCTTGTGTAACTGTAAAGATTTCACTTAAAAGCAGTACTAAAAATAAAAAAAATCAAACATTATTATGTCTGTACTGTAGAATTACCGAATTCCAAGATAATTCAGAATCTTTTCATTTAAACAAAACTCTTTAGAGACGTTTTTGTAACAACGTACTTTTCGAATCCCTCTACTAAGTTTGTAACATTTTGCTACTGTAAGGTTTAAATTTGCATCACTAGCTGGTAAAATAAATTTACTAACGATTAATATTTAAATGGATGCCTCAGACTGATTCCAATTTCAGATGTCACCATCTCCTGGCGCTTTAATTGTCCACAACTGTTCCTGTGTGAAATCAGACTTGTCAGTTTTTACTTTAGAACTCTGCTTGTTCTGTTTTCAGATCATCTTAAACGAGTGATCGGTTTTTGTCATCGTCTAGTATAAGCTCAAATCCACAAACATTAAATGAATAGACTGATGTTACTTGTAGTCATTGAATTGTAACTGACAGGCTGCACTACATTCGCCAAGGTGCCATTCAACTATGTGGAATACTGTATGTGCTTAGGTTACGTTCCTAACATGTTAGGGAGAATACCCATGAATATGAAATAAAAACCTAACAACTGACGCTGATTTAGCATTTGTGTTCACCATGGCGCCTGTATTGCTCTAATTGCATTGTCTTTCTGTTAATGCAGTACATGCCGTGTCATTAAGACAGATGTGCTTTGAGGTCTGTAGGATCAAAACGCTAAATAAATTTAACTTGGGTATTAAGAAATGGAGCAGCTCATTTCATTGCTACTGCTCACAAGTCAAACAGCCACTTCAGATGCACCTCGTCTCACTATTTACTTGCTAAAGCACTTTGAGCTACACTGCTTGTATAAAATGTGCTATAGAAATAAATACATGTTGGTGTAGTTGTACTTGCCAGATACCACCAGCCCTTCAGAAGAGGTCATCCACCTGAAGCTAAGCCAGGCCAGTACTTGGATGGGAAACCACCTGGGAAAATTCTGGGTTGCTGCTGGAAGAGGAGTTAGCTAGGCCAGCAGGGGGCGCTTACCCTGTGGTGTGAATGTGGAACCCAATGCCCCAGTGGAGTGATATAGACACTGTACTGTAAAAATGGTGCCGTCCTTTCAGATGAGATGTCAAACTGAGTTCCTGACTCTGTGTGGTCATAAAGAATCTCTGGGCATTCTTCGTAAAGAGCAGCATGTATCTCAATGTCCTGGCTGAATTGCTGTCCTCAGCCTAGTCATTTTGCCCCCATATCATCCCTTTTCTCGCCACTTCACCACCTAACAGCTAATGCGGAAAAAATGGATCCCAATATCCCAGAGTGCAATGATGGGGACACTGCTTTAAAAAATGGCACCGTGCATCAGATAACATGTCAAACCGAAGTCCTGACTCTCTGTGGTCATAAAAGATCCATGGGCATTCTTCGTAATGAGTAGGGTGTATCCCGATGTCCAGGGTAAACTGCAAACCATGACCTTGTCACTCTGGCCCCCTAATCATCGCCCGTCTCTAATTGTCTCTCTCTCTTACCACCATACAGCTCATGTGTGGTGAGCGTACCGACACAAAAAATGGCTGCCGTCATATCATCCAGGTGGATACTACACATTGGTGGTGGTCAGAATGGCTCCCCATTCTTTGAAGTGCTTGGAATAGTGAGAAAAGCACTATTTAAATGTAAAGAATCATTATTATTATTATTATTATTGTTATTATT
Source organism: Polypterus senegalus (assembly GCF_016835505.1). Classification (NCBI taxonomy): domain Eukaryota; kingdom Metazoa; phylum Chordata; class Cladistia; order Polypteriformes; family Polypteridae; genus Polypterus; species Polypterus senegalus. Next base: position 8,785,425 of record NC_053171.1, read on the forward strand.
TCCTCCCACATTCCACAGTGCTATATGTGTGATTCTGGAGGCATACAACGGTTAGAAAATGGATGGACTTCTGTTGAGAATGAAATTCTCATACTCCAGCAGCAGCATACTGATAAAGAACAATATTAAATTAAAGAGTGATAACAATACAGGTATCACAGACAATAACTTTGAATAATGTTAACGTTTACCCCCCCCGGTGGAATTGAAGAGTCGCATAGTGTGGGGTCTCCTCAGTCTGTCAGTGGAGCAGGACGGTGACAGCAGTCTGTCACTGAAGCTGCTCCTCTGTCTGGAGATGATCCTGTTCAGTGGATTCTCCATGATTGACAGGAGTCTGCTCAGCGCCCGTCGCTCTGCCACAGATGTCAAACTGTCCAGCTCCGTGCCTACAACAGAGCCTGCCTTCCTCACCAGTCTGTCCAGATGTGAGGTGTCCCTCTCCTTTATGCTGCCTCCCCAGCACACCACCGTGTAGAAGAGGGCGTTCGCCACAACTGTCTGATAGAACATCTGCATCATCTTATTGCAGATGTTGAAGGACGCCAGCCTTCTAATGAAGTATAGTCGGCTCTGTCCTCTCTTGCACAGAACATCAGTATTGGCAGTCCAGTCCAATTTATCATCCAGCTGCACTCCCAGGTATTTATAGGTCTGCACCCTCTGCACACAGTCACCCCTGATAATCACGGGGTCCATGAGGGGCCTGGGCCTCCTAAAATCCACCACCAGCTCCTTGGTTTTGCTGGTGTTCAGGTGTAGGTGGTTTGAGTCGCACCATCTAACAAAGTCTTTGTTAGTTTCCTATACTCCTCCTCCTGCCCACTCCTGATGCAGCCCATGATAGCAGTGTCAGCAGTGCTATCCTGCACGTGGCAGGACTCTGAGTTGTATTGGAAATCTGATGTATGTTGGCTGAACAGTCCCGGGGAAAGACTAGTCCCCTGCGGCGCTCCTGTGCTGCTGACCACAATGTCAGACCTGCAGTTCCTGAGACGCACATACTGAGGTCTTTATGTAAGATAGTCCACGATCCATGGCACCATGTATGAATCTACTCCCATCTCTGACAGCTTGTCCTTAAGGAGCAGAGGTTGGATGGTGTTAAAGGCGCTAGAGAAGTCCAGAAACATAATTCTAACAGCACCACTGCCTGTCCAAGGGGGAGAGGGATGGTTGTAGCATATAGATGATGGCATCCTCCGCTCCCACCTTCTCCTGGTATGCGAAGTGCAGAGAGTCGAGGGCGTGGTAGACCTGTGGCCTCAGGTGGTCAAGCAGCAGTCGCTCCATGGTCTTCATCACATGTGAATTCACAGCAACAGGCCAGAAGTTGTTCAGCTCACTAGGACATGATATCTTTGGGACGTTGGTGATGGAAGATGTTTTCCAAAGCCTCGGGATTCTCCCCTGTTCCAGGCTCAGGTTGAAGATGCACTGTAGAGGACTCCCCAGCTCCAGCGCACAGCCCTTCAGCAGTTGTGTCGATACTCCATCTGGACCCGCTGCTTTGCTGGCAAGAAGTCTCCTCAGCTCTCTGCTCACGTGCACTGCTGTAATTGTGGGTGGGGATGTTTCTCCTATGCTGGTATCAGCAGAAGGATGGTTGGA